>NC_045607.1:19107750-19421625 GCF_009762305.2 Zalophus californianus
TCACCAGCCCAACCCCAGTGATCCCTCTGCCCCCCTGCCAGCATTTCTAGCATATACAATGCTGTTTTTCATCTCCACACACTGAAAAGGCAGATCCCTCTGCCCCTTCCCAGCTCCCTTCCTTCTTTCCTTCCCCCTCCTCTGTAACTCTAAATCATGTCCAAGACTCTGTTCGGGTGTAACGCTCTCCAGCAAGCTTCCCCCGCCCCCACTCCCACCCACAAATTCTTCTACCCACTCTACCAAGGCACTCATCACATCAGGTCACAACTGTCCCTTTACTTGTCTGTCTTCTCCCTGGGCTATAAGCCTCTTCAGGGCAAACCCTGTGGTTCATCTAAATTCCTCACTGCCCAGAACAATGCTAAATACAGAACAAGTGATCAGAATATATGTATTAGGTAAACAAATATACTCATTTTTATCTTCACCTCATAATGGATACTATACATTCTCATGGTAGATGCTGTGTTTGCAAACAGGGTGATTGCAAAAGTTAAATGAGCTTGAACTTTGTCATTAGCTCATTAGGGCTACCCCCAGCCTCCCTCTCCTGGGGTTGGTTAAGATGGCTTCGTCATCTCCGTGAGACCGTGTTCCCTTCGCAGGGGAACCAACTCATCCAGCTAATTGAAAACAGAGGCTAACAAATGCTTTCTCCACAATTTTAAAAGTCTGAGCAGACCTTCTGGGACCATGGATGAGAACATAATGGATGTTTCACACCTGCTCTTCCAAAAACAGAAAGGAATCCACTCCAAGCTCTGCAAAAGAAGAACTCTCATAACATTTCCTTTTTTGGGGAAACATTCCGTTACTGTGGGCCCCAGACTACTGAGTGGAAACCACTTCCTCACTTTTGCCTCCTTCCCAACACACACCCACGTGTGCACGTGCACACGCACACACACACACACACACACACACAGAAAGAGAGAGACTGAAGCAGGTGTTTGAAGATTTCCCTTAACCAGGGATTGACCCAAGGAAGGCTTGTGTCTCACAAGCTCTTTCAAGGGAAAGGCACCCTGGGCTTACTAAAGGTCAAGAAAGAAGATGAAAAAGAGCAGGACACAGGGCAGTCCAGATGCCAAAGCCCTTTCCACACTGTGACACACAGCTGTTTGGGAGAAATTTTGCAAATCTGATCCTAAAATATATTGTGACATCACTGAACATTCCTTGTATCATGATGAAGCACAGAACAATACATGTCCTATGGTAAATGCCTGTGGCTGAAGCCCAAATTTAGTGCTTTGACTCCTTGATTACACCACTGTTGAGCTTTCCTAGTATTTGTTTTCTAATATAAAACAAGCCTTGGATGGATATTGCATTACTTGGGTAGGGAAAAGAAGAATTCCAAGGATATTTGTTCCTACCACTTTCAGACCTGTTGTTATGACATACCAATGTGGCATGCAGAACAAGATAAAGGCGTACATTTTTTTATTTTATTATGTTAGTCACCATACAATACATCATTAGTTTTTGATGTAGTGATCCACAATTCATTGTTTTCGTATAACACCCAGTGCTCCATGCAGTATGTGCCTTTAAAGGCGTACATTTTTAAACCCTCCAGGGCTTACCATCTAGGAACTTCCATCTACTCACTTTTAATATGGAACTAGTAACATCTGCCCACCATCAATTTGAGAAGGTTCCATGAAAAAAAAATGTGTAAAACAATTATCCCAGTGCCTGGCACATGCAGGCTTATAATAAATGTTACCTTATTTTATAATCTCATGAGAGAGGCACATATGGAAGGAATTATTTATGATCCTGGCAAAGGGAGTAGTCAAGGAACAGAGACACAAGTAAAATATAGAGAGGCGTTCTGAGCTGAATATCGAGGAATGACTTACAGAGCAGGTGGCACTCGGGCTGAGCATTGGAAGATGAAATGGCATTTTAGATAAGATGACAAGGCTGTCTTCCCAGAAGTCTGTGTAACTGAAGCACATCACTTGAGTGAGGAAAGAAACATTTCCTGGCTCAGCTAGTTACTATTGTGTCATTTGTTAACATTATCAAATCTTTTCCATGTGTTTCTGCTTCCTATCCAAAAATAGATTACAAACGAGAAACTGAGATTCTAGTTCCCAGCGCATCCTCATAATTTGTCTCTTTCATGAATGCCAGTGACTACAGGGTGTTAAGTCGCTGCAGAGTGATGATATGATGACTCAATCTTTTTCTCTGGAGACTGGAAACAGCCATCAGTCAACTCCCTGGGGCTGGAGGGAGGAAGGACATCATTTTATTGGCAAGTGCTTGGGAAAACCAAGAGTGGTAACCAAGTGGGTAGAGAATCAGTGCCCTCTCTGGCACACATAATTGCTGTAAGAGGCTAGAAGGTGTAGCAGAGATTGTGTGTGGACTACAGCTGCAAGGGGACATGACAAGAGGAAGTCCCTAACCTAGTGAGGTGCGCATGGTATGCTGGTGGTGCCCAAGTCATTATGGACAAGCAGCAGGTTCTCACCAGAGCCAGCCATGGGCAGTTCCATTGTGTTCCATGAAACTCCCTATTCCCCAGTGGGCACTGTCCTTTCCAGAAGGTAGGAAAGCTGAATAAATGCATCCTCCTCTGCTGGGCTCATGGTACTTATCATGATCTAGTCCAGCCGTACCTCTTCCTCGTGGATCCTGGATCCATACCTCCTGAACTAGTCACTGCTCCGGAATGTTCTTCTGTGCCTCCTTACCTTTGCACATACTGTGTCTTCTACCCGTCTTCTACCAAAACATCCTTCCCCAGTTGCTTTGCTCTGAAGAAGTGTTAAGACTCGGTGTAGAGGTAAATCAGCTAATGCTCTATCCAGCCTGGGTTAGATGATCCGCGTCTAGCTTGTACCTATATCTGCCACAGGACTCATGCTGCTAGATTGTAGCAGCCCCATTCCTCATCTTTTCCACACTTGAATGTAAGCTCCCCAGTAGCAGAGGCTGGATGTTTAAGTCCCCACTGCCTAGCATCGTACATAATATGCTCAAATGAATGTTTGTGGAATAAATGAGTCAGCGAATTAATTACAATATGGGTAGACTCACATGGAACAGAGAGATAAGGGGGCCCCACTGATCCTTCTTCCCAGAGAGTTCTATTTTCATCCTATAAATTGGTCCGACCCCCAGGGGAGTATTGCTCACCGCCTTGTCCCTGTCACCGCCCAGGAGGAAGGTCTATACGTAGAAAGAATTAGGCATCAACTGAAAGGTGAGATCTGAGGGGCATGGCCAGATCTGTTAGCTACCAGAATTTCTTCTAAACCCCCGACCATCTCTTCCAAATTCAGGAACAAGTTCATTGATCCCTACCGTGGCAGGGATGGTCTAGCTCTTCATAAAATTTGTTTCCTCGCTTTCCTAAGACCCCTAGATAAACTTGCAGTTAAGTGCAGTCCTGCGATTAGGTTCTAGCCAATGGAATGTCACTACTGTGTCTGTTCCATAACCCCACCCATGCCGTCCTCCTTGTTCTTTCCACTTCTGCTGGCTTACTGCGAGTAAGCACGATCTCCATGGAAGACAAGGTTGTACAGCCATGGATGGGAAACATTCTGCTCTGGCTGCTTGGTGGAGTGTCAGCCCCCTAGCAGGGCTCTGCCTGAGCAAGATACAAATTTCCATTGTGTGAAGCCACAGAAATTGTGCAAGTTGTTGTTGTTGTTTCTGTTACAACAACTCTTTTACTTCTACCTGCAGATGTGTCATCATTGAGCCTATGATGCTATTCATCAGATAAATATAAGAACAAGGAATCTGGGAGCATGGGCTACAAAGAGGACAGAAAACATCCAAAGCTTGAGACAGAAGGCAGCAGCAGCATGGCCAGGTGAGAAATGTGTGCCCGGGGAGACATAGCACTCAACTGCACCTGTTCTACCTGTTTGCTAGAGGGCAGTGCCAAGAGGAGTCCTAGATCTTTCCATCACTCCTCAGTGGCTGGGACCCTTCCGCCGCCCCTCAGTGGCTGGGACCCTACCGCCGCCCCTCAGTGGCTGGGACCCTTCCGCCGCCCCTCAGTGGCTGGGACCCTTCCGCCGCCCCTCAGTGGCTGGGACCCTACCGCCGCCCCTCAGTGGCTGGGACCCTTCCGCCACTCCTCGTGTAACTCCTCTTGGGTTAGCCAGGCTTTCTGCACTAGTGAGGGGCATCTAGCTTGATGGTGAAGACTCAGGCCTTGAAGGAAGTGAGATCTAGGTTGGAATCCTGGTTTTGTCACTTAGCAGCTCTGTGCCTATGGGTCAGCCAGCTTCACTTGCCCTGTATTCTAACAGCTGTCAAGTGGAGATGCTAATCTATACATCACTGTTTCAGAGTTACATGAAATAATAGTTGTTAAACACATAACAGTATCTGGAATATTATAACCACTCAAGAATTAGCACCCATTCTTACTCTTTCCTATGAAATACAAACTCCTGCAAGATATCTATCACTTACATGTTTTTCTTTTTTTTAAATTACAGACTACTTGCCACTTGGTGTGGTAAGCACAAGAAATACACACAGAGAAACATCCAGTCCCTGCCCTCAAAAAAGGATACCAGCATCCTTTGGCTTTTTTCTGTTTCCCACCTTTCTCTCCTTTGGTAGATAGAGCTGCAAACAAACTCCTCTCCTTGCCTGTCTTGGGATATGTTTGCATTTGGAAGGTCATAGGCCAGCCCAGAGAGCACCAGGCAACTGTGGGTCTCTCAGAGCCAGAGCTGCTGTGGATGTAACCCGATCTGACCACAGAGAATGTGACTAAGTGAAACCCCATCTGCTACAAGGCTTCCCATGTTCCCAGGAGGGACCAGAGCAGGATATGAGGTGGCCGCAGCAGCGATCCCGAGGTGAGGGGTCTGTGCGGAAGTGGTGAGATCCCCCATGTGTTATGTGTCTCACCGCAGGCCTGTGTGGGTCTCCCCCAGTATGACATCATCCTGGAGCTCACCAGGACTCAGATCCACACACACTGTTCCTTCCATGTGCACAGGGGACTTGGGGTGTGCGTGAGTGTGAGCATGTCTGTGTGCAGTGTGTGGTGTGCGTGTGTACGTGCATGTGTGTGAGGTGCTAGAGGGGATAAACCAGTGCTCCTCAATCTCAGCACTATTGATGTGTTTTACTGCCTAAGCCTTTGGTTTGGGGGTGGGGGGCCATCCCATGCATTACAGGATGTTCAACAGCATCCCTGGACTCTATCCGCTAGTTGCCAGTAGCGCTCCCACCCAAGCTGTGACAGCCAAAAATATCTCCAGTCATTTCCAAATGCCCCCTGGGGAGGAAAATCCCTTCCCTCCCAGGTCAGAACCACTGCCATAAACCAGAGTGAAACAAATCGGACCCCTTTATATCAAAGCAGGGGAAAGAATTCAAGAGGAAAATAAAATACAGTAAGTCCCAGCTCCTTATCTAGTTTTAGAGATGAAGTAAAAGCTATAAGGAAGTTTTGTTCAGATGATATTTGTTCAGTAAAGAGAAAATCTGGAAGCAATAATAAGTACCAACTGTTTAGCACTCCCTGTGTCCTAAGCATAGTACTGAGAGCTTTATCTCACTGACTTTTAACAACGGTCCTGAATGTAGCGGTTCTTGCCTGCGTTTCATGGATGAAAACACAGAGGCTCGGGGAGGTACCAGTCTTGCCCAGGAGCATGCAGCAGGAAAATAACAGAGCTGGGATTTGAATCCGGGTCCACATGATTTAAAACCCAAACTCAGAACCTTTGGGTTATCTTAGTGCGTTGTTTTGGAGTGTGTATGCAACATCATAAAAATTTCAAAGTCTATGATTTAAACCAGTGAGTATTTAATGAGAACTTCTACATTCAGCATCAGCCTAGACAGAGGTGGGTGGATTTGAGTGGAAATCAGACTTCCTGTGCTCTTGCTGAGACAAGACTAACAAACTCACGTTTATAAATCAACATGAGATAGCACATAATTAACCCCTAAGGGGTGGTGCATTTTAAGGCATATAAAGTAAAGAGTAGGCTGAAGAGAAAGCATGATTCAGTGGCTGTGTTTCTAAGATTCTGTCCCTGAATGGGGTGGCCCATATGCCGTGAGGCTCCTAAGTGATGACATGGACCTGAAGGCTTGTACTTGGCATTGGATGGTGCCAGGATCTAATTCCAGCTATGACAGTTATCAGCTGCGTGGCTTTGGGCAAAGCACTTTACAACAGGGAGCCTCAGCTAACTCCTCAGCAAAATAGAGATTAAAATACTCAGTTCTCATGCCATTTAGACGGGCACATGTCATAGTTCATTTGCTATGGTAACTCCTCAAGGTGCAGCAGTGTAGTGGTTATAAACAGGGATTCTGGGGGCCAGAGAGGGTGGATTTGAGTCCTGGCTCCGCCATTTATTGGTTGTACCACCTTAGACATGTTATCTAACCTCTCTGGGTTCCTGACCTATTTCCTTAACTGTAGTGGGAATAATTGTGATGATAATAATAACCTCTCCGCTAGGTTATGAGGATTAAATGAGTTTACTACCTGTGACGCACTTAAGTCCATAGCACAAAATAAATATTATATAAATATGTTTTAAATGAGTAAAGTAAAAATTCACATCCCCATTGTGCAAATTGCAAAGGAAACCAGTATCACTGATAAAGAAAAAAGTAGCTTATGTTATTTTTTTCTATCAATAGCAAGATATTTTTAAATGGCTAAGTATTTTCTGCAGAAATTACTTTTGTCTACAAAGAGTGACTAAATTATTTTTTAAAAAATACAAATTTTAAAAAATACTCACTCCTCAAGATTGAACTAAGTCCAGGAAATGGGGACCAATGTAGAGCATCTCAAAGTCACTTGGTTCTTGTTTTACCACACTCATCACTGTTTTGTTTATGAGTATATGCTTTTTTGTGTATTTATGTGTTTAATAGTCATCTCACCGTGAATCTGAAAGTTCAGTGAGAGTGGGGACTGTGCCTTTTTCTCACTGCCTCTCCAGCACCTGATTTAGTACATGGCACATAATATATACTTATTTTAAAAAAAAGCTGAGTGAATAGAAAAGGTCAATGCACTCTTTCTCTCTGCATTTTCTTATAAGATAATGAATCTCCTGATACTGGAGGCATTCTAGCAATAGAAAAAAATTAAGTTCTCTATACTCTGTGTCCCTGTCATAGCCTCATACAGGGACTTTCACTACAACACATATCACATTGTTCTGCAGTTACCTGTTTCTCTGTCTGTCTTCTCCCCTGGGGCTGGATGGATCACCTTTTAATCCCTGTGACATGGTCCCATTATGGGTAGGTACCCAAGGTGAGATACATGTCTGAGTCTAATAGATAAAATCTGTAAAATGAAGACATTGACATCTTAGAGGGAGGGCATCGTCCACCAAACTACAACTCAAACAAAATTACCAGTCTGATATCTTCCTAGTCAACTCATCAATTCTAGGCTTCAGCAGTTCTAACGGCTGCCAACTCTGTTCATGCAACATCCAACAGTCAGGAACAAAAGATTGCAGTCATTATTTTTATTGCTACAGAAAAACATAGACAATCAATAATTCTGTACTAAATTAAATTGGCTGTTTTTATAAAGCAAAAGCACGAGCCAGATTTTTCACATCCAAGCTTGTGTTTCAAAGATAATTAGATTCAAGTATTCATAAAACAAATATCTACAGAGTGCTTACTGTGGGCCAGTCACTGTTCAAGGTGCTGGTTAAATCTAACTGGATCATTTGAGACCTAGAGAATGATTTTGCTGTTAGGCATTCTTCTCAGCTACCCAAAGGAAACCAGATGTTTGGGTTAGAGAGAACAAAAGGACTCAGAAGTCTGAGAGACAAACTGTCCATCCTCTGACCTCAGCACCTTTGGAGAAGGGAACAGCTCATGCACAAAGAAAATAGTTATTAAGCCACAGATACTTCCTAACCAGAAGGTAGCCTCCAAAGCAGGTGTCTGGGCATTGGGAAGTCTGGCAGACTTCTAGGTCTCATCTCTCCAGCCATCATGTAACTCCGCTGAAAATCAGCTTCCTTCATTACTTCATTTGTGATTGTTCTCCATGGGAAGGAAGAAGGCAATTGGCATTTTCTGTGGCTGACCATAAGCTGGTAGCTTTATGTCTATAGCCCTGGAGTAGATCTAATACTCTGCAGCATTGGTGCATAAAAACACGGCATTTCTTTATTTCTCTTCAATTCTCTCAACTCTGCCTTTCTGCTCTATGTCCTCACCCAAGTAACTGGTAAAATGAAAATAATAATAATAATAATAATAAAAGTCACCAAGTATCTGGTAAAATTCAGTCTCAACTCTGGTGGGGAGTTGTTCCTGGCTCATTCAAGCGTCCAGGGGTCTTACATGTCCCAGATTATCTGGGAACCACTGCACACCTCCTTTGGCTCTGGCCATGGCAGATATCCTCACTGGGCAAGCCTGCATCCCTAGAAGTGAGTGGCTGTGCTCTGTGCACACCAAGCTGTGGTGCTGGGATCTTAGCAAAGATCAGCATGAGGTAGCACATAATTAACCCCTAAGGGGTGGTACATTTTAAGGCATATAACGAGTAGGCTGAAGAGAAAGCACTAGTTGTACTAATATGTAAGTGCCATCTTTGTAGGTCAAAGGTAGTCGAGTACCAGCAGTTTGACATAAATCATCCGTTAGATTCACTGTGTGCAAACAAGACTGCAACTTGCTGAAGACCCAAAGTACTTCCTTTACAAGCATCCATTCACTACTGATTTCTGCTCATTAAACCAGGCTCCCAGAAGATCTCTCATTGGCAACACTATACTAACTCCCTACGAGCTACTGGCAGAACATACTTCAAAGTAAGCCCCCCTCTGCTGGTCTTCTACAATGCAGCTGTCGCACTGATTCATTCTGGCCCCCACCCCCTCCTGTCCATGGGGATTATCAAGGCTTCGCCATAATTTCCTTATAAAGTATTTCCAGAGAGGAAGTCTTCTATCATCTACTTCAAACAGTGAGTCATGTATCTGTACTTACCCTAGCGCACTCCCTGTGTGCCATCCTTCTGTTAGTCAGGATCGTTCCTGGCCTGGGCAGGTGTTCTGAAGAATTTAGAAAGCCTTTGAACTTCCCCAACAGAGGCGGGTCTCTGAGATGGTGTCCGAGAGACTGGCTTGGCATCTCACTATGGGGCTCCTTTGGTCCCCAGATACCACAGCTACATCTGATATGGTCACTGAGTGAATTGGAAGCCTGAGGGAATCAGATGAGAGAGGACTTGTGGACTGTGCACAAAAGCAGGGAAGCAGAGCTGTGCCTGGCCAGTGACCCTTGCTCTTCTCAGCCACATTCTTACCTCTTTTATTTCTAAGTAGAAGAAGCTCTGTGTGGGCGCCTGGGTGGCTCAGTTAGTGAAGCGTCTGCCTTCGGCTCAGGTCATGATCCCAGAGTCCTGGGATCAAGCCCTGCATCGGGCTCCCTGCTCGGCGGGGAGTCTACTTCTCCCTCAGCCTTTGCGTGCCACTCCCCCTTCTTGTGTGCTCTCTTGCTCTCTCATGCTCGCTCTCATGCTCTCTCTCAAATAAATAAATAAAATCTTTTTTCTTTTTTTTTTTAAGAAGAAGCTCTGTGTGAAGGGTTTTCTAAGAAATAAATTCCCCTGGTTTCTGTGAGTCTTAGAGAAATCTGGACAAGTTGCTTCCTCCATATGAAACATTGCTCTGAGAATCAGCAGAGCTGGATTTTAGCCTCAGCTGACACAATTCACAGTGTGTGGGCAAAGCAGACCACTGCTCGGAGCCTCCTTTTCTTATCTCTTCTTTGAGTACGCTGATCTCTTAGCTCTTTCAGCTTGACAAAGTATGCTGCAGATGAGTCCTCGGAGTTATAGATGAGCAGCTACCTAGATAAGCCTGACACTTATGAGGGTCAGGCTGACTCTGGAATGATAAGGATGTGATGTGTCAGTCCAGTTTTACCCCTGTGTCTGGACTAAATCACTCAACACTGCAAAACTCCCACATCAAGAGGCCACTTCAAAAATGTCAGGCTAATGGGGGAGGTTGAGCTCCCTCCAGCTTCCATTGCTTTCCCCATCTTCCAGACAGTACCTAAAAAGTCATATCCAAGGAGCTGCAATAAGAAGATATTTGAAAATCCAGTGATATGGAATGACCATTTTTTTCCTTTAAATTTTTTATTGTTATGTTAATCACCATACATTACATCATTAGTTTTTGATGTAGTGTTCCATGATTCATTGTTTGTGCATAACACCCAGTGCCGCACGCAGAACGTGGCCTCTTTAATACCCACCACCAGGCTAACCCATCCCCCCACCCCCCCTCCCCTCTAGAACCCTCAGTTTGTTTTTCAGAGTCCATCGTCTCTCATGGTTCATCTCCCCCTCCGATTTACTCCCCTTCATTCTTCCCCTCCTGCTATCTTCTTCTTCTTTTTTTTTCTTAACATATATCGTATTATTTGTTTCAGAAGTACAGATCTGTGATTCAACAGTCTTGCACAATTCACAGCGCTCACTATAGCACATGCCCTCCCCAATGTCTATCACCCAGCCACCCCATCCCTCCCACCCCCCACCACTCCAGCAACCCTCAGTTTGTTGTCTGAAATTAAGAATTCCTCATATCAGTGAGGTCATATGATACATGTCTTTCTCTGATTGACTTATTTCACTCAGCATAACACCCTCCAGTTCCATCCACGTCGTTGCAAATGGCAAGAGCTCATTCCTTTTGATGGCTGCATAATATTCCACTGTGTATATATACCACCTCTTCTTTATCCTGGAGTGACCATTTTTAAGGCCCTGCTGTGCACCAGGCAGAGACATCATCCCATTGAGCCCTTGTATTCGTTTCCTATGGCTACTATAACAAATCAGCACCAGTTTAGCGGCTTAAAAGAACAAGAATTTATTCTCTTATAGTTTTGGAGGGCAGAGTCTAAAATGAGTTTTACTGGGCTAAAATCAAGTTGTCCGCAGGGCTGGTTCCTTCTGGAGGCTCCAGGGGAGAATCTGTTCCTTGCTTCTTTCAACTTCTGGTAGGGGCCAGCATTCCTTGGCATGTGGCCACATCACTTCAATCTCTGTTCCTGGTCACTCGGCCTTCTCCTGTTCTGCAGTCAAATCTCCCTCTGCGTCCCTTTTATAAGGTCACTTGTGATTGCATCTAGGATAATCTCCTTATGACACCATCCTTAATTTAATCACATCTGCAAAGTACCTTTTGCCACATAAGGTAACATTTATAGGTTCTGGGAAATTAGGTTGTGGCCATCTTGGGGGGGGGTGGGAGAATCAACCCACCATAGTCCTCCTGTCCACTGGATGAAGTAAGTATTCTCACCCCTCGTTTTACAGTCAACAACCCAGATGGGGCTCACAGCAGTGAAGGCATTTGAAACACTTCACACACTAATAAATGGCAGAACTGGGATTAAACCCAAGTCTGTCCAACTGGTCAACTGATGGGCTTCTTCTGTTATGCCACTGTACCTCATACAAGTGATAAAATAATACTCCATATAGATGGTTTCCAGTGGAAACCAAGGAGCCCAGTGTTGTGCCTGGGGAGAACCTCTGTCAACCCACGCACTGGTTATGTGACTTTAAGCAAGTCTCTTGACCTCTCCTCACCTCAATCCCCCCCCATAATGGGGGGAACATAGGTGTGAGAACAGAAGTAACATTAATGCTTTGTAATGTTATTAGCAAATATAAGTGGGTGTATTTGCCACTGCTCCTGCTGTTGGGAGGCTGTGGCATAGGGAAGGACTAGAGGTGAGACTGCCCAGGCAGGACAAAGGCCAGCCCACAGGTGCTCCCCACAGAGGAGAGTGACCCCATACCCCATACTAGTCCATCAACCTCTAGGCCCTGCCTCAGAGCTTCCAGCTCTGACGCAAGTGATACCATCTAGCTGACTCCAAATAGGGGAGAATTTTCCAGTATCACTGAGGAAACAGAATGCGCAAAGACTTGGAAAGCCATGGCAGAACAGGGGCCTTAAAGCCCACTACAGAAGGGATAGGCAAATGTAGTTCCACTCCTAAAGGAAGTTAACACTGTTTCTTCCAGATAAATAATCTCTCAAACCAACACTAAGCATCTCTTCGGAAAATACTCCGTGAACTCCTGTGTGTGTGTGTGTGTGTGTGTGTGTGTGTGTGTGTGTGTGTGTGTTGCATATGCATAGCAGGATGGAGGGGAAACCTATGTGGGCTGTTTGAGTAAATAAAGTAACCAGTGCACTCAGTTTGGTCAACCCAGGAGTTTCAAGGTGTATCCCAATCTCTATACATTCTTCTGGTGAAAACTTTTATTTTAGAACATGGCTCTGAGATGATCTTTTCTATCATTTAAAGATGAGAAAGTAAAGGCCCAGAGTAGAATAAATGACTTGTCTGTAATAACCGATGACCATCATTTTGAGATTACTCAGAGTGTAGCAAGCATGAACATTTGACCAAGTGTATTTCCTTTAATCCTGAGAGCGACTCTAAGAAGTATCGGTTCTTATTGTACCCAAATGAGGGACCTATAACACACAAGTTAAGTAGTATGGCCCAGGCCCCACTTCTTTTCATAGCTGGTTAGTGGTTGAATTAGGATGGACACCAAATCCATGCCATCCCTTTTAAGGAATCTACAACTTTAGACCTTCCAACTTAGCATGGGTCAATGCTAATCTTTTGAACCCTCCCTCTTCCCCTTGGGCCTCCAGCTAAGAAGCCATCTTTAGAAAGTGTTAGAAGACAAGACAGCACCAGGTGGCTTTAACTCCCTTTTCTCCCCTGTTAACCCTGGAGAAATACTTCAGATAGAACGTGGAATTCATGCTTCCATAAGTGCAATTCAGTGATGCAAAGTGTGAGCTTTTGATGGGGATTTTAGGGGGAAAAAATCATTCATTATCCCCCAAATCTGTCTAAATCATCACAGTTTCTCTTTCACTTTTTCCTTCATCTTTAAACCAACACTGGGAGGTACCAGGAATAGGAATTTTTATCTGTCTCACTAATGGGGAATCTGAATTTCAAAGAAGGGACATGATTTCCTCAAGGTAATTCACCTTGTAAATGGTCAAACTGATGAAACCCCGAACTACCAGTCTTATGCCTTTTCCATCATCTAGTCAATCAGTTAGTCAGTCATTTCATGGGAACATTAACTGACTTCCCAGTGCTTTGGGATGGAAAGCCGAGTTCTTGTCCCGAAGGAGCTCTCACAGTCTCAGTGGGGGAATAGATGAGTAAATCAGTGATAGTAATAAAGTCTCCAATCATCAAGTAAATCATTCCAAGAAACTTGGGTTTTTTTGTTGTATACCTCCTAAATCTACTGTGGGTCTGTGCCATTCTAAGAACCATGATGTGCAGGAATGATATTCACAATAATTAGCAAGTGACATGGCATAAGAACCAACCATGAACAGATCTGTTAATAAGCAGAGGAAAGACATGGTGCGTACCCTCAAAGTGTTCATGGTCTTAATGGGGTAAAGTATATAATGTGCTAAAAATGAAAAATGAAAGTCTGGGTGAGAATAGAGAGGGGCCCTTCTCTCTTAATGGAAGGTCATGGAAATGTTCTTGGAAGTACTACAGAGTAAATCTTGAGAAATAATAGAGGAATTTGCCATGTGGACAAAGTGGGAGGAAGATTGTTTTAGGGACAGGGAATTGAATGTGCAAAGTCTCAGAGCCCTCTAAATTATTTCTTTGAGTATTTTACTAAAAATTTTTGAGTTGCTAAGATCCTTAGGCGTGGCTCGTTTGGTAACCAGGACACTGAGAGCTAAGGCAAGGAAGGGATTTGCCCAAAGTCACACAGTAAGTTGATGTGCATCAGGACTCGAAACCCATTCTAAACCAAAGCTTCATCCCCTCTGCAATGCTGACCAGACAGTCTACCTACTGGTTGATTATGCAGCTGATTTGCCCTATCCCATCAAGCAGGAACGCTCTGCTCTAGCTTGAGACTCATTCAATGATGTCTTTGAGCTTTTTTGTCCTTTGTTGTCTCAGGAAAAATGAGAAGAGATGGCGAAGATCACTGAACAAAGACTTGCAGACAGCAAGTTGGGGAACCTTGACTCTAAACAAATGAATCTAATTGAATGACTAGCCCATTGTGTTGGCTCAGAGCTCTTTCGTTGCTTTGGGAGAGATTTCTGGCAATTGTAGAGTCACGTGGGATTTCTGGACAGGAGTTAGCACACTAGATGAATCCCAAGAAGAGGAGAAGGTTGGAAACAGTGACGGAGTGGCTAAGCAGGTGGGAAGCAAAGGGTCCTGTGGGAAGGGGGTGCCAGACTTCTCAAGGAAATAGATGCCTGAGTGCCTCAGATAGTGCTAGTCCTGGCCAACATTGCACTCACTGGCTGATCTATCTGGGGGAAAAAAAAATTACATTTCACAGACCTTCAAAGAAATGAGAATGATCTCACCTGAGGCAAACCCTTATGCTCCCTCTGGCCTCCAGACCACAGCCTCCACCAGCAGCCGGTGAGGGAGGATTACAAACAAGCAACAACAGCATCAGTCTTTGGCGGAGAACTCCATGCAGAGGTGTTTACAAGCTCTCACTTCACCCTCTCCCGGGGAAGAAAGTGCTTACAGTACCGAGAAGGACAAGACCATAAGAGCTGGATGCCAAGAGGTGTGGCTCTGCCCAACAGGAGGATGAGTGGGTATTAATTCTAGAAACACCCTCTGCTGTGATGTCTAGGGTGGAAAGCAAGTCATTTGGGCAAGTCATTTCTGGAGTCCCCTTTCCTCATCTGTGCAATGGGTATATTGAACATGATCATCTAGTTTCCCTCTCATGTTCTAGGAATGAAAAAGGACAATTTTAAAATGCTGAAACACAGCATGTCAAACATTCACTTGTTCCTCCATTACTGTAATCATTCAATAAACTGTATTTCCTGAGTGTCTGCAATACCCAAGGCTCTGTGCTAACCGCAGAAAAAGCAGGCGTGATCCGCATCCTCTGGAAGCCTAGAGTATAAGGCGGAAAAAGCTAGACCTCCATCTACCATGTACAGATAATGAATGTCCTAACGTCCCACATACTACGGTGCTTAGAAGCACTTCTTGTGGACGAAATCTAGAAAGCTCTATGGTGAAGTTGGATCAGAATTGGATGATAAGCCTATGTGAGGAGGTGGAGGTGAGGATTCTAGGTAGAGTACAGAATTAGCCAAGGTTCAACTCTGGGAGAGCGTATGCAGACCCATTTGCCTGGAACGGAGGCAGCAAAAGGCCCAGGGATGGATAACGGAAAGGAGTCCTTGTCTGCCCGCCCCCTTACTCAAAAGCCAAGATGTGGCTCAAGATGCCACATGGATTTTGGAGAAACTTCCTAAAATTCCTATCTCTTCTAAAGATACATAAATAAAGCTAGCCATCTCTTTTCTATGTTGTCAGAATATACTTCCATGATGGTAACTTAATGCGTAGTCATATTCTTATGTGTTTGCTCCAATGGCCTATTCCTGCCTTGAGGACCAGTCTGGTGATATTTGGCTTTGTTTTTCCTCTGATTGTCTAAGCCACCTGTAGTTGACCCCTAGTCAATGGCTGTGGAATAGTGGGGGGGGGTGGGTCAGGTTTTGGACATTCCCAGAAGTCATATTTATTACCCAGTTTTCTAGCATGCTTTCTTATCGCAGTTAAATACGCACATAATCGCAAACATATATTGATTACATGCTGTATGTAAATATAGCCTATATGCCATGTGAAATGTATTACATACTGTTCTAATGTTTTATTCCCTAACCCGGAAGATAAACTTAGTCGAATCTGGGAAACCAAGAGGCAAGGAAGCATTCACTACAAGTTGAAAGACACAGTCTCGTGCTACTGCAACATACTTTGGCTAAAACACAGAATTAAAAACTTCTAAAACAACCAACATTTGAATCAGCCAAAATGTTCAAAAGTTCAAATGAGCTGTTTTATGACATGACTATTTATGGGCTTTCTTGCTGTCTGGGAAGGTCACTTAAGCAGAGAAACCTAGAATGCCAGAGCTATAGCAACCATGGGGATGACTTAACCTCGTGCCACTTTTTCCAGATGGTTAAACTGAGGCCCACAGCAATAATAATAACAAGTATGGGAATTATATCATTCATTATTAAAAACAGGCAGATGATTGAAGCCACCATTATTAGTAATGAACCAAAAAAAAAAAAAAAAAACACAAGGATCTCCCCTTTAGCTCTTATGGAACAAAGAAATATATTTCCCATATTTAAATATGGCAGTGATTTTTGTACAAGCAGTGTTATAATTCAGTAGGGCATAAAACATTTCAACATCATCTGACAATGTTCCTGGACAGTGGTGCACAGTAGAAAGAACTATGGAGTCCGGTGGTGTCATCTAAACCCTTCCCAGGTGTATTCCCTAAGTGGACTTACATTACTTCTCTGAACCTCCCATTTCTTCGCCTGTCAAAAGGGCTCGACACCTGCTTGGTGTGAGTAAGCCTGTAATGAAATAATATCCATCAAGTACCTCGTGGAGCACCTACTATAGACTTAAGAAGGGTGGGTCCAACGATAGCCACAGGTTACATGATTCGTCATTTCCCTCCACTATCCCCAAACTACTGTGTGTTGTGACAAGCTGAAACACGGGTGCCGTGCCCTTGCTGCTTCCCCACTGCCTCAGATGCCTGTGTGTGCCCTGCAGATCCTCAGTGCATGCTAACCACCAAACGAATGGATGACTCAGAGCTTGGAAAGAATCCTCAGCAGGCTGGAGAGCAAAGGCGCTGCTCATGTCTCAAAGATTAAGTTGTTACCTTTTTTTGTTTGTTTGTTTTCGCTTTGTGCTGGACACCTTTCCGCACTGAGCACCGAGAAGAAAACTTGAGAGAGCTTTCCCCAGGAGGTGCTACTTACAAGACAGGCCCACTCACAGGGCATGGACATTGTCCAAAAAGCTGCCCCTGGTAGGGCACTGGGGCAGGGATGGTGAAGCCTCTGGGCAGCTGGGCATGGCTCCCTCCCCCAGAAGACCAAACCGGCCACATCTGTGCTCCCCGCACTGCCCCACCTGCTGAGAACTAATCCTGGGTTATCTCTCCACCCTCCCAGCGAAACCCAAAAGCCCCAGGCTTCTGAGGGGCTTTATCTCCTCTTTCCAGGAACTGGGCTCGGCCCCTTTCCTTTCGGTGGTGCCACTGGGCAGCTGCTGCCCAGAGCCCAGGCGAGCCCCAGGTCGCATTTCCAGCCCGCCTGAGTAGCAGAGCCAGGGCTGCCGATCCTGCTCCCCCTTCACTCCCTGGGCTTCTGTCTCACAGTTAGAAAATCCACTTGGGGAGCAAAGCAAAAATCACACCTAGCTAACAGCTGCTCTGGGTCTGGGTTGGGGGTGGAGAAAGGGAGGAGGCAGAAGCGGGGGGGGGGGGGGGGGGGGGGGGAGCTGGAATTCCTACTTTTGCCACAAATTGTATGCAAATGGGTTCCTTTCCTGGCAGGCAGCAGGGAGTGAGTGCGTCTTTCATGAGCTAACCCTGTTCCGCTGGGAGGGCTGTTCCTTTAATTCACCAACTGAAAAAGTAGGAAAGGATGTCTGGAGGCGAGGCGTCCCATTACAGAGGAAGGAGCTGCTATATAAGCCAGCCAAAGCTGGCTGCGCTGGTCGCAGCCTGCCTACTGTCACACGCTGTCCCGCGAGCCGAGCACAGACACGCACCGGCCGGCCTCTCTTCCGCACAAAGACTGCGCGGCTGGGGGTGACGCTGGGGGCAGCGCATGTGGGAGCCCCGCGGCTCACAGCCAGGTACTCCATGCAGCCGGTTCATTCAAGGATCTAGGTCCTTCCCAACTCCGGAAAGGTAAGTGGGTTTCACCCCATCGCCAAAGATCATTATGGCACACTGTTTGCATTCCTGGTACCAAAGGAGCTGTGGGTTCATAATTGTTGAACTTTTGCTGTGTCTTCGCTGCTGGCAAAATGGGGTATTTGTGACGATCAGATGCACGTTGACTGTCTTCTACTTACCCCTTCCAGTCTTGTAGATTTGGGGTGTTTGTTTGAGTTCTGCGAACAGTCGCATGTGGAAGGAACTTTCTGTAAAGTTTTTATCTCTGCATTCTCCAGAGGAAAAGTAAGAATCTTCTCTTAACTCCCTGCCTGGCTGATTCACCTGTGAATATTTTTGTTTGACGGGGAGAGAAGTAGAATTTGAAGGTGGAGATCATTCATGGCCTTACTCTGGGATAGGTCAAGGGAAAGTTGATAGAGGATGATAGAGAGAACAATAAAACTGTATATCTAAACAGCACTCACCTAGCAGTTTACAAAAGTTTTGTATCCATCCCTCATCCCACCACATCCTCCCTGTGGTAAGACACAGAAAGGGATGAGGGCTGGAGGACAGAAGGGAGGAGGGGGCTCCTAGGGCCAGACTACGAGGTGGGAGGGGTGGACACCAGCTTCCATTCTGAAGGGCAGGGGGACTCCCTGTGGGTATCTCCCGATTCACTGATCCTTGGGCTTGGGTACCTGTGCATGTCTGGGTGTGCTTAGAGCCAGCAGTACCACGAATCTTTCTAGAATCACCTCCCCCTCCTCATCTCTCATCACAGAAAGCCCTGAGAAACCCCTTGCCCCAGGGTTGGGAAGCTCTACCTGGCAGACTCTGAGAAGGGCACAGGGGCTCCTCTCTTTCTTCGGTGTTGTAAGGGGATTCAGAGCTCGGGTTTTGAAAGCAAGGGTCAGTCATTTTGGTGTCCCCACCACCACCATCAAAGATGAGAATCTGCAGCCTCTATGAGCCTCAGTGTCCACTCATCTAAAATGGGGACAATAACTTCTGTTGTCATTATGAGGAGGAAACGGGGCATAACGCATTTGGGAGAGTGAGTGCTCAGTAAGCAGAAGCTGGGATAATCACTGTTATTTGTCAAACACTGCCATCACCTTGGAAGTTAAAAGAGGCGATCTTGGATTGTTTTTCATGTGTTCCTCACCCTCTACCCCAAATCCCCTTCTTTCTCTCGCACTGGTCTGAGGGTGTCTCAGTGGGCTGACAGGTCGGAGACTTGGCTGTATTTTATAAGCAGGAGGTTGTTTTGGCACAAGTTAGGGGAAAGGGAGCAGCCCAGGGCTGGATGTAAATGTCGAGTTCTGACTCGAGAATGCACAAGGTTTTGAGTTTGGGCGTTTGCAGATTCTAAAGCTGTCAGCTATGAAGTACGATGCTGCCGGGGAACTCCTTGGAAATGCTTTCCATCCAGAGTGAGAGCGGGACAGGGAGCCCCACCTGAAGAATGAATGCCTCTTTTTCATGTCTTGTGGACCTTTCCCCCTTTTTTATGAAGCTTTCCCATATGTGCTTTAGAAATAAAACCTGCTGCCCACCCCAGCCAGCTTTCTGCCTTGTCCTTCAATATGGTAAGCCCAACTGAGAGCTGGGGAGAGGAATTTCAGGTTCAGCACTAAAGAAATCTCTGGGAAGTTTGCTGGCTTCGTGTGCATCTGAGCCCACTGCCGTAGATGTGATTGTGCTTTGACCATACGTGTTTCAGGTAAGTGATGGCGTTTTGGGGAAGAAACTCATGCACTATATGAATAATCTCTGGTTTGCTCAGAACAGTGTGCATCAGATGAGGATGAAAAGGGGTATTGCCAACTCTACAGTCTTTAAAGATTTTTTTCTTGTCTGTGCTTTGTTTGAAAAACCTAGCTTCCCTATCTCATCTTCTAGCTGCTTGTCTCCTCCCCCCCAAGGAAGTTACTGATCTTCCAGCCCTCAGTGTTGTTGTCCATATAAAGAGAATGACAATCTGTATCTCTCAGGACTCTTGTGACGTCCAGATGAGATCATATATAGCAGACTCAGTACCTGACACATAGTAGGGGCTCAGTAAATGGAGATTTTTTCTTAGTTTTCTTGCTTCTCAATTTATAAGGACTTATCTGAAATTCATGTTCTCAGACAGTGGTTTTCAAACTTATATTTAGCCGTGGAAATATTCATTAAATGAAATTGATGGCAGAACTCCAATATGACCGGTAAATGTGGGGCTACTTTGGTTGAAGTGGGAGGGGAGGGTCTGAAATTCACCCCATGGTTCTCAGCCCTTGGGACATTTCCACAGAACCTTGAATGACACAAATGCAGTTAAAAATCATGAAGCAAGGCAGAGTACATTCAGGCCGCAATCTTGCACTTCAGTGGGGATGTTTGCCCCTCCGGGGCCCACCTGGAACAGGAATCAATACTATTCCCCGAGTGGGACAGTAGCCACGAATGTGGGAAGTATAAAATGCTTAACAAAGGACAATTATTTCAATTAATTTTAATGATACCTGTAGCCAAAATATATGGAGAGTCTACTCTTGTGTACATCAACTACTAAACATCCACAGGACATCTCTGAGAAACGGACCATGCCGATTGGGCAAAGACGTAGGCTGAAGAGTAGAGAAGATGAATAATGTTTCTGGAGCCCTAGAACACAGGGTGATGGAGCCAGTTTTGAGACCCAGGTCCTGATGATCCCCAAAGCACATTCCACCGTGTTCCTTCTGAATGCTGCTGCTTCTTGCGCTCGCTGCCTTTAGAAGGAAAAAAAACTTCCTTTCTGACTAAATCTACCCCTCCAGCCAGACTGTGGCCACCCATAAATACAGCAGTAGCCTGATCATATAACCAGAATGGAATTTGGAAAGGGAATTCAAGCTGACAGAATGAAAAACACGTCCCCCTTAATCCTACCCTTTCTGAGGCTCACAATGAACTAAGAACACCTATTCCCTCCTTCCCCTGGGTTTCTGTAGACACACAGCCATGTTTTCTTACAGGGAAAACTATCTAGCTGGTGTAAAGCACAAGGCCCTCCACACTGAAGTCACTTTAGTTTGAAAAGTAGAAAGTAGGCACCAGACATTGAGCTCACCCCAAATACACAATTCCTTGTGGTGAGGATAAAACACATACACACAGTAATAAACATTGAGGGCTAACTGTGTATCACATGCATGATAGGAGGGTTTGTCTCTCGTTCCTCATCTAATTCTCACTCTAACACTGCAAATTATAAATCACTCACTCCATTTTATGGACAGAGAGCGAAAGCCCCAAGAAGGTAAGTGGCTCACATGAGGGCTTTCCATAAGTGAGGAGCAGGGTTGGCTTTGAACCCAAACTCTCTGACTAAAACTCTACTGTTCTTTCCACTGTGCTGCATTGCTTCCTGAAGTCGGGCAGGGCTGACCCCATGTAGAACCTTGAATGATCTCTTTCAGTGACTGGCCAGACCGTAGAATGCCCCCGACTGGCCTTGGTATCTGTTGACCTGACAGAATAGCCCTGCATATATCATTTTCCCTGGTGCTCAGAAAAAGTCAGCTTATAGTGGTGCAGTTCTCTGCCTGGAAACAGGAAAGTTCGAATTTCAGCCGAGAGAGAGAGAGAGAGAAGAATGACACTAAAGGTAGCGGTCAGGTTATTACTGTTGGTTTTCATCCCAGGAAAGGAGGCACAGACTTTGCTGTGCTCTGCAAGCTGGAACTCTGCTTGGAGAAGCAGCACCGTCCCTGTACCTGCACCCTCTCCGGGAGCCAGGTGAACCGAGCACCTGGTGTAAAAGGGCTGATGGGGGGACAGAGTGAGATCAGTGTGCCCGGCCCTGGGGCAGTGAATCTCAGGACGATCAGGAAATAAAGGTTTGTAGGCTCCAAGCCCCCAATTCCCCTGAAGTCTTAGAGATGAAGGTGATGGTTCAATCACTTCTTGCTTTGAGAAGATCACAGGGGATTCCCGTGCATCTAAACCCGGCCAATTTGAAGATCTTCAGCATGTGGGAAAACAGGAAACAAAGGCTCCCTTCCAAGGGGGAAAACCCCATCAAACTCCTGCCATCTCCAGGCCGTAATCCCATCCAAACAAAAGGCAGCAGTAGCCTTGCCTACCGGAAAGGGGCTGTGCACTCCGTGTGGCTTCTTGGTAGAGGGGAAGAGTCTGTGTGCCTACCTGATTCTAACCCTGGTGACCAGACTTTTCTTTCAGTAATGCCCTTAAGCCTAGAATTGTTCTTCTCGTTCCTTCTGCCTTGTCTCATATTTCTGGCCTCTATTTAGCAGCAACCTCGTTCGGCACTATCATTGCATCCTCTGACCCTCCATCAAGGAATAAAAGCAAAATGCCCATACTGAAAGCACCCTGTGTGAGGAAAAGCCCTTTCATGTGCATTTCTAGTCTATTTGTGAACGGAAATGAAAAAAAATATCATGCCAGATTGTCTCAGATTTTTTGAAATTTTGTGAAATTCACAGGTTCTTAATTATGTAGCCATGGTAACTCGAATAGTTTTGGTTGGTCCTTTAACACCCACCCCCACCCCCCAAACGCCCTGTGTCAGGAGCCAGAGAGATTTTGTAAGCTCTGAAAGTTGAGAGCTTTGCTTCAGAACTAACCAGTGGTTAACTCTTGCCCTGGAGGAGGTGAGTTGGCTGCTACGAACTTCTACATGAACAGGTCCAAAAAGGTTTTCTAGCTGGAGTTTTGGGGTGACTGTAATAGCTAACATTTCCCAACAACTCTACAGGCATTTTGCCTTTGAATCATCAACCATTCAGCCAGTGTAACTGCCCCCCCATTTTAGCATCAGGGAACCTGATGCTAAAAACATTTAAGTAGCTTCCCCCAGACCACACAGAGAGTAAATGTCGGAGCCAGAACTCAAACCCAGCTCCAAGTCCTGAACACGTGGTTATAACCATTAGGATACGCAGGTCACGCTCCGCACCTTAATTCTATTTCATCTTCTGACAACAGAGAGGGCTGGATACCACAAAGCTAAGAAAGAATCAAAAGCTTGTCTTTCAGACCCCCGTGTTCTTCTCTTCAGCATGGCAGCCGCTGGTGGTATCTCTGACTTCCTCCTTCTGGTTTCGTTTCCTGTGGAAACTGTAATTAAATAATTAGTGTATAATTCCTAATACAATGTGTTTCCTCTCCTGGACTCTAAGCGGCCCGAGGCCCCTCACCAGCCTGAGACCTGAAGCAGGTGCACACACAGATGCAAGTTTTCCCTCATGAAGCCATGCTTAGCCTGCAGGCTGGCTCAAATACCCCTCTCCTGGGTTCCCGCGGAACTGTCTGCTTCCCCCACTGACATCCGTGTTTCATAAATACTTTGATGATCACCTCCCCCGCCCCACCCGGCTGCACACCCCTGAGGTCAAGGTAATCAGAGAGGCAGCAACTGTGTCTCGCTGGTGCTCATTTTCCCCAGAGTCTAGCCACCTGCTGACAGGTACCAGGCCCTCAGTAAGTTACTGTTGAAGAAACTCTCTAATTGCCCCAAAGGAAATGGAACAATAGCACAGCACTGCCTTACTTCGGGACTGTGTTCCACGGCTTGTGAAGCATTTTCCTCTGCTGGGTCAGTTTTTAACAAAGTAGGATGCACAGAAATTTGTAAACGTATAAAATGACTTTTCCATGCCTCACAGATTGTCCCAGCAACTATAGGTAACCTTACAAGTGGGTAAACTGAGGCCTAGAAAGGTTGTCATTTGCACAAAGTGGCAAGTGGTGGCGCGCCCATCTCCCGCAACCGCGCCTCTTTCCTGTGCCACTTAGCCCTTCAGGTCTTCTTCCCATTTTTCAGATAAGAAGGAGGTTGAAGACAGCAGGCTACTTTCCAGAGGAATATTTACATTTTTAAAGGGTAGCTCAGTAGAGAGGGCAATGCCTAACCGATAAGAGAATTGCCAAAGGTGGACTTCAGGCAAGGGGATCCTTGGGAGGAGTAGGAGAACTCAAATTTTATCACCCAGGGATGTGTTCGGGGGTAAAACCATACTTGACAGAAAGAAAGATGGTGGGGACTGAACATTGAGTGCAGGTCAGTATATTTTTGTTCACAACTCTAAGCCTACATGTGCAGCATAAGGCACTCCTGGGTCATAGCAGTGCACTGGGGAACTTTCTAGGCATGCAGTCCAGCAGCAATGCATATGGCCTCCCTGCAGAAGTGACACACCAGAGCCAGAACAAGAAAGCCTAAAGCAGCCCTGGACTCTCTGCCAGGCAGAACCTCTCCCAAACACTGCATCCAGTGTAGGCACCAAGATACAACAGCAACAGCAGCGATACCAGTAAAGCATGGGAATGCATCCAGACAAGAAAGCCATGACTTTCCACTTAGGGAAGAAACAGTCTGGGAGAGGCAAGTACACAAGGAGCGGGAGAGAACCCACCTGCTGGGGAGCTCAGGGAAGTAAAAATCAGCTCATGCTGGGCACTTGCACCTTTGGTGCTGCCCCCGAGGGAAGCTGGCTGCTCTCTGAGAAACTTGTGCGCTGGGTCCTGGGATGGTCATACAGAGGTGGCTTGATGCAGAGATGTCACAGTAGAGTGTTTTAACTTATAGGTAGTTTGTTAAAAATTTTTTTCCTGAGAACCTATAGAATGTTGAAATTGAAAGGGCTCTTCAGCAGCTTCTAGGCAAGGGGCTTGGAGACCGGATTGAAAAGACTCCTCCAAGGCGATTTGGGGGCTGCCGTGGAGAGATGGGGAGGCCAAGCAGGGGCTCCATTCAATCTTATTTTAATTTAAGCCCCTTCACTTTTATCTGTTTTGTGCACAGAGCTTCCTCACAAAATGTCATTTGATGAAAGAGTTCTGAGGCCAAAAAAAAAAAAAAAAATTAAAGTTTTTGCAAATTGCTGGCCTGGTTTAACTCCCTTTATTTGGAAGATGGTAAAACTGAGACTCAGAGGAGGGAAAACTCCTAAGATCTCACGCCAGTTGGCAAGAGGGTCAGGTCTCAGCCCGAGGTCTTCTGACTCTTGCTCTTGAAAGCCAGGGACAATATAAAAAAAATGACAGAGTTAATATATTATTTAAGAAGGGAAAATTAGCAGAGTCTTACTCTCTGAACACCTTTAGCACACAGGGGTTGAGGCAAGCGTCCACTATATTTGTTATCTCTTGCATAACAAATTGCCATGAAATTTGGTGGTTTAAAATAACACCCATTTATTATCTTACAATTTCTGTAGGTCAGGAATCTGAGCATAGCTTAGTTGGACGTTTTAGGTCATGGTCTCTCTTGAGGCTACACTCACAGTGTTGGTCAGAATTGAGGTCTCGTCTGAAGGTTCAACTGGGGAATTATTAGCTTCCAGGCTCACTTACATGGTTGTTGGCTACATTCAGTTTCTTGAGGTCTGTTGGCCCAAGACCACCCTCAGTTCCTTGCCACACAGACTTCTCCAACATGGCCATTTGTTTCATCAAAGTCAACGAGAGAGAGAGAGAGAGAGAGAGAGAGAGAGAGCCTGCAAGCAAACAGACATCACAATCTTGTACAGCTTAATTGTGGAAGTGATATACCCATCACCTTAGCCATATTTTGTTGGTTAGAAATAAGCCACTAGGCCATCCCACACTCAAGGGAAGAGAATTGCACAAAGATGTGAATAGGAGGGGCAGTATCATTGGGGCCCATCTCAGAGCTTCTCTGCCATTCCAGCACTCCAATGTCACCTATTTCTGACAACTTCTTATCAATAACAAGTTCACCCAACCCACACCTGCACTGCTGTTGATGGGCAGTCAACAATTATGGCAGCCACTAGAGTGGGCTGTGTTTTATTTAAGCTTTCCGTCCATTTATAAGGTGGAGCCAGGTGTTTTGCATTAGATATCCTAGTTCATTGGGGAGCCATAATTCCTCTTGACTATCTCAGGACAGAATCATCCAAGGCAGTGGCTTCAAATAGATTTCATTCAAAGGCAAGACATTCGAAGTGACAAAATCTGAAACTCATCCATTGTCTCCCCTCCCCAACCTATTCCTCTCTTAGCAGATATAATGAAGACTAAAATTTAGGATTAATTCTTTCTCCCTTTCTAGTTTGTCCTTACTACACCATCATACTCTAAACTTGTGGATTCTATTGCCTTAACAAGTCAATCAGTTCAATGCCTCCCCACCCCCTCCCTCATCATCCTAGTTCAGGTCGTGCATCTCACAGATGGACCATAGCAATGGTTTTCCCACTGGCTCCCATCCCACCAGCTTTTCCTTTCAATCTATCCCTTAACCTGGGTTATAGGTAAACATTCCCAGGCTTAAAGATTTCCAAATGATTCTCTTCTGGCCACAGGAAAAACTCAGATCTCCAACCTGGAATTCAGTTTCTTTCATGATCTGGCTTCCGGCCTCCAAACAGACCTTGTACTTCAGCTGTAATCCATACTCTCAACAACTATTTCATGCTTTTCATGCCCTGGCAAATGCCACTCCCTCTTTCCTAGAATATCCTTCCCTGTGTTTTTCCTCCACTCATAATCTCCTTTTAAAATTCAGTTCAGGAACCACCTCCCTCCTCCGGGTAGATGAAATGTCCTTTTATTGTCATCCCATTCTACCCCGTATCTTTTTGTGTCATCACCCTTATCATTCTGGAACTGCCTGTCTGCTCATAGATCAACCGCTCCTGCCAATGAAGTTCTCGAAAAGAGAATTTGTATCTGGTTCATCTGAAAATTGAGCACAATTGGAATAAAATTAATCTTTAACCACAGACAGGAGTTATTGCTGTGTCCCAGATTTGGACTTCTCCTTCCTCACTAGAGTTTATTTAGAAAGCCCAGAACTTGAAGTTGTTTTCATGTCTTGCCCTCTGAGCTTTCAACTGTGCAGAGTCATGTCATGACTTATGACAGCAGGAAGCCAGCTCTGTTCTGGGACAGGAAAACATCTCAGGACACAGACTTCGAGGAATGCCCTTGCTTTCAGAGGAGGCTTCTGGGATCAAAGCATGCCCTGCCTGGGATTTGGAAAAACCAGTACCAAGGACAGAGGAGGCCTGTCTAGGGATTTGAGGCTGAGTCACAAGAGATCCTAGTATCTGAAGGTTATAACAAGGATCAGTCTACAAACAGTGGGAGAAAGGTAAGGACTCAAGGGAGGGTTGGAGACAAAGAGCTCTCTATCTTAGGACATGGAGAAATTCACAGCACAGGGGAAGGATCGGCTAATGGTTCAGAGTATGGCTTTGGCATTAGTTCTGGGTTCAAGTGCTTGCTCTTTTATTATCAATGTGATCTTGGCCAAGTTACTCAACTTCTCTAATCCTCATTTTCATCCATAGTAAAGGCAAAATAGTAGCACCTACTCCAGAAGGTTATTGTGATGATTAAATGGTGTAAGGGTGAGTGCATTGTTTAGCACAAGACTGACACTTGGGTATAAATGTTTTAACATATTTTATTATTTTTTTATTAACATGTAATGTATTATTTGTTTCGGGGGTACAGGTCTGTGATTCATGAGTCTTACACAATTCACAGCGCTCACCATAGCACATACCCTCCCCAATGTCCATCACCCAGCCACCCATCCCTCCCACCCACCTCCACTCCAGCAACCCTCAGTTTGTTTCCTGAGATTAAGAGTCTCTTATGGTTTGTCTCCCTCTCTGGTTTCATCTTGTGTCATTTTTCCCTCACTTCCCCTATGATCCTCTGCCTTATTTCTCAAACTCCACATATCAGTGAGATCATCTGATAATTGTCTTTCTCTGATTGACTTATTTCGCTTAGCATAACACCCTTTAGTTCCATCCACATCGTTGCAAATGGCAAGATTTCATTTCTTGATGGCTGCACAATATTGCATTGTATATATGGGTATAAATGTTTTACTGTCATTGTTGCTACCTGTTATTGAAATGGTCATGGGTAATAAGGCTCCATTAGACAAGCAGTTCCCAAAACTATGGCCTGTGGAGCAGCATTCTTGCGAGATGCAACTGTAAAAGTGTTCTGTGGACAAAGGGGTTTAGGGGACCCTTGGCACTGTGTCCTGTTCTTGGGAATTCTTAGCTCATATTCCAAGGGTGGATATAGTGTAGATAAGAGGACATGCAAGATCCTTTTAAGCTCCTCATGGAGCTTATATTATGGTGGAAGAAGAGAGATGATAACAAAGAATCAAATAAACTTGTGAGTACAATTTCGGGCAAGTATTTGCTAAGAAGAAACATAAAACACAGTAAGAGAGCAGACAATGAGATGGTGGTAAGTGGGGTGCTCTTTTAAATAGGGTGAGACATGGAGATGACATTTAAGCAGAGATCTGAATAGAGAAAATGAGCTCTGTAGGTAGTGGCTAGGACTTAAGATTTTATTCTGAGTGTGATTAGAAGCCAGTGGGAGATTTGGGGGAGAAGAGTACATGATCTAAGAAATCCTGTAGCAGTTAACCAATCCAGCTTCGTTTAATCCAGTGTCTCCTAAGTTATTTGACCATGTACCTAAAAACATCTTGGAATGTAATCTGGTAAATTCTACACTAAAGCACAAGGCTTCATAGATTTTTAAAAGGACTATAAATTTGCTCTCACTCATCTAGACCTATGGTAAAAAGCCCAGCAAACCACTCGGGCTGAAACAGGCATGCCCAGAGCAAGAAGACCTAGCTCTAGAGGTAAAGAGAAGCAGGGTGTCACCCTAATTAGGAACTCTTTTTGGCTGAGATGATCGATGAGCACAGCCAGGCTGCAGCAGACTCTGGAATCCCATCTCAGGCCAA
This sequence comes from Zalophus californianus, assembly GCF_009762305.2. Taxonomy (NCBI): domain Eukaryota; kingdom Metazoa; phylum Chordata; class Mammalia; order Carnivora; family Otariidae; genus Zalophus; species Zalophus californianus. Next base: position 19,136,316 of record NC_045607.1, read on the forward strand.
AGGAAACTTGCCAACATCTGCCTAAAAACTAATCAGTGTTTGCAAACAGTACACCTTGGCTTAAGCTTTCTCCAGAGGGGAAGTGTACAAAACTTGAGGTCCGGCCAGAGGCTCTGGGAGAGAGACAGAGGTCAAATATTTCGGCGCTTACACACAGACAGCCACCAGATTGCTGCTAAAGATCTAGGAAATGGAAGGTGAAGGTGTCTGCTCGGGCTCTGATCTCTCTCTTTATTGAGCAGCGCTGATTTAAATTTTCACCTTAAAATGAACTACAGGAAGTTGCTTGATGAATCAGCCCAAGGTAGTAGTTGAGAGCACACATTTTAGAGTTACAAGTTATGGTCCAAATGCTGGCTGTCCCTCTAAACCCATCACTGAATCTCCCTGAGTCTCGATTTGACTTCCAAGTGTGTATAATAATGCACACTATCTCACCAGGTTGTCATGACAAATGACAAGATAAATGGTAGCATGTATAAACAGCTTCTAGCATAAGGCATGGCACAAAATGATATATAGTAGACTCTCAACAAAATATTAAGTTTCCTTCTTGTCCAGTTCAATCTGTATTTGGTTTTACTACTGTATTCCAGCAAGGGTCAGGAAACCCAGGTGGCAGCCTATTTTTATAAATAAAGTTTTATTGGAATACAGCCATGCTCATTCCTTTATGCCACGACAATGGCTACTTTCTCTGCAATTGTAGAGTTGAGTCTTTGTGACATAGATCGTCTAGCTGCAAAACCTAAAATATTTACTGTCTGTCACTTAGAAATAAATTTATGACCCCTGCCAGTGTGCTAAATTTAGATACGTAATTTCCAATCACCACAACCTAGCAAGGTATATATTATTATACTTATACATATAAAGAGATTGAAGCAGAAATAAAGGCTCATCTAATAAGTCCCCCTCCAAAAACATAATGCTGAAAGAAACTTCGAAGAATGACAGAAGAGTTATTCATTTATATGATTCATCCTCAATTTCCCCTGGAACCCCCTCTGCCTCTTAGCTCTCTCAGGCTGAATTTCTTGACTTCCCTGCCATATGCTGAATTAAATGTTGTTGTCCAGAAGGGATTCCACCCCCCAATTTTCCTTATTTGTTTATTTGTTCATATAAGTCCGTTCTTTCAAAAATGAAAATTATAGTTTCTAGACTCTCTGAAAGACTCTCACGCCTTGACTGATTTTTTGGAAACAATACTCTTTTTTTTTTTTTTTTTTTTTGGTTGTACATAGCATGAGGGCCAGTTTTCCAGAAAGGAGAGATTTGTTAAGCTCCTCTGTCTGCTGCTTCTCACTTTATCTTCCTCTCACTTACTCACTTTCTCTCCAGGCCAGACTCAAAGAGAGTAGGCTGTTTCCAGGGGCTTTAAAGATTTGCCTGAGACATAGATATTATAGCACATTTGGCTCTGTGCCTCCCCTCAAGTTCAAAACTACATAAAATGGCTATGTGCACTCCAGCTCCCCAGCCCCACCCTCCTAAGGGGCCCCATTTTAGGGATCCAACAATTCTACTTGCATGAGTGATAATTGGGTATCCCTCTGATATTTGTTGCATAAATATTAATTGTTTAAACTGAAAAAATGAATCTTGCTTAAACGATAACTTGGTATAGCAGAAAGAGCATAGGATTTAGAATTATAGGACTGAGTTCTTAATTTTGAATCAAATAATTGCTGGCTGGGCAAGTTATGTCACCTTCTGAAACCTTCAACTCTCATAACAGTAAAATTGGAACAGCACTTCCTAACTCCTGAGGTGGCCATCACAATTAAAGGGCATCTGCAGGGGCCCCTGGGTGGCACAGTCAGTTAAGCATCTGACTCTTGGTTTTGGCTCAGGTTGTGATCCCGGGTTCATGAGATTGAGCCCCACTCAGTACTGCGTCTGCTTGAGATTCTCTCTCCCTCTCCCTGTAACCCTCCTGCTCATGCTCTCTCTGTCTCTCAAATAAATAAACCTTAAAATAAAAAGGGCATCTGTAAAGTTCCAGGCACAGAATACATGGGACACTATCTGTCTCACTCATGGTTTACATTGGTGGAGAGTCTTCATCCATGAGCCTCACACACAGAGACTGGTCGTGCTCGGATATACCATTACTCTCATCTAATGTGTAATCACATGGAAGGAGGAGGGTGTAGATTTGTTCCAAATCTGCACTTTCCCCATCGTGTGCCACCAAACCGAATCCCGTGACATACTTCAAACACAAAATAATCGCATAGGTTTGGAAAACAACTATAAACTCTCCCCCTCTTGGAGATTTCTGATGAACACAAACCCATTAAAGACCCTGGAAAACCCCAAAGTAAACAAAGCTGTATGATTTGTTTGGTTTAGAACAGCATTTGGTTTAAAACAGCATTTTTCAAACATGTTTAAGTAGGAAAACTTTTTTTTCCCCTTGCATTAATACCTGCCAACATGTTGTAGATTACACTTTACAAAATGCCCTCTCAATCTCTTCTCGGCCTTTTGGCTAAGGTCAAGTGCAAAATGCCCCCTCACGTTATGCAGCTATTGGAAATCTCTCTATTTTTCAGGCTCATGTGCAGCTTCCCCTACTCTCTCTGGAAGTAAAGGTCTTTCTTTGTCAATAGTTACTCTGGACCCTGACCGCACTTTGACAACAGTCAAGGATGGCCCCAAAGCCGAGGGTAGGAATGGGCTCTCTGACACGTGAGTCAGTCCATCTGAATTAAATCCCTGCTGCCCCTTTCGAGCCCTGTGAGCTGGAGCTGGGTGAGCCTCAAGTTTCCTCATCCCTAAACTGAAAAATAAGTAAGCAAACAGACAAATAAATAAATAAATAAATAAAGGTCTTCATCGGTCTTGGAGAGGATTCAACAAAATAACCCAAGTAAGACACGTAGCACGATTCCTGGCACAGGTGTGTTCACTCAGTGTTCGCTACTATTGAAGCATTGAAATGGCCCCATTTGAGAAAGAGAGAGCCGACAATGAAAGTATGTTTCCTTGCATGGGTATCACACAAATTAATTGCTGGAGCCGTGTTAGTTTTCCCTGAGAGTCCGGTTTCCTGCTTCCAATCTTAGAGGCATAGTTTCATTTCAGGAGTCAACTTCTATCAAAATGCTTCAAACTTTATTGCACTTGATTCATACAGGCTTTTATATTGTCAGAGACTCCATCTGGTTCCCTCTGACTCAGGCCTCAAACGGCATTCCATTCATTCGAATATCAGCACATTGGCTTGGAAAAGATTGCCAAAGCCATCTAGTCTTGCTATGCCAAATATTTGGCACACATAGCAATACTCTCTCACTTTGGGACCCATGGTGTTCATTGCTAAGCCATCACAGCACTTTTTTCCCCCTGAGTCCAAACGAGGCCACGGTGCCAGGTGGCCGTATCAGCTCACTGAGGTTGACACGTAAGCTGAAACTCCGTTGCCGTCCCAAACCAGTTCAACCTCTCAGTCAATGTTTGAACCACCTCTACAATATTACTGTCTACTTGTTAGTATGTCCGATGTTTTGGAGCTCCCCAATAAGGGAAGCCACAGAGAAAGAGGAGAGAAAAGCAGAACAGATACTAACATTTGGGGGGGGGTATATATAACTCTATCATTCTATTCTCTGTCTCCAGCAACCCTGGAAATATCCTGATTTTACAGCTGAAGGAGCCACAATTTAGAAAAGTTATAGAATTTATTTGTAGAATTTTGTAGAATTTGATCTCCTGCTCTAAAGGCTATGTTCTCTATCCTATCACAGTGCCTCCTTAAACATTTTCAGTCTTTCAAGGCTATATCTCTGGCATTGGGTAGCTTACAACAGCTTCACAGGGGTCACCATGTCCCAGTGCCCTTTTTAAAAGGTTTCTTATTTAACATTGAGGTATGAGTCAGTCTGTAACCCATCCTTCCTAGACAAATCTCTGATCTCTTCACTTTGGCTCAAGAGCTCAAGAACCTACTTGCAGTAGAGTCAACTAGATTTCCTGGAATTTGGATGAAGGTAAGAGGAGGTCATTGTTCCATTAAGAAATGAACTGAAATTTACATTTGAAACAATTTTCCAGAACATTACAAGAACCTATATTGTTGCCACTTGGTCGAACCTATATTGTTGCCACTTTTTCTTTTCCTTTCTCTCTAGGCAAGAAAGAGGAGAGAGAAAGCAAGTGCTCTGCAGAACTTTTATTTCAAAAATTGAAACCAGACCACACCAGGGCAGTTTGTGGTCTGAATGTATCAATGGATCTAGTCATATTTCATCTGAGCTTTTCTTAGGTATACAAAACCACAAATATGAATCTCATTATTGTGTCTGAATGGAAATATTTTATGGATTAAGATTTGTGAGCTTAATTGGGTTGGTAAGGAAACTTCTGTTTGGGGGATGGCAAGAAGGAAGCCACAAAGCACCACCAGCCCTTCAGCCAAACAACTAAAGAAAGAAACATAATCTGGGGGGCAGGGGGCTGTCCTTAATACTGGCTACTTGACATGGGTCTAAAATGAAGTCCAAATTTAAGTTCAGCAGAAATATTGCCAAATTAGCAATGGATCACGGGTCCCTAGAACCCAAGAGTCAAGGACTGGGGACACACACTCTTGCTTATTTGACAGGAGAGTTGGTGGGACCTCCCAAGGTCCCACAGAGAGTGGTTGGCAGGACTGTGCCTCAGAGCTCATCTTCTAGCCCTTTGATCTACTGCACTCCCCACTGCACGGTCTCAGGAGAGCCTCAGATCTCTGGGAGCTGAGAAATAAGTAGTGAAAAGTCAAAATTCAAAAGGAGAGAGAGTGACCTAACTCTAACCCACAACAAATGCCACAGTGACATGGGAGGACTAATAACCCAGGAGGCCTCATTCACATGGAAACCAGAATTTTACACTGAGGACATCACAGGCCTGGTCAAGTTCACCTCCTGCCAATGGTCTAGTTGAGTTTACTGTGATGCTATGGAAGATGTATCTCAAAGCAGACAGTACTGGGCCCTCAAGAACCCTTGAGGTGTTGCCTGGAATCTCATGGGAAGGAGCCCAGCGTGTCTTGGCCACTCTTGTAACCCCTGGGCTTAGTGTGGTCTCTGGCACATAGTAGGTACTCACTGAATAGCTGAGTGAATAAAAATGAACTAATGCCGGGAGTGCAGCTATGATGAATTCCTTGATACATCTTGTCTTAGAAGAGATCACTGGAGAACTAATTACCTTAGAGCTATCAGGAAAATAAGAGTATTTGTTCATTCAGTCATTCCATGCCTATGAGACCCTGCTATGTGTAAGTTCAAATCAAGAAATATATTCAGCTTTATTTCATGTAAGTATAAACATATTGTGCCTTCACTATGTTGTAGACGCTGAGCTTGGTGTTGGGTATTAGGTGAATGGCTCAGATGTAGTTCCTGCCTTCATGGAGCTGACATAGTCCATACAATCTAACTCCTTACAGTCCAATATAAATACAAGATAGAATTGGCTTATGCTCTAAAAAGGGAAGGTATACATACATAATAAAGTCACTCAAAATCAATTTTAGAATGACACATGATGGAAATCATATCAAATCAAGAACCTGGAGAATTCAGAGGGAAAAAATTACCTGAGAAAACTTCTAATAATAGATGATTTTTTGAGCTCTATCTTGAAGCACAAATAGATGTGTCCGTTCAGAGATGGCAGAGGGGCTCTCGAGCAGCCTTTGAGGCTTCTGGTACCCTCTCTCATTGACAACTGAGATATGGCAGCATCTCCAAAGATTTTCCCCTTTGAGCCGGGTGTTTGAAACTTACGGAGATAGAGCGTGGGACTGGTCTTGAACCATAAATTTTTTCCTTGGCCCTCCAGCCCAAAAGCTGTAGAAGACCGTGGTTCAGGACACTTCACTTTGGACTCAGATGGACTTGTGTTCAAATCCTGACTCCACTACTTAATAAATATCTGAACTTACATAAGCCACATAATTATTCTCTGCTTCAGTTTCCTCATCTTCAAAATGAGAATAAAGATACTGCCTCAAAAAAAAAAAAAAAAAGATACTGCCTCATATCATTTTGTGAGGATTTTAAAATCGGAAACGTAAGATGCTTACCGGCAAAATAAGCACACAGGGAATGGTCATAGATGACATTTTTATTACTTTTATTATCACTGTTATGATTTCAACCTCTTCTTTATCTTCCAAGACCTTTTCAATCAATATTTGGTAGTTCTAAGCATTTCCTCCTCCCGGAAGCCCTCTGGGAACTTCCATGCTCAGACTGACACTTTCTTCAATTCCTTCATTCAGACCAGCACTGCTACTGAACCTTGCTATGTATATTCTAGTTTCTGAGATTTCTGGAGACAGAGAGTAAGTCCTTCCACTGCCTAGTCTCCCTAGCACACAGCACACTGTGCAGCCCATAGTAAGTAAAGAGCAAGCAGCCCTTAAAAGAATCTTAACACTCACACTCTTGCTATCAGCCTGAGAGTCTGTGCCATGTTCCCAATCTGCAGTGACACACACACACACACACACACACACACACACACACGTGCACGCACGCACACACACACACAAAATAAAAATAAAAATAAAAGAATACCACAGATATTAAATCCATAGTACATGGACTTAAAGTCAAATACATTTGTGGGCGCCTAGGTGGCTCAGTCGGTAGAGCATCTGACTCTTGATTTCAGCTCAGGTTAGGATCAGGATCTCAGGATTGTGAGATTGAGCCTGGAGTCAGGCTCCCATCTGTCCATCAATGGGCATGGAGCCTGCTTGAGATTCTCTCTCTCCCTCTGCCCGCCCCCTCACATGCTCTCTCTCTCTCTCTTTTAAAATAAAAAATAACAAAATAATAAACTGCGTTTGTGAACTTTTAGGAGGAAATTGTAGGCTTTATGATTAGAACATGCTGATCTTCTTCATTGTTGTATCCTTCATGGTTAACTCAAGGCTTGGCAGATGGTAGGTATTTAATAAATATGTACTGAAAAGTTGGATGGGTGGAAGGATGGATGGATGGATGGATGGATGGATGGATGGATGGATGGGTGGATGGATGGATGGGTGGATGGGTGGATGGATGGGTGGATGGGTGGATGGGTGGATGGGTGGATGGGTGGATGGGTGGGTGGATGGGTGGATGGGTGGATGGGTGGGTGGATGGGTGGATGGGTGGATGGGTGGATGGGTGGGTGGATGGGTGGATGGGTGGATGGGTGGATGGATGGGTGGGTGGATGGATGGATGGATGGATGGATGGGTGGATGGGTGGATGGATGGATGGATGGATGGGTGGATGGATGGATGGGTGGATGGATGGGTGGGTGGATGGTTGGAAAACTGCAGAAACCTTACAGGACCAAGAAACCTGGAAATCTCTTAACACAGAGTCTCTCCAAGATCCTATTGCTGATACGTCTTTCTGGGGACCTTTACAATGACCTCAGACTAAGAATTACCAGAAGCCTCTCCTATGCCGTTACTTTTGAAGGATTCTCAGTAGCCCGGGGGGAGAGATAAACCTCAATCAAATTCATTGACCAAGAGGGAGGATCTCTGGGTTTTAATATCAACTTTACCACTAACTAGCTACCGACCTTCTCTGATGTTTCAGTTCAGTAATTCCCTTTCAAGGCATGTACTACCTGTCCTGATTCAGATGTGGCTGCTGGAGCAATGTATTCATACCAGTTCTGAAGTGGGGCTCTGTGGAATTGTATAGGTCCTGATTAGAAATGCCTGCCACGTATACTAGAAGGATGTGTGCTGGTGCCACAGATTTGCCACCCCCCAACTCAGGGATTTTCTACAGTTGCTTCTAAGCCCTGCTCAACTCTGATTTTCACTCTATCATCTCATGTCTGTCTGTGTCTGTGGAAAGTGCCGAGAAGCTGAGCCAAACGTTTCCCGTCAGGAGCAATGTCTTAAAAGACTAAACCACAAGCAGCCTCTTCTGGAGAAATCCCTGGCAGAGCAGCATGGACATCCATCCCAAAAGGAGCACTGCCTCTTGGCCAGGGTACTGACCTCCCAGAAAAGAGCCCCACCCTAGCCTCACAGATTTGCCTTTTCTTGCTACTGAACGAAAATAGATAAACCAGGAGGAAAACCAGGGCTGTAGCTTCAGCCTCCTCACTCCCCTGTGGATTGCAGAGTATCCCTGTCACTTGACAAACTGAAGCACTAACAATGACACACTTCCAAGGAAAAAGCAGCAAGAGGGGGTTCCCCTGCCCTCCCTTATGAATTTCTCATCCTTCAGAGACTAGCCTTCCAATAACTGCCTTCTCTAAACCAAGGACACAAACCGTCACACAGTAACAACACCCACAGGTTACTGAGATCTCTGCCCTGTTAGGCACTATCCTAAATATTTTCATATATTATCTCATTTAATCTCATTTTCTCCCACTTGCAGTTGAAAGAACTTTATTGTGGGGTTGATACTAATATTACCGTTTTACAAACAAGAAAGGTGAGGCTCAGAGAGGCAATGTTACATATCGAAGGTCATGGCTCCTAGATGGAACCATGTGAAGTTGCCTTCTATCCAACCATTTTTGACCTACAAAAATGGCAATTCCACAGAGGTCAAACTGAGAGCAAGTGGCAGAACCAGGGTTCAATAGTACTTGCCTGATTCTAGAACAAATATTCTCAGACATTGCCCAGACTCTCCCTGGATAACTGTCCATTTTAGCATTTATCATTCTTCCCTGTAATTATCTGTTGATATGTCTGTTTCCTCTACTGGCCCATGAATTTAATGAGAACAAGAATGATCCGTCACGGGTCTCTGAAACACCTCACTATCCCGTGGGCTATCTTAGCACTCACTTAATTCATCTGTGTTGAATGCAAGAATGAGTAATTTTTCAAATGAATTCATTCTCAGGCCTCTGGGATGGATGATTACTGGCTCCAGTAGCATCCAAATTGGGCACCAGTTAAGTCACCATGCTACATGAATGGATAAATGCTTTTCAGTGCTGGATTTCAAACACCTAGGGCTTGGAGGTGCTTCGGTTTGGCAGTCAAGAGTTCTCTTAATTCTTTCAAGACAGGTTGTGCTGGCCCCACTAACTGTAAGGATCAGATGTCCTCGGAAAAAATCCACACTTAAGGTTGTTTCCTGGCTCCTGTCTCTTCCTGACACATTCCAAGAAGGAATTTATGGATGTTGGGAAGGACAAGGGGTGAAGAATTTCTAGAACCTTTAAGAACGCCCATGTAAGCAGCTCCATGCGTAAATGACTGTGTTCAATAAAATTCTCTTGCCTGTAAGCAAGAAGAAAAATTTGGTGTGAGCTGCCTCATGTGTTGCCAAAATGCAGTGGAAAGGGATTCATCTGCATTTCTAAACAGTTGGAATCCTCCTCACTGCCCCCAACCTAGGATATTTCATGTGCTTGCCTAAGTCAACAAGATAGATATATTCTGGGAGCCACTAAAAATGAAGTCATAAGTAACTAATTCTGAAATATGATTCTAGCCAGTTGGAAGTTTTATCTTTATCTAAAAATGAAATTGTTTATTCTCCAGCTGTGACTAGGAAAAAATTCAAAGATTGTTGATTCCTTCATCCAGCAATGGTCTTTGTCCTGTGGTGAGGTGCCTAAAAATAACGGATAGTTTATGTCATGCTGCTTCCAAAAGGTTAGCTACTAAACAGCTCTTCTTGGAGATGGGGTGGGGGCAGATCTGATAACCGGACAAGAGGCACCTTAAAGTATAAAATTATTAACTAGAAAACCCTTGGAAAATGGCTGCCACGATACCGACCGTACTCTCCTCACCTGTTAAATGAAGTGTTACCTCAGAGTCATGTTCTGAATAAAAATCTATAATGCCAAGATCTGGAAAATGATCCTACGCTGGCAACATCTAATACTGGAGAAGGTGAACCAAGAACTAATTTTTATCTTGCAACAAAGGTTTAACGCCCTCCCCCACTTAAAAAAAAAAAAAAAAAAAGGCTTCAGGACCATTATTTTAATCTTTTTAAATTTGGAGGGGGGAACCCTAAATATGCCAGGTATTTGGAGACCAGGGACTACAGACAGAAGCCTATGTTCTACCCAGTCCTCTCAACAGAGGACGCTGAGGAATTAGACGCCTATTCTTAGATACAACGTTGCTCTTCCTGGGCTCAGGGCTGGCTCTTCAAGTTGACCTTGCATGTCCCCCTCCTATCCCTTACCATGGTTCTACCAACTCTGTGTGCTCCTTTCTGCTCCCCTGCATGCCTTTGACACCCCAGGAGAACTAACCTTCAGTATTCCATCCACGTGACCCCCACCTCTGCCTCTAGCAGGGAGCTGCAAAGGGATGCATGTGCCATCTTCTTTATTCTCCTTATCAACCCTGCACTCCCAAGTCCCTTGCCTTTTCTCCGCTCCCTTTCTAGTCTTCCACAGGCTTCGAATTCTGCCCACTTACTTCAGTTGTATCCATCCACTTCTCAAAACTGCCACCTATCCTTCAGGTCCATCTCAGAGGGTACCTCTTTCAATGTGTTTTTCCTAAGCGCCCCCCCCCCCCGAGAAGAATGCAGCCTCCCTCCACTTTAAACATGGCATAGACTTAGGTTGACCAGTCTCTGTTGTTATCTGTTATATTGTTGTTATAATCATGATGTATCTCCCTGATTCTCCCATCCCTTCTGGATGCAAAGTTTTCTTTCTGATCCATTCTCTATTTGACCAGTGTTATTATTGCTTCTATATTAATATTAGCCACCATATATAAAGCACCTACTGTATGCCAGACACTATGCTAGTAGCTTAACAGATACCTCACTTCATTCCATTCTCCCGAAACACCATGAAATAGAGGTTAGTATAGCCATGTAGGGGATCCAGGCAAGTGAGACTCAGGGGGTGAATGAATGGCCATAAAAAGCAGCTACTAAGTGGAAAAGCTGGATTCTAACATAGGTCTATTTCTTTCCAATGATCAGGCTCTTTCTCTCACACCCAGCTGCTTCATCAACAGAATAGTTTATACTGCTGAAGGGAAGAGACTGAGTCCTCTCAAAAACTCTGGAGAAAAGTAGTGTATGGGTCAACAGAAGGAGAGCCATAAGTTATCTTTGACAAGTTCTACCAGCTTCCAAGAGAAGGGTGAAGCAGAGCAGGACAAGATGTTAGGCATGGCCAGAGTGGTCCCTGAAGTAGCTTATCTTTGGTTTGATTTGAGGAGAAGAAACTCATGGAGAACTTGGGGCTCTAAAGTATGAAGAATGAAAAAGAAAGAAAGAAAGAAAAAGAGAGAAAGAGGGAAAAGAAGGAAGGAAGGAAAGAAGGAAGGAAGGAAGGGAAAAAGAAAGGGAGAAAAACAAAAGGAAGGAAGGAAAAGAAAGAAAGAAAAGAAAGGAAAGAGAAAGAAAGAAAAAAGAAAGAAAAAGAAAAAGAAAAAGAAAGAAAGAAAGGGAAGAAAACGTTTCCTATCCCAAGGGTAGGATGGGGCGCAGGGGGGGACATCTGCTGGCCTGGGGCAAGGTGGATGTCCCTTCAGAGTTGAGGAGGACAATAGCCGTAAAGATAATTTCTCACTTGTACCTGGATATGTTTGAACATGTAAGGTCCAAAAACGTAACAGAGAGTAAGTATCCTGCACGCACACATTTGCTTATGTTTCGCTGAGTTACCACATAACATCATCTTACACTAGTCCCATGCCATAGGTACCTGAGGTACTCACCTCATTTTCATGAGACAGGACACTTAGCAACATCAAACGGACTCTCTTTGACCTCTCTGAGCTTCAGTTTCCTCGTCTGTACCATGGATTTAATATCACTAAGCACTCCTCTAAACCAGTCCTGCTCAACAGAACTTCCTGCAACAGTGGAACTGTCCTTTAGCTGCACTGATACTATAGTCATTAGCCTCATGCCACTATAAAACACTTGAACTCTGAATAGTACAACTGAGGATGGAAATTTTCATTGTTTTCAATTTTAATTCATTTTCATTTTAGCAACCACTTGTGACTAGTGGCTGCCATATTGGACACTGCAGCTCTAGACCATGAATTCAAAGTTTTCTACCTCTTCTTCAGCCTTCTACCTCATGGGGAAATGTTTACGGTATTTTTTTTCTCTCCAGGTTAATTTTGTTTTGAAAAACTAACAGGAATGGAGGGACCTAAAGAGGCTCACCAAAAAACAAACAAACAAACAAAAAAACACCGCACAGCAGTTCACTTGGACCTAAAAATTGCTTTTGATAAAGATACAAAGCAAAGTCTGCTCTGCACTACTTTTCTGCACCCAGAATACATGCTGAGACAGGATAAAGAGCAGGGCAACATGCAAAGCTTGGAAACAGCCCTTTTGTCCTAAACGTGTAACCCCAGCAATCTATGTGTTGAGCCAATACAAAGGCTATGTCTCTTCCTGCTCTTCTCTTTTACAAACCCTGGTACTCAACTAGATCCTTTAATCTTATCATAAAACATAGGCAGACCTGGATCTAAATCTACATCCATATCTTCCAAAGCATATTTGTCTGGGAACTCTGAAAAAGAACGCTCTACTTCACTGCAGAACTTTCATCCTTGCTTAAAAAGCAGATCTGTATATGCCACGGTAGATTTCAAGAGTTGGGAGAAAGAAAATTCTAGAAAAAAATATTAATTGAAGGCCATACTTATCACTACAAAAGCTTCCCTTTGATGAGCTCCTTCTGCTAAGTCTGTGCCGTCCCTACGACCCACATTATCTCATGTACTTTTCACAACAATTTTCTGAGAACCCCTGCATCACATTTTAATGATGACGTGACTCTGGTTTAGGATGGTAGATAATATTTTACCCAAGAAAGAGGAAGTTGAACAGTGACTCAAACCCAACACAGGGTGTCTACAGAAGCTGTGTTCTTCAACACTAGTCTACATTCCAGTGCCTTGGACCGTGCTATATTCCCAAAGAAGCCCTTTATGTTGGAGAGTTCCAAGTAGAAAAATATTTCTCCTCCTGTGCTGAAATTTGCCTTCTTAACCAACCCTCCTCCCCACCCCCAACATAAACATGCGTCAGCCCTTGTTCTGTCCTTTGAGGACACAAGGGACTAGCCAGCTCCCACTTCCCTAGGATTTATACGTGGTCATCCTAACCCTCTCAACCCTGGCTTTTTCAGCTACAGGATAAACACACACGGTCCACACTCATTCCTCCTACAAGATAGTTTCCAGACCTTCTATTGCCTGATCACTTCCTATAAAGATAAGAATCTGCTTGTGCTTTTTAAGAAGTCTCTATAGAATAAGTCATTCATTCTGAAATTTTAAAAGCCCTACTGTCAGAACATGACCCTTCATGTTTTACCTAAATTATCACAAACTACAATCTAAAATAATTATCCTTAGGTCTATCCTCAAGGGAGACATTAACCAGCCAGTTGTCTGCATGAGAATACATTTTTAAAGGTTATTATTTGCTCCCTATCTTTTTCCTCTCTGGCATGAATATTTCCAGTTCTAGAAAATTTATCTTCATAAGGTTTACCTCCTCCCCCATCAGTAATTTCTACAGTGCCCCTTTCATCTAGACCCAGGTTGCTACAGAGTTTAAGACAGGATTCAATGCAGAGGTCAAGCTCAAGCTTAAGCAAAGGGAAGCTATCTGCCTGGACTCATGGCTATCTTTTGTTGTTAGGAGTGCAACAAAATAGCAGCTGCTTTTTAATGTGTGCCTGCTATGGGCCTGTCACTGTGCTGGGTGCTTTCTATAATGATTTCTAATCCACAATTCCCTTTGGAAAGACTTTGACTCACATTTTACAAACAAGGTCATGGTTAGACAAGATAAGTCACTTGTCAAAGGCATTGAACCCAGGTATGTCTAATTCTAAAGCCTGGGCACTTTCCTCCACACTGAAGATGTAATGGGTCTTTTCCAAAGTACAAAAAATATCCACCTGCCCTCCGACCACCATGAGCCAATGGGAAATACACCACCCTCAAGAATCACATTTCCTGCCACCAAACAATGCAGCATTTGGCTGTGCCAATGTAAGTCTCTTATATACGGCAATGCAAAATCCTCACTCAACCCATACTCTGGTCATTATTACCCTAGACTCATTGCCTCAGCATCTCAACCAGCAACTCTAATGGCCTTTTAGATGGAAATTTAAGTCATTTAGCAACACACAAAAAAGTGTTGGATAGAAGTCCCAAAGCATTTCAAGCTTGGCCCATGGCCCTTCCTCATAAAAAAGAAAGAAAGAAAAGAAAAAGCTAAGAATTGATGGAAAGAGGGTGGAAGGAAGGACTTTGTGGAAGGCAAAGAGAGTTAAAGTGATCGCAATAGAGTGTGCAATTAATGAATATTTGCCCAGTAAACAAATAAGATGGGCTGTGCTGGTTTAAAAGAAAAGAACTTACCAAGTTTCTCTTCTTCATAATCATTTTTATTCAATGCGCTGGCCTACATTGCAGATTCACACATTCTTATTTAGGAAACTAATTTGAATAAGAAAGCATACTCAAAAGAAGTGTTTGTTTCCTTTTTTTGTTGTTGCTGTTGTTTTGGGGTTTTGTTTGTTTTTGCCTAACCAGGGAGTAGATGCCCTAGGTAGCTGTTGCATGGAGAGTTGGTAAAATATCAAGTATGAATATAATTAGGATGTGGTGGGGATGTGTGGGTAGGAGGTTCTTGATTAAATGCATAGCCAGTGCTTTCTAGGTCCCCAGACCCGTGCTCAGTCCTACAGAAATGTTTCTCATTTCTGCCATAATCCCTCTCCAGATTTCGCAACGACTTTCTGTTCTCATGCAGGAGGCAATCACGTGGGATCATGTTGATGCATTTGATCGTTGGGCTAAAATCTTTCTGGAAAAAAAAAAAAGAGCACCTCTATAGGATAAGTATTCCAAATACTGAATCTAATTGACATACGTAGCTAACTCTGAAGGAGCAAGTATAAGAATAGCATGGGCATAGAAAAACGCCAATTTGCAAAGTGACTGATTAAAAACCGAATACCTCTCAACTATTTTCTTGAACTATATTCTGGTGTATTTTCTAACTAAAGAGTGGTATGAATGACTTCATTCCCTGTATATATCATTGCCACATGCATCCAGAGCATATTTAGGTCAATATTATAATCATCTAAGGTTTAGCCATGTCTTCCTATCTACTCAAAAAATTTGTCAACCACCTTCGACAACAGCCCTTGCCTCTTGCTACCTTGATTGTCCATACTGATAAATAGTCATAAGAGAGATGACTAAGACAATTTAACCAAGTAAGAACTGCCTCACAATAGCATAATCTCCTCCATATACTGTTGGTATCTAATCCTTTCACTCTTTAAGGCTCAGCTTAAATTCTGTCCTTTCCAACTACCACTCTTTGACAATCCTTTTCATTTTTTTGAAATTCCATACCACAAAATCAGTAATTTGCCTTCCTTCCTGCTTTATCCCTTCATTATTAAATGTGTGATTCCATTTTATTTATAATTCTATTGTTAAGGCCTCTGAGGGTAGGCACTTAGTCTTATGTTTATTTCTATCTCCACAGAGCTCTGATTATTGTGGAAAACTCAATGTATTAGTCTGTTCAGGCTATTATAGAAACATATCACAGACTGTTATTTTGGCTTAAACAACAAAAACTTATTTTCTTACATGTTCTACAGGGTAGAATTCCAACTCAAGGTGCTGGAAAATTCAGTTCTTATGAGGCCTCTCTCCTTAGCTTGCAGACGGCTGCCTTCTCACTGTGTCCTCACATGACCTCTCCTCTGTGCAGGAGCAGAGAGAGAAGGAGACGGAGAGTTCTGTCACATGGTGATCCTCTTCTTCTAAGGACACTAGCACAAACAGATTTGGGACCCACTCTTATGACCTCATTTAAACTTAATTACCTCTCTAAAGGCCCTATCACCAAATATAGTCCCATGGGAGGTTAGGGCTTCAATATATGAATTCGGGGGAAAGAGAAGACAGGATTTAGTCTCTAACGCCCAGTGAGAATAGTGTAAGTACTTGTAGATTGGAGAAGACCTCAGAGGCTCACTGACATTCTTTCTGAGCCATCCCCTGCCCTCGATCATAGTTTGGACAACTGGGGTTTAGAAACATTGTCAGATTCTCCAAAAAACTTGACTTTTTAAGGTTTTAGAAATAAATCAAGGAGAAAAGAAACTGGGTCTCAAAGAGGTAGAGTATTGTTCCAATGGCCACACAACAGTTAAGAAGCTGGGCTGGAATTAAAGCTCACCTTGCCTTCTAGCACATTCGTCATTTGAACCTCTGCCTCCAGGAGTGGAGGGAAACCAGCAGATGCTGCTAAATATGGACTGGAGGACCAATAATAAGAGGCAGGAGTTACTGAACACACCTACTGCGACTGTGGTCTCATAACATTACAATGACTCACTCAGTGGGCTGGAGTAAATATTGAAGGGATTCATAAATCTGTGAAAGATTTCTACTTATGTTTTTACTTATATCATTATTTTAACCCCAACATTAGCCATTCACTATACAGAAAGAGAAATAGGACAAAGAAGAGTTACATGACTTACCCAAAGGCACAGAGTTAGAGCTGAGATCCAAATCCAGGTCTGGTCTATACTGTTCCAAAGTTTTGCCCGTTTCTCTATTCCCTGCCATCTCCCTGTATTTCCAGAAGTTGAAAAGTAAGTGAAATCATTCCTTCAAGATGGCAATATTCTTTGAGAGACTAGTTGGTATCAACACTACAGTGAATACTGAAGGAGTATCAGGAGAGCTTCAGACGCAGGAGATAGAACATCAAAATTCACTTGGAATGACGATACTCAATAGAGTCGATTAGCAGTGGATACTGACAAGCTTGCTTTCCCTCCTTTCCTTGCAGAAGAGAATTCCTTCAGGAATATCAGGATCACACTCATCTGGATTCTCCTCTGTGCTTCCACATCTGCACTCCTGCCTGAGACCGAGACACCCTAGGAGTGAGAGCGCAGAAACGCCCCAGCCAGACCCACCTCCGCCATGGAGGCTGTGACCCGGCTGTTGGCGGGCATCCTCCTAGCCTCGCTCACCCTCACTACCGAAGGTGGGGTCCTCAAGAAAGTCATCCGGCACAAGCGACAGAGTGGGGTCAATGTCACTCTGCCGGAGGACCAGCAGCCGGTGGTGTTTAACCACATCTACAACATTAAGCTGCCCATCGGGTCCCAGTGCTCCGTGGATCTGGAATCAGCCAGTGGGGAGAAGGACCTGGCGCCGCCATCAGAGCCCAGCGAGAGCTTCCAGGAGCACACGGGCGACGGGGAAAACCAGATCGTCTTCACACACCGCATCAACATCCCCCGCCGGGCCTGTGGTTGTGCTGCAGCTCCTGACATCAAGGAGCTTCTGAGCAGACTGGAGGATCTGGAGAATCTGGTGTCTTCCCTGCGGGAGCAGTGCACCACAGGAGCCGGCTGTTGTCTCCAGCCCGCCGAAGGTACGCCCAGCCCCTCACTGTCCAGATGGGAGAAATGATGAGCCCGGCCAGATCCGTCACTTTGTTTCCAAAGCAGGTTCCCTGGGGAACTGACCTCACAAAGTGTTCATTTGAGAAGAGATTTTATGGTCAAATAAATGTGCAGAATGTAAACCATCTCTGTTCTGCTCTTGGAGAGTCATGGTGACAAATGTTTCTCAGAGGAGTTTTAGACCTCCGAGAAGTCTTGCTTGGAAAAACCTTGTTTCACCTTAATGACCGGTTTCTAACATTTATTTGACCATGAGATCTACACATTCTCTACCCCAAAACCTATGAACCATATCATGAAATTCCTGACCCAAGATCACTCTCTGAAAGGTGCTAATATGGCCTCATCACATCACTGTCCAGGCAGGAAAACTAAGGCCCAGAAGGAGGGTGGGATTCCTCACGGTCCTGCCACAAGTGATCGAGTTAGGACTTGAACCACAGTATCTCACACCCTGGTGTTCTCACAAAGACACAGTGCTGCCTGTGGTATTACAAAGTCTGGGAACTGGAAAAAATGTTCCAGCTTATGACAGCAACAACCATCATCACAATATACATTGAGCCCTCTTTCATGCATCAGGCACTGTATAATTCATTACCTGATTGAACCCTTCCGACAACCCTTTGAGATAAGGTTTAATACTCCCATTCTACAGATCTAACAGCTGAGACTCAAAGAAGTTAACCAGTTGGCACAAAAAGACACCAAGAGTAGTAAGAGAAAGGATCTCTGAGTGGGCCTGTGGTCTCCAGAGCTCACACTCCCTACCCCCACCCCCACGATAACCTGTATCCTGTGCATCTTTTTCTCAGGGATTTTGCCACTTTAGAATTGTCTTCATCTTCACTGCCTACACTTGACAGGGCTAGCTTCAAATCAGAGCTGAACATCTTTATTTCTGCCACCCTGACAAAATGACCAGAAAGCACTTTGATAAGTTATTTCAAGAGTAGACCTAATCACTGTAAGTGGAGAGGACTATAGGACATGCTCTAGGTGTACAAGGGGGGAGAAAATGTTTTCTTTAGGCACAAATTACTTTATCTTCCATTTCCATCAACTTCCTGGCAAAATGCAGATGGGAGTTACACAATAGGATTAATGCTAAAGAATGGGTTGAAATAATTGTTTAATGCAGTGCTGTCCAGGAGAAATATAACATGAGCCAGATATATATTCTTAACACTTCCAATAGTCACATTAAAGAAATAAAAAAGGAACAGGTGAAAATAGTTTTAATCAACTATTTTATTTAACTTAGTGTAACTAAATTATCCACTTTTCACCATGGGATCAACACAAAACTTATTAATGGATATTTTATATTCCTTTCTTTAAACAAATCTTTGAAATCCTGTATGTATTTGACATTTATAGCAAATCTCAATTCAGAGTAACCACGATCCAATTGTTTAGTAGCCACACGTGTCTAGTGGCTACCCTACATGAAAACGTATGATTCTCACCTTTCAGACTATTTGTTTTAATTGCCTTCTTCCCTGCTGTTAGGAAGGAGATAAAACATAGTAATACAACTGTACTTGGGTGCAGAGAAAATGGAGCGAGCTTTGTTTCTTCTCCTTGGCTCCATGGAGACTACACCAGTCACTCTTGCAAGCTGAGCCAACACACGATGTAGACTTCAAAGAGATGGAGTCATGTCAGCCCTGACCATGTCTTCCTCAGATTCACCCACCCCTGCAGCCTTCAGGATGGAGAGGGAAAAAGCTAGACGCACATGAGCGTTGTGGGGGTAGAGCCACATTATAAGCTGTACCGACAGAATTAGAAAGCCATTCCTATGCTGCCTCATTTCAGTAATGGAAAATTAGAAAGTTTGGTCACGTAAACCCACATACCGACTTGAGTCAACCCAAAAAACTGCAAGAGAAGGTCACAATGAGAACAACAGTAGGTCTGTAATGTCCTCACTTAGCCCTGATACACCCCAGGGAAGTAGGTGATTGGTCCCACCTGACCAATGAAGAAACTGATCTCCAAAGCATCTAACTCCCTTTCCAAATGCAGCACGGCTACTAAGCCAGAATAAGAATGAGTTCAGTTCAACAAATATTTCTTGTGTGAAACAATTATTCTCTTATGTGCCTGACCTTGGCAAGGTACAGGAGAAATTACGTAGCCCAGCATAATACATTCCACAAGGCAATGATTTGTAATCACCGGGGTCATGGGAATACTTAAAATTCGATAAAAACTATGGATCCTCTCCCGGGAGGGGGGTGGAGGGGCGGTGGAAAACACACACACACACACACACACACACACACACACACACAGCTACACACGTAAGTACACACTCTGTACATTTGAGAGGACAGGTTAAGAATTTGCACCTACTCTAATGGGGTGTCAGTTCCCTCTGATTTCACACATGAAGCCACTAGTTTTCAAGCCAGATGGGAGCTGAGGGTGCCACCATCTTCCGGTTGCATTGGAATGTGGGTCGGGCGGGTGGTAACAGAGAAAGCAGCAGCTTAGGCTCAGGGGTCAGCCTCTGCGCTCTCGTTGCAGGCCGCCTGGACACCAGGCCCTTCTGCAGCGGTCGTGGGAACTTCAGCGCGGAAGGATGCGGCTGTGTGTGCGAACCCGGCTGGAAAGGCCCCAACTGCTCGGAGCCCGAATGTCCTGGCAACTGTCACCTGCGAGGCCAGTGCCTGGATGGGCAGTGTGTCTGCGACGAGGGCTTCACGGGGGAGGGCTGCGGCCAGCTGGCCTGCCCCGGCGACTGCAACGACCAGGGCAAGTGCGTGAGCGGGGTCTGTGTGTGTTTCGAAGGCTACACGGGGGCCGACTGCAGCCGGGAGGTGTGCCCGGCGGCTTGCAGCGAGGAGCACGGTAGGTGTGTGGACGGCCGCTGCGTGTGCCAGGACGGCTTCGCGGGCGAGGACTGCGCCGAGCCGCTGTGCCTCAACAACTGCCACGGCCGCGGGCGGTGCGTGGAGAACGAGTGTGTGTGCGATGCAGGCTTCACGGGCGACGACTGTGGCGAGCTCATCTGCCCCAACGACTGCTTCGACCGCGGCCGCTGCGTCAACGGCACCTGCTACTGCGAGCAGGGCTTCACGGGCGAAGACTGCGGCGAGCTCAGCTGCCCGAACGCCTGCTCCGGCCACGGCCGCTGCCAGCAGGGCCAGTGCGTGTGCGAGCCGGCCTTCGCTGGGCCCGACTGCAGCGAGAAGAGGTGTCCCGCCGACTGCCACCAGCACGGCCGCTGCGTGGACGGGCGGTGTGAGTGCGACGCCGGCTTCGCGGGAGCCGACTGCGGCGAGCTCCAGTGTCCCAACGGCTGCAGCGGCCACGGCCGCTGTGTCAACGGGCAGTGCGTGTGCGACGGGGGCCGCACCGGAGAGGACTGCGGCCAGCTGCGGTGCCCCAACGACTGTCACAGCCGGGGCCGCTGCATCCAGGGCAAGTGCGAGTGCGAGCCGGGCTTCCAGGGCTACGACTGCAGTGACATGAGCTGCCCCAGCGACTGCCACCAGCACGGCCGCTGCGTGAACGGCATGTGCGTCTGTGACGACGGCTACACCGGGGAGGACTGCCGAGACCTGCGCTGCCCCGGGGACTGCAGCAGCCGCGGCCGCTGCGTGGGCGGCCGGTGCGAGTGTGAGCACGGCTTCACCGGCCCCGACTGCGCGGAACTCGCGTGCCCCGGCGACTGCCATGGTCAAGGCCGCTGTGTGAACGGGCAGTGCGTGTGCCACGAGGGCTTCATGGGCGCCGCGTGCAAGGAGCGGAGATGTCCCGGCAACTGTCACGGCCGGGGCCGCTGCGAGGACGGGCAGTGCATCTGCCAGGAGGGCTTCGCGGGCCCCGACTGCGGGCGGCGCTCCTGCCTCAACGACTGCAGTGGCTGGGGCCAGTGCGTGGAGGGCCGCTGCATCTGCAGCGAGGGCCACTCCGGGGACGACTGCTCGGAGGGTGAGTCCACTGACCATTGGTTCAGGAGCAGGCCCTGGTGCGGGTTGGAGAGCTAGGTGTCGTATTACACCTGCGCCCGCGCACGGCGCACACACACACCTTAGCAGGGGCCCTTGGTTATTCAGCTGTCACAGGGCTAACTATTGGAAGGCTCGGAGGCTCAGTGGGGGTCATAGAATTGTCCCAAGAACACTTAGCTCGTACATTCTAGAGCTGTTATTTGAGTCTACCCATCTGGTCTACACCCAGTGTAACACCTGTGGTGAGGTAGATGAAATGAAGACAGCCTTTTTGCTAAATATGAGCCCTCTCATCTCCTCCCCACTGACGCGGAACCAAAAATAACCTAAATCTCCATTTGAAGGGAAGCAAAAATTCAGCTCAATTGAATGGACAGTGAGATTACATAAAACAGTTTTACATGCACACTCAGAGAGTAAATGCTAATTAATCACATACGAGGTGGACCCATCTCTTAACTCATTTATTCGTAACTGTCTTTGATCCCGGGGATTATGAGCTCCTTCAAGGAGCGCTAATCTGACAGCACGAGGCACAGTATATGGTAAGTGCTCAATAAACATGGATTGAGTGAAAATACAACAAAGAATGATAATGCTCATGTTCACTGAGGGTCTTCTTTGTACTCCTCTCATCCACCCAGACTGTATCTGTTGTAATAGAGAATTTCTGCCCCGATTGAAGGTATCATTGATATGAATAAATAAATGTGTTTAATGGGCCCAAGGCAGGGAAGCCTGGTTGGAAAGAACACCAGGCTGGCAGGGAGGAGGTGTGAGTCCCAAATTTGATGAGATAAGCAAAGTTGGGCCAGTCCCTCTGCCTCTCTCACATCTAGAAAATGAAAGAATGGGACCAAATGAGCCCCAGATACCTTTCCAGCACTAACGATGTATGACCTCAAGTTCAGAGCAGGGAGCCAAGTTCAGGCTGCCTGTGCCCATGCAAATGGCCCGAATCTGAACTAAGGTCCAGAGAGTAGAGAAGTCGGAGGGGTCAGGTCACAAAGAAGCCTAACGGCCACGCTGCAGACTCAGCACTTTAGCCTGACGGTCACCAGAGGTTTTCAAGTTGGATCAAAGCAGAAGGTCCTTGACGAGTCTTTTATTTTAGGAAATGGAAGCCCGATTTTAGGGCTCTGTGACTGGTAACAGGGGGACAGGTGAAGGGAAACAGCCTAGAGAGAGAATTTATAGAGGACCTTACTGACACCACCTGACCCAAGCTGTCCTTTCGTTCTCCTGCCAGTGTCCCCTCCCAAAGACCTCATCGTGACAGAAGTGACGGAAGAGACCGTAAACCTGGCCTGGGACAACGAGATGCGGGTCACAGAGTACCTGGTCATGTACACACCCACCCACGAGCACGGCCTGGAAATGCAGTTCCGCGTGCCTGGGGACCAGACGTCCACCACCATCCGGGAGCTGGAGCCTGGTGTGGAGTACTTTATCCGTGTCTTTGCCATCCTGGAAAACAAGAAGAGCATCCCCGTCAGCGCCAGGGTGGCCACGTGTGAGTGCCCAGAACCCATCCCCACCCCCACAGCCTCTACTGCCCTCGGCTTGCCCAGTTCATGACCTGCCCCCACGGGTCACCGCCTCACCTTCGCCCCCATGGCTGCGTAGCTGTCCTTTCATCGTTGCACCAGTTAAGACCCTGGGATCCAGTGAAGCCCACTGAATTTTTTTAAAAGAAACCCCTCATCTAGTAATTCATTTAACTCACCATAACCCTATGAGATAGGGACAATTATTAACCCATTTTACAGATAAGAAAACTGCGACTAAATGGTCAGCAGCTCCTCCCAAATCAGACTCTTAATAAGTTGTGGAGATGGAATTTTAACCCTGGAAGTCTGGTTGCAGGTTTATGCTCTTGCTCATTCTATTCTACTACTTCCTTTCTATGGAGCTCATTGTCCACATATTAAAAAAAAAAAAAAAAGTAGAAACATTAGGGTTCAAGTTATTCCTTTAGGAATCCAACAACAGTATAATTCCCTTCATACCTAAAAAAGCAAGTTGTGGCTAGAAATTGGTCCTTATTTTTGCTCAACAAATATAACATTGGCTGCCACGTATTTTTTTTTAAAAAAGATTTTATTTATTTATTTGACAGAGACATAGAGAGCACAGATAGGCAGAGTGGCAGGCAGAGGGAGAGAGAGAAGCAGACCCTCCGCAGAGCAGGGAGCCCGATGCGGGGCCCAATCCCAGGACCCTGGGATCATGACCTGAGCCGAAGGGAGCCTCTTAACCGACTGAGCCACCCAGGCACCCCTGGCTCCCACGTATTGAAATGTGCTGTGCTCCAGGACCCGTGCCCAGCGGCCGACATGCAACGTATCACTCAGTCCTCAAAACATTCCTAGGAACAGGCGTACTTACCTCTTCCTCCCGAGTGAAGAAGCTGAGGCTTGGGGCACTTTGTGCAACTTGCCCATGCACACAAAACTTTTGTAATGTGGAGCTTGGATTTGAGCCCAAGGTCCATCTGATTCCAAACCCTGGGTTCATATGGCTTCACCATATGAAATTGCCAGGATTTAATCATATGGTGGGTCCTAATGCTAATTGTCACACTGCCTCGCAGTAAACAGCATCCCACAAGTAGTCGGAAATAGAATCCAGCTCTGACGGGGGTGGGGCACCCACCAGTGGGGTTTAGGGGGAATCACCTCTGTGTCCACCGCCCCCCCGCAACATGCAGCCATCCTTCCGTCTGCTCTTCCTGACAGACTTGCCTGCGCCTGAAGGCCTAAAGTTCAAGTCCATCAAGGAGACATCTGTGGAAGTGGAGTGGGATCCTCTGGACATCGCTTTTGAAACATGGGAGATCATCTTCCGGAATATGGTAAGGAGCACAGAGGAGTGGGCATATTTGACCTCAAGGATCTGAACGATGGTCTGAGGGCTCTACAGACTTTTATATCAACTTTCTTTCCGTAGCTTCTGGTGGGGAACCCGGCTGTGGATCGTTAGCCCCTACATGTTTGCATATATATTCTAAGTGATTTTAATAAGTCCGTAAGCATAGCCCTTAGGGCTGTGAGCTCAAATAGATGCTGAGCCGTCGCCTTGTTCCTCATAGTCTGGCAAATCTCTACTCAGAATAGAACAAACAAGCTCTGTCTCCAGATGCCTCCAGGCATATCTGAGATGGAGTATCCCTTCTATCTGGGCCTTAGAGCTCATAAGAGGCAGGGAAGTATATTCCTGAGTCCGAGCCCAGGCACTGTCACTAACTAGCTGGGTGCCAATGGGACAGGCACCCAACCTCTCTGATGCTCACTTCTTGGTCTATCAAAGGAAGGATTGAATCTGTGGCTCTAGACTGCTTTAGCTCTCACATTCTGGCACTTGACTTGAGTGTCCAAGGAGTGAGTAGAGAGGTTTACAAGAGGGAGAAGCCAACTCAAGAAATGTACTGATCCTCTGTGCGTCCTCAGCACCTGCCATGCTGATCTGCCGCCAAGGGAGAGCTTAGCGAAGGAGTGGATGTGGAAGGAGCGAGCCACAGAGAAGAAGAGGCTGAAACCTCCTTTAGGTCTTACCAAGGTGCTCCTGTCTTTCAGAATAAAGAGGATGAGGGAGAGATCACCAAAAGCCTGAGGAGGCCAGAGACCACATACCGGCAGACTGGCCTTGCTCCTGGGCAAGAATATGAGATCTCGCTGCACATCGTGAAAAACAATACCCGCGGCCCGGGCCTGAAGAGGGTGACCACCACCCGTGAGTATCACCTTTAACAGCACGGCCCCTGTGATAAAGCTGACTGTACCCCATAGCGCCTCTGCTTGAAAATATTTCCTCTTCTGTCGCTTCTGCATCAACTAGATTTTGCTACGTAAAAAACAAGCCCCAAAGTTAGTGGCTTAAAACTATAGTTCTGCACATTGGTGATTTGGGGTTGGGCTCAGCTGGGCAATTCTGTTTTTGAGTGGGCTTGCTGATGCATCTGTGTGGGCTGGGGGCTGGCTGGCCTCAGGTGGCCTCAGTATGCTAACCTGGGCCTGATCACATGGCAGCTGAGCACTGTATCACTCTGTCAAAGCGCATCTCAAGGCCAGTCCAGATTTAAGGGGTGGGGAAACAGATCCAGCCCTTGATGAAAGGCGCCTCAAAGTAACATCTCAAAGGGGCACAGATACAGGAAGATCAATAAGAGAGACCATTAGAAATAACCTACCATATCATCTAATCTGATACACCAGTCTTGTGAAAGAGGTTGGGAAAATACTATTGTTATTACTTTTCCAAGAGTAAAAACTGAGGCTCAGGGAAGTGAAATCAGTTTAACAAACATCACATGGTAAACACTTGGGCCTCCACAGGGTCACAATTATCAGCGAGGATCCAGTTTTATAACTTTTACCCCCTTTACCACTAGCATTGATGAGGAACTGGTCTATGTAGAATGTTCATCCTGTATCTCCAAAAGGAACATAAATTAAATGTCATTCAATAATAAAGATGTCAGAACTTCTTGGGGGTAGAGTAGAATTTGGCCCTACTGGATCCTTTGGTGAGGGGGAAAAAAGAAAATCTGGATTTGGAGTTGTTCTACCAAGAAGCAAAATTTTAAACATCAATAAATAAATAAATAAAATTATTTTGCATTGCCATTTGGGAAAACCTCTTTATCTTCTTCAAGATAGCATCTGTGCCAACTGTTTAAGGAATTGATTCTTTTTGGCAGGAGATTGTTGGAAAAGTTCAATCTGTTGACTAATGACAAGAAAGAACATCTTGCATTTAAATATTTGCACATTTTGCCTAGCTCAGAGCCAACTCTTAGACTGTCTCCCCTATAGGCAAGTGTTTCCATCATTCTGACACTATCCCTCTGTGGTAGGTAGAGAGCAGGTATCGACAGGAGAAAAATCATTAGATCACCAGAAAGGCATAGAAAAGATCCAGCAAATGCTTACCTGCTATAGAGAAGGCACACCAAAACTACAAAATAAAATTTATCTACCCCTTGCTTTTTAATCTAATTCTGGGGATTAGCTGCTTTATTCTTCTTGCAGGACAAACATCCCAACACCTAAAGTTCCCTAATCATATACATATCAACACTGAAAGGCAGACATTTACATACTCCTTTTGCTGATAGCCGAACTTTATCCAGGTTTAAAGGACCTTAAAGTTTGGGTGAGAAAGCATTTTTGGCTCCTTCCCACTGGTATCTGTCTCTATCAGGCTGTATTACTAACCATTTCTGGTACCTGGATGCTTTTGAGAGGCTTTCACATTTAATGGAGCAAGAGTATGGGTTTTGGACCCAAACAGACCTGAGAGTGAATTCCAGCTTCACCACTGACCATCACCTTGCGAAGTTCTACTTCTTTAAGCCTATGACCTACTATCAGGAACATGGATTTATAGTGTCCTTGCCGGGTTGTCATGAGAGTTAAGACATACATGACAGAGCACTGTGCTTGGCATGTTAGGAAGCCACGGCAGCACTTGTCTCCTCTATTCAAGGGTCCCAAATCTGGGGAGGGGGGAGAATCAGTGAGCTTGAGTCAATCCCAACTTCTTAGGAAAGAGTTGCTAAGGACAGTAGCAGATGTGGTTTGGGTGCTTGCTGGCACCTGTAAGAACACGGGACAGGCAGCTTCACTGTCGAACTCTAGCTTTGTTTTCATTGTGAATTCTATGGGCTCATTGTCTGTAAGCTGAGACTGATGGGTCAACACTTAGAATTCAAAAAATAGACTCTGCAGGTTTCTCATAGTCAGAGAGGACTTCGTCCTCCTTCCCGTTCTGTATGTAACACTGAAGTTCCTTTCCTTTGTTATTGTCTCCTCAGCCAAAGCTGAAAACACAAACTTAGCTATTTTTAAATTGAAGAAATAAACATTGGCTAAATGCCTTAATCTCTTAATTTTAGGCATTTGCCAAATTCTTGGTCTGTTTTAATGTTTGCATTAAAATTGTTTTTATAATTAGCAAAAAAGAATTCAGACATCAATGACAAAGTCTGACGCTATGCTGGAGATTAAAAGGGGTCAAAGACCCACTCTCTAAATAAATGAATTGAGACCTTATCTAAGTTGAATAACACAAACTGTAGAGAAATATGTTACAGAACAGTGAAAAAAGTGCAAGGATTCTCTTATTTTTGATTGTGCAAAGACCACTTAGAACAAATTCTATCTACTCTTTCAGTGAGTACAGTTACTTGCAGGCACTGTGTTGTCCAGCACATCTCTAGAACTTACTCATCTTACATACACTGAAACTTCCTACTTGTTGGGGAGGGTGTATGTGTTCACCTGATTATAACAAGGGTCAGAGAGGACTCTCATTAGGAAGTGATATGTAAGTGGGGTTTTGAGGGATGAATAGGAGATTTCTTTTAGAGGGGGAGGGGCAATCTCGGGAAGAAGGCACAAAGGAAGAGCAAGTGCAGGGGCCAAGAGGTGAGAAATAGCATGCCGTGCTTCCTGTCACAAAACAGCAACACAACACACACGCACAACACGACAACACACACGCACAACACAACAACACACACGCACAACACGACAACACACACGCACAACACGACAACACACACGCACAACACGACAACACACATGCACAACACGACAACACAAGGGGGGGTGGGGCAGGAGGAGAACTGAGACGGAGGCACAAAGATGGCAAGGCTTGGGACAAGCCATGACTTTCTTCCTGAATTCTTTCCTCACAAGTAACTCTCTATACCTGGCCAAGCCAGGGGTGGCCTCACTTTTGGGCTCCATAATTCTGATGGAAAAGTTATCCATCCAGGGAGTTTTGCCTAATAAAAAGCCAGAGAGCCCAAACCAATATTTTTTATTTTTTATTTTTTTATTTAAATTCAATTAGCCAACTTAGAGTACATCATCAGTTTCAGATGTAAATCAATGTTTTTTAAATGAAAAAGGCCCTAAGCATGTTTTCTTCAACTCATGAAAACTGTAGTGATAATAATAACAGGGCAATGATCATTTATCATGTAACTGCCATGCTCTAGGCTCTGTTCTAGGTGCTTTGCAAGCATTCTCCTTTCATGTTCGAAAAAACAACAAACCCTGCAAGGCAGTTGTCATCATCCCTATCTAGAGCTTGTCAAATGGGAAATGGAGACACAGAGAGACAAAAGAAGGTCAGATGGTTAGTAGACACTGAACTGTCCACACCTGGAACTGGATGGCTGCAAGCCCCTGTCTGCTCAGCCCCTGGCCCCGGCCCCAATCTCTGAAACCACTCTACCATCTGCCCGTCACAGGCTTGGACGCCCCCAGCCAGATCGAGGTGAAAGATGTCACGGACACCACGGCCCTGATCACTTGGTTCAAGCCCCTGGCCGAGATTGATGGCATTGAGCTCTCCTATGGAATCAAAGACGTGCCCGGCGACCGCACCACCATCGATCTCACACATGATGAGAACCAGTACTCCATTGGGAACCTGAAGCCGGACACCGAGTATGAGGTGTCCCTCATCTCCCGCAGGGGTGACATGTCCAGCAACCCAGCCAAGGAGACCTTCACAACGGGTAATGGGCCTTCTCCATTAGGGAGATGTCCTGGATCTCCGTCCAGGAGATGTCCATCTCCTGTGGACAGCCAGGAAAGATTGGTTGTGAGGCTTCCATCCCACTCCATGCTGGGATATCTTCCAGGCTCCTTTGACAGTAGGAAAGTAGAAAGGGAAATTTCATTCTTTTAAATGTTTATTTAAATATATTGTAGCAATTGATTAACTTTTTAAAGAAAAAGAAAACTATATCCGAATAACCTTCTAAAAAAAAACAAAAACATAAGGTGCTGGTCTGATAATCTCAGACAAAAAAGTTCTGATTAAAATAAGATTCAAATAAATATTTTCATAACAAAATACAGTTTATGGAAAGCATGGATGACAAAGATGCCCATAACCTCTTAGCCAGTGTCATTCTTTTTTTTTTTTTAACATTTTATTTATTTATTTGAGAGAGAAGAGTACAAGTGAGGGTAGGGGCAGCGGGAGAGGGAGAGAGAGAGAGCCCTCAAGCTGACTCCCTGCTGAGCTCAGAACCCAACATGGGGCTCCATCCCAGGACCCTGAGATCATGACCTGAGCTGAAAATGGATGCTTAACTGACTGAGCCACCCAGGCACCCCTGTGGCATTCTCTTAAAAGTCCCAAAGTGTCCATCAATCTTTGAGTCAATGAATATTTTTTCAGAGCACCTTATGAAGCACCGTATGAATTATTAGGAATACAGTGATGGGCACAACAGACCAGTTCTTACACTCACAGACCTTATTTGTAAGTTTCTGTATAGTTTTTTTAAGCATAAAATCTGAGGAGCGTGTGAATGACTAGAATAGCACACACATTAATAATGGGGAAAGGTGCCCGATATGCAGTATTTATTTAAATCTGTGCATCAGGTATTCAGGTGGGTGGCAGGGGAGATGTTGTCATGTTTCTCCAATGGCAGGTGCCTTTCATGTCTCAGCTTGAACTGTCCGACTCCCAGGCTCCTAGTGCCTGGTGTTTTCGATGCAAATGTCCCATCCTCTTCCAAACAGGCCTGGATGCTCCTAGGAATCTCCGTCGCATCTCCCAGACAGACAACAGCATCACCCTGGAATGGAAGAACGGCAAGGCGGCCGTTGACAGTTACAGAATTAAGTATGCACCCATCTCTGGAGGTGACCATGCCGAGGTCGAAGTCCCAAGGAGCCAGCAAGCCACCACCAAAACCACACTCACAGGTAAGCTCTGCATCCGAGACCCAGCCCGCCCGCGGGGGGGGGCGGGGACGGGGTGTCCCCATTTTGCAGCCCTCCACGTAGAGAAAAAAGTGCAGTTCCCAGCAATTCTTCTCACTTGGACTTCAGCAAGGCAGTCTGTACAACATACCAGACACTGAGAAATCATAGCCTCCAGCAACAGGCAGCTCAGGGCTATTTTGTTGATCCTCTGAACGTCTTTCCAATTTGGGGCTAAATATCCACCTGCACGTTTTCCCTTAGGTCTGAGGCCAGGAACTGAATATGGGATTGGAGTGTCTGCTGTAAAGGCAGACAAGGAGAGCGATCCAGCCACCATCAACGCGGCCACAGGTGAGACACCCCTGGATCCCCTCCACCACTGGGCTGGCGCTGACAGACGTGCTGGGGCCCAGGAGGCAGAAAACCTATTTTGAAAGAAACAGTAGATGCACAGAGGAGAAAGGGGCCTCTAGGATCATCTAGCCCAGATGTCTAATTCAAAAGTAACATAAGCACGCCACATCTAAATGATCCTCAAGGGGAATGAGATTTTTTTTTTTAGGAGAAATTGGAACCAAATTTTATAAGAAACCTGCAAACTTTTCTTAAGTTGGTAATCAGTTCCATTTTATATATATATACATATATATATATATACACACATACCTTGGACTAATCAAAACACATCTGGGAGGTTTTCTTTTAGAAAACACCTGACTTTTATAGTGTACTCTTGTCCTACAGAGGATAAGTAGCAGAAACAGTTTCAGACAGACTTTGCTCTTACCCATGAAGCTCCAGTCTCTGGATGAGAGTGATGAGGAGCCGTTTGATTTGAAGCCATTGATTCTTTCCTCAAGTTTCTCCCCCTCCCTGGAAAATGTGTTAAAGAAAAGAAAACTGTTCCCTCTATTTCTCCACCAAACTCCTCCTTACTTTCCCCAGGCACCGTGAAGAAAAGCGGTCTGGTGTGCAAAGAGAATGTAGATCATGCCTCATGGGTCCTCATTATGCAGGACCCAATGCTGAGCACTTGCACACACACTCTTTTTTTTTTAAGATTTTATTTATTTATTTGATAGAGAGAGAGAGAGATCACAAGTAGGCAGAGCGGCAGGCAGAGGGAAAAGGAGAAGCAGACTCCCAACGAGCGGGGAGCCTAACGCAGGCATGATCCCAGAACCCTGAGATCATGACCTGAGCCAAAGGCAGATGCTTAACCAACTGAGCCACCCCGGCGCCCCCCACACACCCTTTTTTATCTTTTTATTTTGAGGTAATTGTCAATTCACGTGCTGTTGTGAGAAATAATACAGGGAGATCCCCCTTAAACCCTTTGCCCAGTTTCCTCCAATGGTTAACAACTGTGTAACCATTGAACAATATCCCAACCAGGAAACTGACATTGATGCAATCTATCAACTTTATGCACATTTCACCAGTGGTACATGCAACTCGTTTGTGTGTGTGTGTGTTTAGTCCTATGCCGTTTTACCCCAAGCAGCTTTTTTCACCCACTGGTACAGTTAAGACACAGAATAGTTCCATCACTAAGGCCACTTTTGTCCCCTTTTTTATAGCCACAGGCACTTCCCTCCCTCCCCCTCTCCCTAACCCTGGGCAATCCCTAATCTTTGTCTCCGTAATGTTATTTCAAGAATGCTACATATAAGGAATCATACAGAGAATGCAACCTGCAGAGATAGGATTTTTCACTCAGTATAATTCTCTTGAGGTCTACTCAGATTGTTTCTGTGTCAACAGTCAGTTCTTTTTAGATGCTTTTAACTGAGTAGTATTTCATGGTGTGGATATAGACCACTCTATTCTTTTTAATCTTCCAAAACTCCAATGAGGCACTGTCCCATGGCATCTTAGAGAGGTGAAAACAGACCCAGACGGGAAAGTCACCTGCAGTCACACAGCCCCTGTAGGGCAGAGCTGGGATGCTAGTCCAGAGCTGCCTTTCAGCCCCAAAAGCAGCCCTGCCTCCCAGCCTGAGGCCTGTTCATCTCTCTGCTTTCCTCCCAGACATGGACACACCCAAGGACCTGCGGGTTTCTGAAACCACGGAGACCAACCTGACCCTGCTCTGGAGGAGGCCTTTGGCCAAGTTTGACCATTACCGCCTCAACTACAGCCTGCCCTCGGGCCAGCCAGTGGAGGTGAAACTTCCGAGAGACACCACCTCCTATGTCTTGAGAGGCCTGGAACCCGGGAAGGAATACAGCATCCTCCTCACCGCGGAGAAGGGAAGGCACAAGAGCAAACCCGCACGAGTAAAGGCATCCACAGGTGAGGTCAGCCTCTGAGCTCCCTCCAGACTCTCTGTTGATTCTGAGGTTTGCAGACCGGTAAGTCAGGCTGTCTCCATGAGGGAAAGCCAGGTGGGAATACGCACAACTTTCTCTGCATAGCACTTTGAAGGAGCTACTTACTTCTCTTTTCCTCTGTCAACTGATTCAGCAAAGTCTTTTTTTGGGAAATCACTAGCGTTTTTAAAATATTTCTTCTTAGGAGAACTTAAAGCATCAGGGTTTGCATTTGTCTTTGGTTCTTTTTTTTTTTTAATTAATTTTGTGCATTTTACAGAGTCTTTTAAATTGTTTATTTTTTGTCCTCCCTCTTTAGCCTAACAATTTACTTTCCTCTTTTTTTTTTCAAGAGTACCAATGTGTTGGTAATAATTCTTTGGTTATTTCCTACTAAATGTTTTTTAAGTTTATTTATCGTTATTATTATTATTATTTAGTAATCTCTACACGTAACATGGGGCTTGAACTCATGACCCCAAGATCAAGAGTCACGTGTTCCACCGACTGAGCCAGCCAGGCACCCATTCCACTAAATGTTTTTATTCCAGGTCTTTTGCTTCCCTCTAAGGTTGCCTGAAAAGTTGCATGATCCTTTGAGGCTTGCACAGCGCCCTCCTCATTTTCTCTTTTCTCCTAGACTTTAAGAGGCGAACGTGGTTTTTCCATGACAGCTAAATTCTGATCTCCGGTGTTCCTTCTAGCCCAAATATCCTGTTCCTCATACCTGCTGCCCCAGTTCCTCAGTGGCTAAGTTGAAAAAATAATCAAAAAAAAAAAAAATCCATTCTTCCAATATGAAAAATATGTGTATAGAATTGTGGCCCCAAACTATTCAAGTGGTATAGGTGAAAAATGTTACTTCTTCAGGGCTTGACAAGTAATAGTCTTTAGTCTCAATTTAATTAGTCTTTATTGAGAACCCACTGACTACATAGTGTGCTGGTATTTGAGGGGAAAGTGGGTCACGTACTTAGCATTGTTATTTTCACTCATGTGCTCCTGCTCACTGTCCGTGGGGAAGACTAGATATCAGAATGTTAGATGGAGCGCCATCAAGGAAAGGGGGTGATTGGGAGAATCAAGGGCAGCCAGAGAAAGTGTCATGGCAGAGATGTTAGTCTAACTCAATCTCAATAAGCAGAAAAGGGGTTGTGGTGATGGGCAAATCTGGAGAGACCTTGAAGACTCTTTATCATTTATGAGTACCTTCCCCTGCAAATAACAGAGAACTCAAAAAACAGTCACTTCAACAAAATGGAAGTTGGTTTCTTCTCATAAGGTAAATCTGAGGCCAGGTGGTCCAGGCCTGGCATAGCAGTTTCAAGTTATCAGGGACTTGGGCTCCTTCTCTTTTTCTGTTCCACCATTCTTAGTCCTCGGCTCCATTCCCAGAGTCACTTCCTTGTCACAATATGGCTGCCACAGTACAGCCCTCACATCTGTATTCTAGGCAGCCTGAAGGAGGAAGAACCAAAACCAAGAAGGAGTACCTCCTAGATGAGTCTTTCTGGAAACCTCACCTTTGACTTCTACTCATATTTCATGGGCCACTCCACACTATAAGCAAGTCTAGGAAAGGTAGTCTACTGGCTCATCTTGTTGCTGCCCACATGAAATTGTGGTGGTTTATAAGAGAGAGAGAAGGGATATTTGGTAGACAAAGAGCAGCCTCTTCAGGGAGTCTAAAGTGAGTTCAAGTGGTAATTTGATGGCCTCTGTGCATGTACTGCTTCCCACCCGGCTATGAGATGAGCATCAAGGGTGTTCTGGAGGGACAGTTCAATCCTAGATAAGGGAGGGGCAAAACAGAATCCAGAAGAAATAAGTCTGTGGTAGAGATTTGAATGTTTCCACTTTATAAACATAAGTTTATCACAAGGTGTCAAGGAACAGCACATGAATCTGAAAAACAAGACAGAAGACATTTCTTTCTCTTCTTTCTTTCTACTTCCTCTCCTCTTCCTCTTCTCTCTCTCTCTCTTCACCTTTCCCTGAGTTTGACATATGCTATATCAAAGACTTTCCTATTTCTACTCATTTTACCCTCTGGCTGTAGCGAGGTTATCTCCCATCTCCAGTGGGGAAGCCCCAGGCCTCAGCGGCTCAGGAAGATGAAAGCTTTCAAGTGAACCACAGGCTGGAATTACTTTGTCTCTGACTAAGAGCCCAGTTTTGGCATCCCAAAGACTCAGTGGTTTCATTTCCCCAGCCACACATCCTTAATACGGTTTCCAAAAAAATCATGTTGTCTGTTTAAAGACGTCCTTCATTTCAGGAGAAATACGCAGACTCCGTTTAATTGGCTCTTCCCCCGTAGTCTCCAGAATATTTTTCCCTAGGGCTTTTTCCATAGGACAGTTTTATTTCATTAGAAGTGAGGTGGACATCTCTTTCTGTCTCTCGAATTCTATCTTTTCAAGTCTTCTGCGTTACTTAACCAGTAATGCTTACCGCTGAGCTCCGTGCACAAAGTTCCGTGGACACTAGATCAGTTAGGACAGATCTGTGCTGCCAGGGAACTTGCTGATACACAGACTGACAGACAACAACACTACACTCCGCTTGCCAGAGCTGGGGGTACAGAGGGTGCAGCAGGAGCACAGGATGATTTCTGAGCATCAGGAAAGGCTTAAAATGGGTGGAAACTTTTGCACAAACACATAAAGGCAAACAGGGCTGTGTTGTGGATTATGGAAATAAGTACAAGTACAGGCACTTGGCCTTGTACATATGGAAAGAAAAAAGAAACAGATCCCATGGGAGCTCTTGGGCAAGTGTACCATGTGGTTTTGAGTCCCGAGATGTCAAACCAAAGGGCCTGAGGTTTGAGATGTTCAAACCTCAGAAGAAAGGGACTCCCCTGTTCTGTATCACTAGATTCTTTTTTTTTATCATTTCTTTTCTTTAAAGATTTATTTATTTATTTGAGAGAGAGAGTATGAGCAGGAGGGGTAGAGGGAGACAGAATCTCAAGGAGACTCCACGCTGAGCACAGAGCCCGACACAGGGCTGGATCCCACAATCTTGAGATCATGACCTGAGCTAAAACCAAGAGTTAGATGCTCAGTCGACAGTGCCACCCAGGTGGCCCCATCACTAGATTCTTTTTTTTTTTTTTAAAGATTTTATTTATTTACTTGAGAGAGAGAATGAGAGAGAGAGAGAACATGAGAGAGGGGAGGGTCAGAGGGAGAAGCAGACTCCCTGCTGAGCAGGGAGCCCGATGCGGGACTCGATCCCGGGACTCCCTAATCATGACCTGAGCCGAAGGCAGTCGCTTAACCAACTGAGCCACCCAGGCACTCCCCCATCACTAAATTCTTAATGGCAGAAGTCTGCAAAGTGCTGCTCATTATCCGTGGGTCTTACAGAGATGTGGAATTGGCTGCCCCCAAAGCATTTTCTCCCCAGGGAATTCCAGAGCTCTAGCCATGGAATTGAGCCAACGGGCAAACTTTTTCCTTGACGCAGAATCAGATTAAAAGTATGCGTAAGCCAGCTGCCCATCACACCTGAAATAAAATCCAAAGACCCTACCACAGCCTACATGGCCCCACAGAATCTGCCCCTTCCGATCTCTCTGACCTCGCTCCCACCATTTGTCCCCTTGTTCATTTCACCCGGGTCACCCTGGCCTTCCTGCTGTTCCTTGAGTATGCCAAGCCTGCTCCTACCTCAGGGCATTTGCACATGCTATTCCTGCTATCTAAATACCACTTCTCTCCCAGTTATTCATTGGCATCTCCCTCATTCTATTCCACTCAAGTGATTTCTCAGTAGACTTCTCTGGCCACTAGTCTGAAATGGTGTTTCCATCCCAATTTACCCCTTCATGCTACTGCAGAGTTCCTCATGACACTTATCTGGCCTGATATTATTCAGTAGTTGATTTATTTACCTATGACCTGCCTCCTACTACTGACCAGAATATAAAGACTCTTTCTCCTTTATCCAGTGCTGCGTCATCCCCTGTGCCTTAGACACAGCCAAGCACAAGATAGGTGCTTCATGAGGATTTGGGAACCCCAGCTACTCCAGAGTGGTATTGTTTCCATTGAATCTCATGGTCTTTTCCTTCTACTTCTGCATTAACAGCCCAAATTCTCTCTGTTTAGGACTAAGGGAAGGGAAGTTACTCTGTTGTCTTCAGTTAAGCTTACTCTAGATAGAAAAGGAAGGAAGGAAAGGAGGGAAGGAGAAAGGAAAGGGAAGATAAAGAGAGGGAGGGAGGGAGAAGGAAAGAGAGAGAAAGGTAGAATCCCATTAAAGTTGAGGAAAATTAGTGTGTGCCAGGCATCTCCCCTATGCCCCACCCCCTGCATTTGTATTTTGATAAACTCAATGAAACCCTGCTTAAAGTGGAGGCCATGAATTTGCTGTGAGCAGTAGGGACATAAAGCAGAGAGAATATGTAAAACACAAGGCCAATAAAGCATCTTTCCATACCAGCATAAGACTCAACAGTGATACCCCAGTAATTCTCATGAGTTTGGGAAGCAGAGAGGTGTAATTTTGCTTATAGTCACAGCTGCAGGTAATGGGGAACATTCTGCTGTGATGCCATTTTGATTTATTCATGGAGCAAACCGAATTTATTCAAATATTTAACCATCCAACATATATTCGTTACTTAACTGCTATGGGTCAGGCAGTGCTGGTGTCTGTATAGAACAGGAAGGCGCACATGATGCACATTGCAATGAGAAAGAGAGAACCAAAACCAAAATTATAAGAACATAACTGGCCTGTTTTAGAGGGAAGTTTGGGAAGCGATGAGAGCAGAAACAAGGACCCATTCCAGACCTGAGCAAAGGGAAAGAAGGATATAAGAGAAGGCTTTTTGGAAGACATGACACTTGGCTGAGTCCTCAAAGAGGAAAAGAAGAAAGGAAGTACAGAAGGGGGTAATGACGTTTCCAGCAGGAGGAACAGCATGTGAGAAGTTCCCAGGCATGAGCAACTTCGTATTAGTGAAACACAAGCTGTCCAGTCCTGCTCTGTGATGGAGCGAGAGAACAGCAAGGTGTGGGGTTGGAGACATCATCAGAGGGCAGTGAATATCGTGCTAAGGGGCTTGGACTCCATTCTTGACAGTGATAAAGAGTCACTGAAAAGTTTTCAGGCAGGCAAGGCTTTTAATTTTAATTATCTTGACTTTACAAGATGAGATCAAAGCAATTAAATCTACCCTGTGGGGTCCTCAGGCTTGAATTTGGCCATCCACCTGCTGTCGGAGAATCACTCTCTTCCATCAGTGAACACTGAAAGTGAATTCCTAATCAGCTAGCATTTGGTAATTACCATCTACAAGATGGTGGAAGATTTAAAGTTGGCATATCTGAAGATTTAAAGTTGGCACAGCCAGAAATTCCTCCAGGCCAGCTGGTCAACCCCCCATGAGCATAGAAATGGGATTTCAAATTCTGATTTCCCAGGCCCACTGACATTGTTCAGAGGGTAGATGCCAGTGCACAGCTGTAAGAAAAAGACAACAGCCTTTTCATAAAGAAATGCCAAGAAATGCAGCGTGGAACTCTACAGCGGAAACACTGGGCTTCTGGACGGTAAGGCCAACAGTGTGTCATTTGCTGTTGAAATGGAGAGTCTGCATTTGTGTGAAACTTCTTAGTCCCCACCTCTGCTATTGCCCACTGTATTTTTATTCATATCATTCCCTCTAATTTCATAATTATCTCTTTCCCTTCAATTTATCTATCAATTCCATTCATTTAAGTTACACCTCTTACTTAATGACTAGCATTTGTTTAGTGAAAGGATGGGGTGGGGGGGCACCAGCAGCACTCATGAAAGAAACAGTCACAGCACGGCTCACTCAAGATAAACTGATACTCTTTCTTGACCTGCTTATCAAAAAAAAAAAAAAATAGAAGAATAGTCAAAGGTTTTGGTAGAAATATCACCCTGATTATTACTATTTACTGAGCAACATGACGTTATGTGAAAATCACTCTGTGAAAAGAACGGAAGAAGCAGGGCATGAGGGGTGTGTCGTATAATAGTGTCAGCGACATAGAAAAAGAAGCCGATCCAAAGAGAAAAGATGGTTCTCCTCAGGAAGACATAGTTCCCGCTGCGCATCCCCTCCTGTTCTCTCTCTGTCCATCTTTACTGCAAGAGCTTTCAGAAACCATCCATAAGCCACTTCTCCCTGCCCCAGGTAGGTTACTCTCCTCACCTGTCCTGCAACAATGGTTTTTGACATTGTTTTCATGAGGGGGAAAAAAAAAGGCTTTATGTCTGAATTAGAGAGACAGCTAAAAAAGCAGTTAGCTGATAAGGAAAGACAAGGACTTAATTCACATAAAGAGGAAAATTGTCCATGCCATCCAAGTTCCTGACAAGCAGTTCTGACAGCGGGAGGAGAAAAAAAGAGAAAAGTTGAATGAGTCATAGGGGGCATTTGTGGATGATAGGATTGATTTCCTTAAGCTTAAAGAGTTGCCTAGATTGGTTTTTGTCCTAGATCATGCATGAGAACTACTAGAATATTTGAAAAGGACACACTCCTGATTTTAGTTGTGCTTAAATACTAAGGTCAAGGATGATGACTGTTACATCTGGAGCACTGCTCTTGGCCTCACAAGGGCCAGTGGGTTTAAGGATGGCTGACTCTCCCCTTCTTTTCCCCAAATGAGATGTATTGAGTCCTCTCTTTCTCATCACAATCACATTTGTATGGTTAAGAACTGCTTCGGGTGAGCTTCAGGGCATGAATTTGGGTTATATGAGGAGCCCGTAGAATGTAGTTCAAGATGAGGTATGGCCAGCATTTTCTGTAAAGGGCCAGATAGTAAATATTTTAGACTTTTCAGGCCATAAGCTTTCTGTCACAACTATTCAAGGGTGCCTTTAGCATAAAAGCAGCCATCAATAACACATGAATGAACAAGCATGGGCTATGTTCCAATAAAACTTTCTTTTAAAAAAAAAAAAGATTTTATTTATTTATTTGACAGAGAGAGACACAGTGAGAGAGGGAACACAAGCAGGGGGAGTGGGAGAGGGAGAAGCAGGCTTCTGGCCGAGCAGGGAGCCCGACGCGGGGCTCGATCCCAGGGATCATGACCCGAGCCGAAGGCAGACGCTTAATGACTGAGCCACCCAGGCGCCCCTCCAATAAAACTTTATTTACACACCAAAATTTGGATTTCATTTGTATTTTCATATATCATGAAACATTCTTCTTTTTGGATTTTTGCCCCAACCATTAAAAAATATAAAAACTGTTGTTAGCAGTTCCTTACCAAAATAGGGAGCAGGCCAGATTTGACGCTCAGATCATAGTTTGCAGACCCCTGTTCCAGATCAAACAAGATTTGCAGGAGTGCAAGCTTTGTCAATATGAAACATTAAGGAAGAACTTTTTTTTTTAAAAGATTTTATTTATTTATTTAATTGACAGAGAGAGAGAGCGTGAGAGGGAACACAAGCAGGGGGAGTGGGAGAGGGAGAAGCAGCCTTCTGGCCAAGCAGGGAGCCCGATGCGGGGCTCGATCCCAGGACCCCGGGATCATGACCTGAGCTGAAGGCAGTCGCCCAACCAACTGAGCCACCCAGGCGCCCCAGGAAGAACTTTTCCCAGAACTTGGAAAAGTCTGAATTAAATAGATTCTTGAAAAGAAACATTTTTCCCTCAGAAAGGATATCTTCAATCCAATCAAGCTAGGATTTTCAGGTTAGGAGCGTGCTTTAACGCGCACATGGGGCTCTTTTGAAACCAGTAGCCAATGGGAGGCATAAATAGAGAAACATTTGTTCTTTTAAATGAGCTCGAGGCAGTTCTTGCTCTGTTTACAGGATCCATTTCCAGAGAAAATCCTTTCTTCTGAGGTCACGCAAAGCCCACTTAAACTCAGCCCTGGGCAAATTATCACCGGGAAGGCATATGCAGACAGGTGTTATTGCTGTACTTTGTGTGTTCAGGAGATGAATGAAGATGGCACCTTTGGTTTTAATTGAGCTTGATAAGCTCTGTTTGTCCCAGGCCTTAGTCTTTCTCTCCAGTAAGGGACGGTTTTGCAAAGACTCCTCCCCTTCCTCAGTACAGCCTTACTTGGACCGTGTTAATTTATCTCTGCTCTTCCTGAAGTGGTTTTATGTAAACTGACTTGCGCCCTGGAAACTGACAAAAATCTCAGCATAGAGACTACAAAACAAACCTCCCAGACGAGATTGAGGAAGCATGAAAAGGAAGGGAATTAATAAGAGCCAATTTTCTCAAAATACAGAAGGCTGAGCAGCTTAGACCAAAAATCCTGAGAATAGCCAGAGGCTGTTCCTTATGATGTCATCCTTATGATGACAGACACTTTCCAAAATGGAAACTGAAGCCTAGAGCACTACTAACATGGATGTGTAGAGTTTTCTAGATCCACAGGACACTGGTCAGTAGGAAAATACCATTTCCAAAAGACACACCCAAAGAGGCAACAGGGCAAAATAAGTATTATATTGAGTTTTCTGTTGATGTTTTGATGTCGACAGCAGCACTAGGGGATGCAGTGAGAGAAACCTGGCGCTCAGCCCCGCCCCAGCCCCCACCACAGACCTTTCAGCACTGGTAATGGGTTTGCCATTTCTGGGTTCCCAGAAGGAAAGGGGTTTGAGGAACAGTTTAACTGACCCATCTCTGTCATTATTCAGGCCATGCCCCTGAACTGGAAAACCTCACCGTGACCGAGGCTGGCTGGGATGGCCTCAAACTCAACTGGACCGCAGCTGACCAGGCCTATGAGCACTTTGTCATTCAGGTGCAGGAGGCCCACAGGATGGAGGCAGCTCAGAACCTCACGGTTCCTGGCAGCCTGCGGGCTGTGGACGTCCCGGGCCTCAAGGCGGCCACCCCCTATAGAGTCACCATCTATGGGGTGATCCGGGACTATAGGACACCGGTGCTCTCTGCCGAGGCCTCCACAGGTACCTCTCTCTCACTCTTCCGTTTCTAGCTTCTGTTGTCCCTAACAGGAAACTACCCACGGATCATCAGACACAACTCACTTTTGAATGGACTTCTTCTGCCCCAAGTTATAGCACTGTGGTGTCTAATAAAGGGGAGCCGTCAGGCTGTACGACTCCAGGGGCACCTTTGACACTGCACCCTAT
This sequence comes from Zalophus californianus, assembly GCF_009762305.2. Classification (NCBI taxonomy): domain Eukaryota; kingdom Metazoa; phylum Chordata; class Mammalia; order Carnivora; family Otariidae; genus Zalophus; species Zalophus californianus. The sequence goes on from NC_045607.1 coordinate 19,177,926, forward strand.
GTGAACCACACCCTTTGGGGTTGTGCAGAGCCCTGCCTGGGGACTATCCACACAGCCCCAGTGGCAGGGATCTTTAGCTTCGCAAACAGACTCCCTCCTGGTAAGGGATGTGAAGGCATTATATTTAAAAGGAAAGGAAAAAATCAGAAAATTAATCTCCCTGCCCACTGAAGGTTGGGGCAATTCTTGAATAAAATAAGATGACAAATATTTTTCTATACCTCATGTTCTTTGCTCTATTTCTCGAATTCAGGAAGCTGCATGATGCATGTTTATCTAAAGACAGTCCTATATTTTTAAGTAATCTAAAGCCTACTCTGGTGTCCAAGATTCCCTGAATCTTGCTGTGCGTGATTTGATCATTAAACTCCATTCTTTGTCCTTCTCCAGGGGAAGCTCCCAGTTTGGGAGAGGTCACGGTGTCCGAGGTGGGCTGGGATGCCCTCAGACTCAACTGGACTGCTCCGGAAGGAGCCTATGAACAGTTTTTCATTCAGGTGCAGGAGACTGACACGGTAGAGGCAGCCCAGAACCTCACAGTCCCAGGGGGACTGAGGTCCGTGGACCTGCCCGGGCTCAAAGCAGCCACTCATTATAGCGTCACCATCCGTGGGGTCACGCAGGACTTCAGCACGCCTCCTCTCTCTGTTGAAGTCTTGACAGGTATTCCAGACTAGCTCATTACTCTGCTTCCTCCCTGTGTCTCTGCTTGGGACAGATCAGAACTCTTCCTGCTGTAAGCTGGGCTCAGCCCCAGCCCCACTGGGGAATACCGGTGAATCATCCCTGCTTCCCTCCAAATGTCACATCCCTTATTTGGCCAAGTCGTAGTCTAGCGTGGTAGCCAATTCCATGGAAAATTCCACCTACTCTTCCCTTACAAAAGTGAGAGGTGGCTTTTCTTTCAAAGCAAGTTTCAGTCATAATAGCTAAGGAATTGGAAAGCACAGTTTGCAAGTGGAAAAAAAGGGGTCTGAGCTCATTTTAAGAACACACCAAGATTCCCCAAAGCCCCATTTATATGTTAAGAATGGAAGTTATGAACAATTCCTAGAACTATCTTTCATTCCCAGAGACTGAAGAGAAAAACCCTGGCTTTAGTGCCAATAGTCAGAGAGAGTGTGCTCAACACCTGCTGTAGGTCATGCATCTGTAATCAACACTAACCAGACAACTCATCCCAACCTCAACCAAAGTGTCATCTTACCTGAACCCCGGCATGCAATTACCTTTTTTTAGTAACTCAGCAACTCTGTGTCCTCATGCAGAGGAGGTTCCAGATCTGGGAAACCTCACAGTGACTGCGGTCCACTGGGATGGCCTCAGTCTGGACTGGACTGCCCCCGATGGGATCTGTGAGCAGTTTATCATTGAGATCCAGGAGGCTGACCAGGCCAAGGGAGCTCACAGTCTCACGGTTCCTGGCAGCCTGCGCTCCGTGGACATCCCAGGCCTCAGGGCCGGAACTCCTTACACGGCCACCCTGCACGGGCAGGTCAGAGGCCGCAGCACTCCACCCCTTGTTGTGGAGGCCGTCACAGGTATAGGACCCTCCTTCCACACCAGGGACGTGACTGAGCCAACCTCTCTTTGGAATCGAGAACATTCCCCATGCATCAGAGTTTTATTCAATATTCCTGACAGGCAGTGCGAACGCAAGTTCGAACTCAGGGAGGTCTGGGTTGGAATTCCACTTTCCTGGCTGGATGTTCTTGGGTCTGTCGTTTGACATTTCTCAGCCTTCTCTTCTCACCTTCAATTTGGAGAACATACCCCACCTCAGAACATTGTCCTGAGCAGTGAATGAAACCATGACCAAAAGTGCTTAGCAAAGTTCCCATCCTGTGGTAAATACTGAACAGCAAATAGGTAAATATATCAGGTAGCAACGTATCCTAATGAAAATAGCAGAAACAGTAGGGCTGTGGCACAAGAATAAGGTCAGAACTTTCTAGAGAAATCTTATCACGAGTGGCCTCAGAGTCACTGACTGCCGTCCAACTTGTAGTACATCACTATGGAATAAGCTTTGAAGTGATCTGGCCATCTGTGGCCGAAACTGTCCGAGCCTCTCTCCCCTTAACAGATACTCAGGGCAGCAAGCACATTTCCAAGAAAGAACAGCCACATTTGACTTCAATGTTTTTCATTCAGTTTGGGGAGGAAAAACAATTTATCTCAATTTGTTCCCTGGAAATAATGCTGTTCCATCTGTTATAGGAAATGCTATGCTGTTTATGAGGTGTTTAGAAACAGCCTTAAAAAGAGCAAATGGGCCAAATTTTTGGTAGGGTTTTTATGCTGGGCCCTCCGTCCATACCCTTCTCTATACATCCTGTGTTTTGATAATACCACCCAAATAACCTAATTCAAATAAATTGTTCTTCTTGCTCGCATATACCAAGTAAATTTGGTCCTTGCTAGAAACTACACACAATTCCAAAACTGAGAAAAGCGATGTCACAATCCACCAAAGTTGGCAGACCAAATGAGCAAAAAGGGTTTTTGAGGCCCATGTGATCTGGATGCGGGATGCTAGCGGTCTCTACCTATAGTATGTAAACTTTTGTTTTGAGCAACAGAACTCCTTTTGCCCCACTTCATGACAGGTAAATGGACAGCTCTTCTCGGTGAGCTAGGGAGGCAGAGGGGCCTTCCTGCACTGATACCCCCCAAAAGCACCAAGGTCATGTGGTACAGCTTGAATCAGCCCCTCTAACAGGCTGAGTTTGCTCAGACTCTCACAGTACACTGAGTCCTGAAATACCTGAGAATAAGTACCTCGGGCGCACCTTTTTTGTGGCTGAAGTCCCTACAGATACTTCCTTTTCTAACTTCGAATCCATGGCCCCTTCAGCCCGTTAAAGAGAAAAGTCTGAGAGATTGCATTTAATCCTGAGAGGTGTTCCACTAAGCAGTGGGTTTTGCCATGTTCAGAATCCAGACTTCCTAAATCAGCAAAAAGAACTACGTTGAATTTCCTTCCTACGTGGTAGAAAGATAAATAGTGGGCCCTGCTATGCACCATTTACCGAGCAAAACATAATCACTTTTAACTAAAAGTGGGCACTCATCTTGCACAAATGGCTTTGCTTCATGATGCAGACATTCTTTATCCAGGCACGGAGTCCTCGCAGAAGGTGGGAGGGAAAGAACCGAGCCAAGAATCCAGCACAGAACATTTGATCCCTGAAAGCCGAGTAGAGTCCAGAGATAAAACAGCAGACTTGTCCAGACTGAGACAGCGTACACTTTATAAAGCCAGTCCGATAGTAGGTGGCCAGCAATAAGACAGTCCCTCCAGCGTGAAGTCATGAAAGAGACAGATAATTGTCTCCAATATGGCTGAGAAGTGCCAAGGGGAAGCATCTAAACAATGGTGTATTTGTTGGGCTGCCACTTACTGGGCACTCACTGTGGGTCAGGTATGACACTCAGGGGTTTTATAAATGGTATTTAGCCATCACACGGTCCAATGATAGGGCACTGTCAGCTCCCTATATAGGTGAGGAGAGTGAGACTCAGGAACAAGCTGAGTGATAGGTTCAAGACTACCCGGGGGATAAATATTGTTGGAATTCCAACCAAGGCTCAGCTGCCTGCAAAGCCTGCACTTTTAACCCTCCCTACCCCCCTTACCCTGACCCACAATCCCACTTTTCCAGCTGCCCTTTAGGTTCTGGCCATGCATGCCCAGGGACCTCCCAGGTGGGCTTATTCAGTGGTCCACCGGATAGCATTGCCATCTCAAGGATGAACCATGCGGATCTTCCCCTTTCTGACCATTTTCAACTCCTGAAGAAAGCTGTGGCCAGGTTACAGCTGTTCAAGCTGGAAATAAACGCCCAGAGACCAAGAAGGACCACACATACCCACAAAAATTCTCACTCCTCTTCTGTCTTCCCTAGAGCTGGGCTGTGGGACGTTTGGTTTCCTCCTTTTGTGGTTTGCGGAACTGACAAATACCTCTCTGTCCTTCTTCAGAGGAGCTCCCCCAGCTGGGGGACTTAACCGTGACCGAGGCTGGCTGGGATGGCCTCAAACTCAACTGGACCACAACTGACCAGGCCTATGAGCACTTTGTCATTCAGGTGCAGGAGGCCAACTGGGTGGAGGCAGCTCAGAACCTCACGGTTCCCGGCAGCCTGCGGGCTGTGGATGTCCCGGGCCTCAAGGCTGCCACCCCTTATAGAGTCACCATATACGGGGTGATCCGGGGCTATAGGACACCGGTGCTCTCTGCCGAGGCCTCCACAGGTACCTTCCTCCCCACTGCTGATGCCCCTCCCCAAGCCGCCCTGCTTCCTCTTGAGACTGTGCAGAAAGTCAGCTTTTCTCCATGTCTGTGCAGAAGAGACTGTGCAGAAAGTCAGCTTTTCTCCATGTCTGAGTCCTTTCCTTCTGTCGCTTAGTGGCTGGCGTGCATGCTCAGAGACGTCCCTGTGAACTGTGCCTTCGTCTACAAGCCTCTGCCATTTCGAGAATGAATGATACAGATGTTGCCTTTTCTGACCTCCAGCCTTCAGCCTCTCCCAGCCTTTACCTAGTCTTACCACTTTCTGTTCCAGGAGACAGCCGGATGGTTTTAATTCTCTTCTCCAGGGCTGGAATATAACTAAAAGCCACCCCTTGCCATGTGTGAGTTCCGGTTGAGCACAGATTATTTACTTTAGAGAGTCCTTTTGCTAGTTGGAAATGGTGCTTTACTATCCCAAATCCCTCAAGGGTATGGGCACTGTGGTTCTTGCATTTAAAAGAAATGTTTTAATTTAAATGTTTCTTTAAAATGCGCTGAGTATAATGAGAGAACTGAATTACCCTCCTCTGGGCAATTCCCTCAGAGATACTGAGTCATTGTTAGAACCCCAAATTAGCAAATAGCTAGACCAAAAAGGAAAAAAAAAAAAATCACACAATTATGACTGGAGACAGTACCAAAGAAAAAACCATTCATTAGAAGTCCACACAGCGGCGTTTGAAGCAAGGAATGTCCCAGGCTATGAATGTCAAATCTTTGATGCCCTTTTTTGCTCTCTTAATCAAGAGGTGCTCCCTGGAGTTTTGGCCTTGGCGTGGTTCACTCCCAGCGCCCACCCAGGACCGTGCGTTAAACTTGACCTGTCCCGCCGCTCCAGTGGCAAGGCATTCAGAAGCCCCCAGGAGCCTGCAACAGTGAGCAGCCTTCCCCAACGCTGTTTCCCATTTCTCCCCTTCCGACATGCCTCCACTGGGTGGACGCTCAGCAGAGCTGTCATGTTTGGTTCTGCGGGGACCTGCCCCACTTTTAGATAATTACTACCACTAAACTTCCATACAAACCCATGCAACCTCCTTGATCCTAGCAAAAGCATAGCTCTGCATTTTAGCCTCGATCATTTCAATCATTCTGGCCGAGATAAACATAATACAGACAGCCACTGTATGAATGATGACCTTGAAATGCCCAGAAATTGCAACTGAGGTGCCCTGGATGGATCCAGGGCCCTTTGATCTGACATAGGGATCATAAATCACCCCTTCCCAGAAGGCAAGAGAAATCACCTGCCATTTCTGATCTTTCCTGCAGATCTTATGGTTTGGGTGCCCTTAGTACTCGTGTGTGTGTGTGTGTGTGTGTGTGTGTGTGTGTGTTTCTTTTTAATGATAGCAACAGTCTTGTTTCTGATGAATTGGTAGGAGGGGAGAAGGGTTGTAATTCCATCTGATCTGTGTGTCACTACATCTGATGGGATGGGAAGGCCTTCTCCTTCCCTGCTAGAGAAGCAATACTAGCTCTTCCCACCCTGCTTCTGCCTGCCTTCCGACTGTTTTATTCCTGCTGCATGATAAAGCGATTATGCACTGGTAGGACCGTCTCCCAGACAGAATGCTATTTCTTGGCCGAACAGGGTGACCTGAATGCCTTGCATCGGCTCAGCTCTCCTGGTTGGCAATGCAGTAGTGGCTTTCTTGGCTCACGGAGAAGCAGTTAAGAGAGAACGAGCTATTCCAACAGAATATGAAAACAGCCGGCCCTTGTCAGGAATATGAAGACAATACCAAGAACCACACTGACGAGTTGCCAGTTTCCTTTAAGTCACAAAAGCAGAAGCCTCAAGGTACCACCTTGGGAGGGTAATGGCATCAGAATTACTTAGTCTTCATTTAAATAGATGGGAGCTCCCTGGAAGCAAAGGATGACCCCAGGAGGGAGCCAACTTGGGGTCTCCTGAGTGCAATTCAAGAGACTGGGAGCTGCCGGCGTGCCCATCTTTTGAGCAATGGCCAGCATCCCTGCGGTGGGGCTCCCCTGGAGCATCTGAGCTTAGGCACCACAGTTCCTGCTGACATCATTTAGACGGCTTCTCACATGCAGGATCTCAGCCAGCCTGATCACGTAAGGCAGCTCCAGAGCAGGGAAATCCAACTGCCCAATCTTCCTTTTGGTCTTCTCCTGTTAACAAACCCCCCCTCTTTCTTTCTCATCAGCACTGCTGGGTAACACCTGCTGCATTTCACCATAACACTGAACCGGCAGATCCTTCTACCTAGCTGTGGTTCTATTAACAACCTCAGTCTTAAAACACAAGCCAAATCATTAACCCCTGATTTTTTTTCTTCTCTCCTACCTCCCTTTTCAGCCACAGGACCTGAAATTGGAAACTTAACTGTTTCTGACATAACTCCTGAGAGCTTCAATCTCTCCTGGACAGCCACCGATGGGGCCTTCGAGACCTTTACCATTGAAATTGTTGATTCCAATAGGTTCTTGGAGACGATGGAATATAATATCTCTGGTGCTGAACGAACTGCCCACATCTCAGGGCTACACCCTAATAATCATTTTGTTATCTACCTCTCGGGACTTGCTCCCAGCATCCGGACCCAAGTCATCAGTGCCACGGCCACCACAGGTACATCTGCTTTCTCCCGTGTCTGACACCCTCTCTCCAGGTTTCCAGAATCTTCTTTGCAAGGTGAAGCCGCTCCTTCTTGCCCACTGAGGCACAAACCATAACGCATTGAACCCCTCCAGGATGCGAGACTGGAGCACTGCTTAACATAACTCTCTTCCAACAGCAGCCCAAATGGTGGATTTCCATGAAGCCCCTTGCCTGATCTATTACTGACCAGGACATGTGCAGCCTTAAATGTAGTCTGGTCCAGATTGCCATATGGAATCTGGAGAAAAAAATTCTGCCCTTCCGTACCTAAAAAGCCAGAGTTGTCCTTGATTTGGAAAGATGTCTGCATCAGTCAAAGAGGTCTTAAAAATTATATTTTGTGTTACCCTAGTATCTTTGGCCTCTAAATACCCAAGTATCCCAATGATTTAATGAAATTGTGTTGGTGGTATTTTTTTTTCAACTGCAAAAATGTTAAAAAAAAAAAAAAAGCAGATTACTAATCAGATGGGTGCACAAGGAAGTGGTACCATCCGGAACGCCTGGATTCCATCACGACCTCTGGGAGCAAAGACCTGAGCATGCTGTCTTGCCCCCAGAGAGTGAATGGTTGATTTCAAAAGTGGAAGTAGTCATGTTTAAATAAGGAAGTTGGTCAACCAAAGCATAAGCTGCTCTTACTTAAATTTGTAGTGTCTGTGGTAATACATACTACACGAGATGCTCTCCGGCATGCAGCAAAAGAGAATTCTCTAACTGAATTTAGAAAGGAGAAGCTTATCCATTCAAAAGAGCATTCTTAGCACATTTTGGACAGTGAATCAGTGAATCCAAGAAAAGAGTTCACATCATAGCATCAAAATCATCTATCACTTAGCCACCCATGGCAGAGGGAGGGTCTGTCCTCATTCTACGTGAGACTACAAATTGTCAGCAGGGTGATGGAGCGGTCGGCCCCACCAGATTCAAGTACACTGAGACCTAGGGAAGAAAACCACCCAACCCCAGCCATTCATTTCTCATGGCTCAAACTGGGCTTCAACAAAGGACCAGTGCCTTTATCAAAGGATGAAGTCTAAAAACTTTATGGATTTAGTCTTACGTGTTTTGGGTTTTGACTCTGTAACCATGTTTTAAACTGATGCGCTTTCATTATTTTTTTTTTTTCTGCTTGCTTTAGTAGCCGAACCTCTCCTTAGCCACCTCACTATCTCAAATGTGACCTGGGCCAGTGTGTCCCTCTCGTGGAAAGCCCAGGAGGCTACCTTTGATAGCTTTCTTATAGAAGTTAGGAATTCTGACCCCCACCAGGAGACGGTGGTGCATTCTGTGCCTGCAGCATCTCGCAGCTCTGTCATCACCAACCTCAAAGCTTCTTCTAATTACACTGCCCACCTTCACGGGCTGATTGGCGGGCACCGTGTTCAGACTCTGATGGCCCAGGCAACCACAGGTATTTCCCACGACGGCTTCTTCTCTCTCCATTAAACTTTCTCTGAGGATCATTCAAAAAAAAAAAAAGAAAAATCACTCGCTACCCATTTTTCATCCTCCTAGTTCCTCCAGATCGTTCTCAAATTTGATAGAGCCACCCAAATCAGAGCCTTAAAACTTAAAAAAAAAAGCTCTCACCCCAAATTACGGAACTTCACCGTCAACCTCTTTTTCCTAAATAGGCACTCACATCTGGAGTTGCTCTGTGTGTTTGTATAGAGTTAACCTGACTTGCTTTGGTTGAATTTTAAATCATCCTTCCATCTGATCTTGAATAATCGTTTCCAGTTCCACCCATTATCATCTGCCTGTGGTCTAATCAGAGTTTGCCTATGTCATATTCAAAGAGGTGCATGCATGCCAGTTTTGGTCCCCTGATCAGAATGTTCTACCCCTTTCTCTCCCTCTTCTCTCCCCCAAGATTCTAAAAAGCAGTGCCAGTAGCATGCAGAGAAAAGACCCTAACACACGTGAGAGGACCCAGTGGTCTCATCGTGTTCTTGAGACTTCTATTTGCTTGCCTTCCCTACAAACCGACTGTTCTCTTTTGACATTTACCCTATGAAGCATGCTTTGTCATCTACTGACACCTGTCACGAAATGTCAGTCTTCTTTCATCTGTCATCTTGTCCAAATCTTGGTGCATGTGGTGAACTGAGCATTGTTCAGAGCATTAAATCTCTGAAAAGATCTGTGTTTCCTGGAAGTAGACAGCATGTCCAGGAATTGTTTTGAAGGGTCAGAACTGGGGAGGGAAAGATGTCCCAGCTTGCATGGAACACTGCTCCTACCTTCCCTCTCTGTCTCTCTCAGGTTCTTCTTGCTCCTCACTTTTCAGCTTGGCCTCACCCTTTGGGAGAGAGCTGGAGGTCAAGCTGGCCATGAGAATCCAGGTCTTACTCTGCATGGTGAATGTGTTCCCACTGCCAGTCTCTGTCCGGGAGCATGAGAAGAGTCCTAACATGCATCCTTACTTGGAGAGATTGCTCCCACAGCAAAATACAGGGAAAGAGCAAACAGAGGCCTATTTGGAGGGTTCTACCTTTAGTGTGGTTGAAGTAATTTGCCAACGTTGTGGCTAAAAATTACAGCATCATTAGCTTCTCAAATGAGTTGCTAAGGAGGAGATCCCGGGCTGTCCCTTACAGCTATATTCTGCTTCTGAGCCAGATCCTTGTTGCCCTTGGAGACTTTGTGGCATCGAATTATACTGTGCAATTGTCCAGTTAAAGTTTCTCCAGGTGAGCCCCTTCTTTCCCCCTAACCCTAGAGCTCCAGGCACACAGCTCCCAAGTCCCTGGAGGAAATAGTCTGCTTCTCTTCCTAACCCTAAAGGCTGGCCCTGGTACCTCAAGCCTCCAGGACTGCTGCCTCTTTCTAAAATACAGTTGGAGTTGAACTTATTTTAGTGGTAGTATGACTTGATAAGTGTGCATTGAGGAGGTCAGACCATCTACATTCCAGCTGAAACTAGCAGTGCAGGCCCCCTACATTAAAAATGAGTTCCCTTCATCACTGATCTCCTAGTCCTTAAGGGAGAAGAGAAACTTAACCTCCAGGGGAACCAGCTATCTTTGCAAATTATCCAGTAAGTGAATTTCCTAGGCAGAAAATGCAACACCTAGATAAATTTTCTTTTAACTTCTGCATACACCAGGAATGATTTCATGAAAGCTATTTTACCTTTGCTTCATTTAGGGTAGGATGCAGATTTCCCTATGGCATATAGGAAACCTTTAGATTTCTAAATACTATGGAGAATTTCTCTTGTATGGATATTAGCCTTTAATTTGTACAATCCAAACAGATCAAAAGAAGACTAAACAAGGAAACTTCAAAGTAGCATTTTCTAAGCTGTGCTCAGTGGAGCACCAACTCCTTGAGATGTTCAAAGAATATTTCTCAGAACGGGTATCCATTGATCAGTAAGTTTGTGAAATTCTGGCTACACAAAATTAAGTAGGTTTCTTTATAGAACCAGCATTTCAGAGGCTATAAAATGCTAACATGCTTTGTAAACCTCTAGGGTGAGACAGAATATCCATAAATACTTCACTATAAAGCTGTTTTTCTTAGAACGTCTTACGGAGCTAATGGCCCACTGCAAACCTTAGAAATGCACCCTTAATATTCTGTGTTACTCCTATCTACCATTCTAATGGATTGTTCACTTGTCTTCATACATGGCCAGCAAATGGTCATGTCTGTCCTTACAAAGAATGCACATCCATGCCTGCAGAAAAAGCAATGTATTCTCTAGCATTATAGTCAAGCAGGTGTAGCCACAGCCTGATACACTACGTTTCTGCAAATATTTGGAGGGATTGGCACTTTCGTGTCCTATGGCTACATTCTGGAAAAATCCACTGCTTCATCTAATCATGTCTCTCTCTTTCTCTTTCGCCCGTGTCCCTTTCCCTTCAGAGCCAGAGCCACAGTTGGGCATGCTAATCCTTAGCAATGTTACTCCTGACAGCTTCAACGTGACCTGGACCGCTCGAGCCGGGCCTTTTGCAAAGATTGTTGTCAATGTTAGCGATTCTCACTCGCTGTATGAGCCCCAGCAATTCACGGTCTCAGGAGACACACAGCACGCTCACGTCACGGGCTTGGTGGAGAACACTGGCTATGACGTTAGTGTGGCAGGGACCACCTGGGCTGGGGACCCCACCAGGCCCCTCACTGCCTTTGTCATGACAGGTACTCATTCAGAGGTTCTTGCTTGTCTGTTTAGAATTCTGAGATGGGGAGCAGGGGAAAGGTGACAGACATTCTAAGGGGAAATTCAACCCCAAATACAGTCTTCACCCCGGATGTAAATGTCTAAGTGAAGAGAGAGCAGAGCCTATGGCAAAGATGGGTATTTCACAGCCATTTGTGGGAAATGGAGACCATGTATTCGACAGCTGCATAAAGTTTCCAGGGATTTCCCTGCCTAGCTTTATGGGCTGATCCATATTTTAGCGATTCTGGCTGAAGAGTGAGTTCTAAATAACAGCTAAGAGCAGGAATTTTGTCCATAAATCATGCTATGTAAGGCAGTTTATAAAACACCTGCCCCAGAAATGCAATAATTTATCTTTTTCTTTAAAAAAAAAATACTTTGTCTTAAATCAACATCTATAACAGATTACTGAATGTTTGACCTAGGATAGCAGATAAATCCAAACTTAATTAAAGTTTACGCATTTATTGAATGTGACCTCTAACCTCTCTTTGAATTATGTAAGAACTGCATAAAGATATGGCCTTCCATTCTCTTGCCTGAGATTATCCCAAATCAATGGCAAAGACTGCAAATGGTGTCGATTTACCAAATCTCTAGCCTGACAAACCTCAGGAAATATTTAGAAGTCTCTTGCCTTCCACTAATGATAATTTTCAGGAGACTGACTTTGCCTACTGATTCTCACATTAAACCAGGCCTCTCCCAGCATCTAAATTGCTGCCCATAAGATATGTTAATACGTTCAATTAAATATTTAATTGGAGGCAGCCGTGATGACCTCGAAGCGTGAGGGTTTTGATATCAGGCCTGAGTGGTTTCTGATCTTCTCCCACATCTTTTTAGCTGCATAACCTTGGCTGGTGTTTAACTGCTCTGAATTCCAATTTCCTTATGAATGAAGAAAGGACACCCACAGCTACTTGGGGGCAGCCCTTGTCTCGGGAATTAAATGGATACAATGAACTTTAATGTCCTGGCATCCAGCAGGCATCTTACAGATGCTAGGTTCTTTCCATTTCCTAGCAATAGGAGGGGAGCAGTGTTCTGAAAAATAAGCCACAAGTCTAGACAGAAACTCAGCAACTATTGTTATGAAACCCTGACTTTCTTATGGTTTTTAAGAGAACACGTACATGTTTTAATGGGAGATCAGAAAGTGGTTATATTTTCTGTCCCGTTGCCTACTGTGAATTCAGTCGTTCAGACAAGTCTTCAAATACACAACATGCTCATTTCTGAGTGGGGCGGGGGAGGGAGCGGTGGGGACTTCCATTCTCTCGTGTCCCAAAGCCATGAGATGAGCAGGAGGGGAGGAATGGCTCCTGGTCAGTCAGGCCCTTACTTGTCGCCTGCCTTACGTCCCGCAGGACCTCCCACAGAACAGAGAGAAGAAAGGCAGGCTGGGAGTGCTGGTGTTGGGAATCCTAGATCTGGTTACAGCATTGTCTCAGCTAATCCCTGAAGTGAAAAGACCCTGAGTTTTAAAAGAAGCATATTTTTTAAAAAGAAAAAGGAAAAAAAAAGCTGAACATGAATGACTATAAATAACAAGCCCTTGATTGACTAATTAGCCTGAACGCTCTCCTTTTCATTAGAATCCGCCGCTTTGATGGGGCGGAGGTGCAAAAGGGCTAGCTATCAAGAGAGGTGCCATTTATCTAAACAAAACTCAGCAACAGAACTTGAGACCCTTGTCTTGCAGACGGAGGCCTCTTTGCACAGGATATGCGATTTCATCTCTGCCTTTGATAGAGTTATGATCTGGGAGAGATCCTTGCATGGTAAAAAAAAAAAAAAAAAAGCCTCAAAACAAACAGCAAGTGTGTTAAGTAAGTACAGGTCCAAGCTGCAACAAAATTTAAATCTCTGCTTCAAGAATGAGGGCATTCATTCACTTGTTCATTGAATCACCAAAATCTTTTTTTTAAACATTTTTCTTTACATCCCGTGGATTAGGCTCTGGGTATTAGTGTAAGGTCATTTATCTCTTTGAACGTTTCTATTGAGAAGTAATGGAAAAGGTGCCTCTAAATGAGGTGGGGCTAAAGCAGCCTTGGTTATGGAGTTTCCAGCCCCATGCCCCCTCCAATGAAAATCACATTCACCAATACCACGTTTTGTTTTGCTAGAGGCACTGGACCTTCTCCACCGATCCTACTTACACCTCCAGACTTGCCAGCCCTGATGGAGTCGACTAATTAGACGTTGGCTCAGGGTGTGGAAAGAGCATTGAGCTTGGAATCAGATGGCCTGGGTGGGAGGCCAGCTTAGCCATCCAGTAGATGTGTGATTCTGGATAAGTTATTGACCTCCATTTCCTTAGATGTCATGGGGGCGAGGGGACAGGTAACAATAGCTATTTCACGTGTCATTTAAATAGGAAAACGGATGCGAAGCCTGATCAGTTGGGAAATAATGGCACTTAGAAACTTGAGTGATATAAGCTCAGTCCTTTTGGAAATCCCAGTGTGTGAAGACCCCTTGACACCTAAGAAATAAGGGTCCCTGGAACACAGATGTTTGGTAAATGATTGAATAGATGACAACAGAACTTGCTAAAGATCCGGACATGTCTTTATCTCCTGACTTTATCCAGGAAAACAAACAGTCAAAGAATTAACGAATCTTAGTATTCCTTACTGGGCCGCAACCATGATTTGTTAATTCTGACACATAAAAAAAACTTACCCTCTCCCTCTAGTTCAGCTTATGAGGATATATGTCACTAATGCGCCTCATCAACTTGATTCAAAATGCAAACTAGAAGTGGGATACACATATGAAGTGTACCAAAAAGGAAGTATATGAGTATATTTGGGAGGAAAAAAGTTGATTTCCTTCAAGACCTTCAGAAGAAAGTGGGAGGCAGAGAAAGGAATCCAAAACCAACAAAAGCTATCCAATTTCATAGGGAAAAATTCATGGCCTTTGCAGTAAGACCCAGCTAAAAACCTTGCTCTGTCACATCCTAGCTCTGTGATGACTTTGGCCAAGCCAGTCAACCTCTTTGAAACTCAGGGTGTTTTGCCTGCACATTGGGAATAATGTCTATCACATAGGCCTGTTGAGAGATTGACATGAGATAACATCATCTGGCCCCCAATAACCTTTTACTAAATATTCATTTTCTCAGAATTTAACACATTTAGTGGTTGATTGGGTATCTGTTGGTATTCGTGGAGACGTGTGCTATCTCAGCAGGGTCAGAGCTGCTAACCTGAGTTATTTTCACTCCTCCCTTCTTTCAGAGGCCCTGCCCCTTCTGGAAAACCTAACCATTTCCGACATTAATCCCTACGGGTTCACAGTTTCCTGGATGGCATCGGAGAATGCCTTTGACAGCTTCCTAGTAACGGTGGTGGATTCTGGGAAGCTGCTGGACCCCCAGGAATTCACACTTTCAGGAACCCAGAGGAAGCTGGAGCTTAGAGGCCTCATAACTGGCATTGGCTATGAGGTTGTGGTCTCTGGTTTCACCCAAGGGCACCAAACCAAGCCCTTGAGGGCTGAGATTGTTACAGGTACTTAGATTCAAGTGAGCCATTTTCTCACCTCCTTGGTTCTCTTCCGTGTAATCCATCTACCACATCACCATGGTTTTAACATCCTTGTCCATTTTCTCTACATAATCCATAGATGTGGCCTGCTCTTTTATGTTTCCCCCCACACTCTCCCTTGTCTTGTGTCTCTACTGAGCACTCCTCTTCTCCCACTGCAGAAACGAGAAGGTCGAAATGTTTGCCTCTTAGCATCCCAAATCTTTTAGACCATGTCTTGTCCATAGTTGTTGTGTGCTTACTCCACATCATTCTCTTCTGTGTACATCCTGGCTGGTCCTCAGCGATGTTTCAGCCTTCTCAAAAGAAATATACCAATGAGTATATTTCAAAAACTTATTTTTTACATTTGCCATCTCAACATCTCAACAGTGACCTTGATAAACTTACCAGGTGGGCTCGTTATTGGAAACCCAACTGCAAACTTATTATATTGGTCAACACTAATGTCATAGAGATTCCTTGACACAGACTAAATCCATAATTTTCTCAAGACTAATAATAATTCCTTCAGACATATAGCATTAACAACTTTAACAGTCAAAAATCTGTGTTTCCCAAAGTCTTTCCAGATTTTACTAGTTCTATAGGATATTCAAAGGTCCTGCTTGGTGAAGAAGTTCCATGTTCAAATAAGTTTGGAAACATAGTTTAATAGGATCCTTGACAACAAGGCTTTACAGAATATCCCAACGTGCATGTGTCCCTCCTGAGAGGGACTTACCCAGGCAGTATTTCCCAAACTTATTTGACACCGGATACCTTTTAAGGAAGAAGAACAAACAGGAATAGTTTGCTCTGAGTACACTTTGGGAAACTCAGCTCTAAATTTACCTTGACAATGAGTTTTGTCTAGTGAAGGCAATCCAAAATCATATACCTTGAGTCCAAAGAATGGAGTATAAGAGGTTCCAAGCCTCAGTTCTACCCTCTGGACTCTTGTCTAATGGTTTAAAAAGCAAGCAACAAAGTCAAGAGTAGGAGCCTTCTTTGAGTACAACAGTTCCAAGAAAAACGCAAAAAGACCATAACATTTGTAACATTTTAAAAGCCATTTTGCTCAGGATCAAGGGAAATATA
Source organism: Zalophus californianus (assembly GCF_009762305.2). Lineage (NCBI taxonomy): Eukaryota > Metazoa > Chordata > Mammalia > Carnivora > Otariidae > Zalophus > Zalophus californianus. The sequence continues at coordinate 19,193,669 of NC_045607.1, forward strand.
ATCAGTAGTATCATCATGGGCAACTCTACAGATCGTTAATACTGGTTTATTTGTCTTTTCAAAAGGAAAAGAAAAAGGTCTCACAGAGGATGGGCACTCAGCCATTGGAAGACAGAGAGCAAATGTAAACAAGTTACTGGCTTTGAACTTGTTTAATAATGCATGGGAGGGGCCAAAGCAGAGTCCAGATGTGGATTTATAGAATTGCTTTTAGACAAAACTCACATATGCAAGCATCCACTTGGCTTGTATTGGATGTGTGAATTCCATCTTTCCCTTCTCCTGGACCTACTTGTTTATGTTGAATGATTTTATTTTCGGGATCTCAGGACACTTCTGTCCCTGAGAGCCAGGGCCACTGCATACTGATAACCCCCCCTGCAGAAGAAGACTGCACGGGCTGGGAAATGATGTTCTCTCTCCTCCTCCCACCATGTTCTCCTCCTCTAGAAGCCGAGCCAGAGGTGGACAACCTTCTGGTTTCAGATGCCACCCCAGATGGTTTCCGTCTGTCCTGGACAGCTGATGAAGGGGTCTTCGACAATTTTGTTCTCAAAATCAGAGATACCAAAAAGCAGTCTGAGCCACTGGAAATAACCCTGCTTGCCCCCGAACGAACCAGGGACATAACTGGTCTCAGAGAGGCCACTGAGTATGAAATTGAACTCTATGGAATAAGCAGTGGAAGGCGATCCCAACCAGTCCGAGCCCTAGCAACCACAGGTACCGTACATAAACAGGAGAGAAGCAAGAAAAGTCGTTGACTCGGGGGTCTTCTTTCACAGGGCTGGGAAATTGCAAGAGCTTTGGGTGCAGCCAAGCTCTTTCAATTATAGACAGTGTGAGTGTGGATGATTTGGCTGAGTCTTTATGCCAGAGGACCCTGATGCCATTTAGTTGATGGAGTTGTGAGGATTGAATGAGATAATTCATGGCAAGCCCATAGCAGAGGCTCCGGTGCATAGCAAGGGCTGGGCAAATTAAAGCTATTTAGAGTTGCATTATTTTCATTAATACATGATCATCATTACAGTTAGTGCAATTTTTAAATTCCAAAGACCCTTCTTTCGGCCTATTATCTTATCATTTTTTTTTTTTTATCCAGAAGTACCTCTGGGCAAGTGTTTGACCTTACAGTGTGCAGGGGATAATGGAGAAGTGGCACCTCCACCTAGAAAGATGAATATATATCAGCTGCTACGTGTGAATAATCAGTACCACGCTCAGGAAGGATCGAAGGAGGGGGCTGGCAAGGTCAAGGGCTGCTCTTCATAAAGTTCATGATTTTCTACGATAGACACTCATAGCGACTCCAAAAAGCACTGGAGGGGGAAGTGCAAACCCTTTTCCATATGAGTTGTTTCAAGGAGAAAAAAAAATTGGTAATAGGACTCTTTAGAGGCAAAGACCTCTAACAGGTGTGGTGAATTCCTTCCTGAAACTAAGGGACAGGGAGAAACACAGCATTCCCTAGAGACAGACTGCTTCAAAGAGGAAGCAGAAGAAAGAATCAAAGGCACAGAGAGAGAGAGGTAAAAGGGATTAAGAAAGGGTGTAGCCCAGCCTCCTCTGCTCCCGCAGGAAGAAGCTGAGGTCAGGTCCAGAAAGATGTGATTTGCCTCATGTCGCACGGCCAGGTTTGGTATAGAACCCAAATGTGGTTATTTTAATACTATTTTATTATTTTATTTTAATACTTATTTTAATACTATGAAATGTAAGCAGGCTGGATGACAGATAACCAGCGAATGTGCATACTTGCCATCTCTGACGGGCATAGCGCACGTTAGCCAAAACCACCTCTTTGTGCAGAGATGGCTATATTAGATCATGTCAAGTTGCAGGACACTGAGCTCAGAGAAGCCACCTACAGAAACTGTAATCAGTATCTGTGGGCGTGGAGGAAACGCTGAAGTGCAGAGGGCAGTCCAGTCAGAGGAAAAACCCTGTTTCTTACTAACTTGGACACCCTACCCCTGGGATGCGGGTCCTTGTCTCCTCCTCCCTGTGGAGGAGGCATAAACAACTTCAGATCACAGACAGAGCCTGATTTTGACCTTGGTTTATAAACATTGCCCTTCAAAGTTTACTTCTGATTACTGATTTTGTTTTGCCAATCTTTTTTGCCAGAGGCCTTGCAGTTCTGAAGCAAAAAAACAATGAATAATCAAGAGCTTTTTTTTTTGTAAAAACAGAAAGAAAGAAGAAAAAGAAAGAAAGAAAGAAAGAAAGAAAAGAAAGAAAAAGAGAAAGGAAAGATAAGAAAGAAAGACCCTGCTCTTTCAGAAAACCTTTTCTTTGATTTCTTATTTTGGGGCTTTGTATTTCACAGCCAGAGAGGAGCAAGAGTGTGTGTGTGTGTGTGTGCGCGCGTGTGCGCGCGCGTGCATGTGCGCAGGTGCATGTATGTGCACATGCGTGTGCACATGTGTGCCTGCACCCCTTGCTCCGGTACTTGGAGAGGACAGGACAGGTGACTCCATTAGACAGCATACGTCTAATTCCACCGTCACCTCGTCAGTCTTATAAAGTTTCCCTCTTGTTTTTCCAACCTTCCTCCTCTTTCCTTCCTTGCACAGTTGTAAACCCTTCTCTGAGATGTTCTGTTCCTCTTTAACCTCATAAAAGCTGCTGTAGGGTCTGCTTCACTCCCTGAGCACAGGCTGCCTGCCCTGAGGTGCCCAGGGCAGAGAGGGCAGTTAAGCGCAGTGCACCTAGTTGGTCTGGAGCCTCTGGGTAGATTCCTGGGAGTCTAAGCCTTGTTCTACCAGCTGAGTGGCCTTGGGCAAATCTCCTTTCCTCTCTGAGCCTCAGTTTCCTCATCTGGCAAGTAGAATTTAACTCAGAATTCAGCCGCGAGGTTTAAATAAGATCATCAATGTCAAGTACTTTGTTTCCTTGCCCATTGTAACAATATTAACTGTTATTATGTTTGGGTGATTTCATGTCAATTTTATTTTTTAGTGGGCCACTTGGTTCAAAATTCAAAAATTAAAAAAAGACATAGAGCAAAGTCTCTATTCAACTCTCTCCCTGCTCCCTAGTTGCTCTGTATACAGGTAGTCAATATTACCAGTTTCTTGTCTGTACAAATAGACAAAATTAGACTTAAATCTATACTCTTTTTAAATTTTTTTGCGGGGAGCACTCTTCCACACTCTGGTGTATGTGTGTTTCTTGCTTATTAAATCTGAGAGATAATCCCATATGCCTTATTTACTTCACCAGTCCCCTACTGATGGACACTTAGGTTGATCCCTGTTTTTGCAATGGCTCCTCTTCCCTTCTGTGGTCTGAGCCACTTCCCAATAGTCGTGGTCCCTCTTTGGAAAGCCCAGAGTTGCCAGGAGCATCTTTTGCCTCCGGGGAGCTAAACGCCAGTGTGCCTCTGTGCACCAAATGGAGGGGCCCCGAAATAGACAGAAAATAGTTAAAAATCCAGCCACAGAGAATGATGACTTTGTCTTTCTCTTCTGGAGTTATAGTGCTTAGTGAGGAGCCTGAAATGCTTCCTTAACCTGTCCCCATCACCGCCCCCAGACACACACCCTGGGTACTCCTTTCCACCCCGGAGGCTAGTGGGGGTAGTCAGTGCCCCTCCTCCCAATTCCCAGAAGGTGCCCCCCTCCCATCCCACCAATCCTTTCCCAGCCAGACGACCTCGCAACTCCCCTGCCCGGTTCTAGTTCAGAATGCACTTGAAACCACACACCACCAAGTTGCAATGGCATTGTGTCTGGTGCAGGTCTGCAGAGACCTTGCTTGGCAGTCTTCCCTTCTATATGAACCAGGCCCTTTATGCTCGGTTCCTCTGGCTCCGACTCCCATGAGGCATAAAGACAGTAACCACCATTTATAAAGCATGAGCTCCATGCAGCATGAGCAGGGCAACTGACACCCTTTTATCTCCGTCGGTCACCGTGACACAGCCAGATCAAGGGAGCGCCGCATTCAGCCCCATTTCACAGATGTGGAAACTGAGACCTAAGGGGGTAAGGTGTTTTTAGTTAGGAAGGCCAGAATGGAATCCAAACCCAGGTCAGTCTAAGCCCAGAATCCTTGCTCTTAAACCATACTGGCTCCAGTAGCTGTCCCTGGAGCTTCATACTGGACCTGGGACATAAGAAGTATTCAATAAAAACACGTTGAAGGGAGAATACATTTTTTAAAATGACTGTCCATGGCCATATAATTAAAGCCATGGACATTTGGTCCAGATTTGGGGTGGCAACTTTTTATGCAAATTGCTGATCAAAGCCCTCTTCAACCTCCTTGGGAGTTATTAGCAAATCCAATTGTTTCCCTAATGGAGTCTATTGAAAACCAGGTGTCCACTTGGGAAAAGAGATAGAGGCATCGCCTTGCTTGTGTCTCTCAACTTTTCAATAGTATGATTTAGTTGCTTTGTGAGGCTCTATCTTCAGGTTCCCGTTGACCATCTCCTCTACTGTGGTGCTAGAGACTTATGGGCACTATATTTATGACAGAAGGAGATACGCTAAAATAATAAATAGTCTTCTACACGGAGGAAAGCCTATCGTCCAAAAATAGCACACCACTAAGCCTGGACTCCCATCACTACTGGGCCATTCCGTCAGGTTATTATGCATAGCTATTTCCCTGCTGCCATTCTGATCAAGCACGGCCCTCAGGTGCACACGATGTATGACGCTACTAATTCTTACGGCCTCTAAGACAGGGCAGATAATATTGCCGTTTTGTAGATGAGAAAATCTGGCATCTAGAGAAAAAAGCTGTGGCCACAAAGATACATCTAAAATGTGCTGAGGTCTGCAGTCAGAGTGAAGGGCGGCGTGGACCAGGCTAGCCACAGGAGAGCCACAGTGCCTGCATTTACACACCTCACTGGGTTTTATTTTCAGCCAACCTTATCTAGCTCTTTCCCGGGAGTTACTTCAAAATCCAGGGTAGCCCATGGTAAAAAGAGTTATATGGGGAAGGAAATAAAGAGATAACAATCACGTTTACTGAATTCTTACTATCTGCCAGATTCTGTTAAGGGTTTTACACCCACTAGCTCTGCTAATCCTGAAAATATTCCTGTAGGTGGGCATCACTTTTCCCACTGGGGCTCACAGAAGTGAAGGGATCTTCCAGGCTCTAGAGCCCTTGTGGTTTCCAAAGCTTGGTTCTAAGGAGAGGGCAGAACCCCCGTCAGCCAGAGAATCTGACTACCAGGAGGAAAGACTACAGGAGAAAGCCAAAAGAGGAGAGAGACAGAAATGGAGAGAGGGAAAAACATCTCCCCCAAGTGGGCTGTGGGTTTTAAAACTTAATGATCAGCGTGGGTTGGAGAGGGAAAAGATGAGGAAATGAGCTCCCTGGAGACCTGAAAATTGTTTCCTGATCTCACTGGTTAAACATAGTCAGCTGAAGAGGGCAAAGAGTGAAGCCAAAAAATACACAGAGAAAAGCCAATGGAACCTGGGTTTGGGGGGATGGTATTTATGTAGCAGGAACTGTCCCGTGGGCATGGGTCTCCCCGCAGGTAGACCCAGTGCACAGGACGTGTTCACTTTTCTTGCTGTCCCGGCTCTGGACCTCCATCCAGTTCTGGAAATGGGTTCATCGAGGTCAGTTTCCATGTCAATGTTATTTCCAGGATCCCTCGGCTGGGCCGGCTCTGCTGCCCCGTCCTGGGCCCAGAAAGGTCACCCCACAACAATGTGCCTTGGAGAACCAAGCCTCAGTTTCCTCCTCTATAAAATGGCTACAACCACACTTTCTTCTCAGGGGTTTCTAAATGAGGATTAATCCTTACCAGTTACAAAGAACCGTACAATGGTCAAGTCTTGGTATCATTGAATAAAAGGAACTAGAAAGCAAAGGTTTGGAAAAAATGCTAAAACTGAGAAATTATAGGATGGCATATTCCAAGCTATGAAACCACCAGCCTCACTTCCTCAGATATCAGCTGTGGTGTTAACATTCTACTTGAATGAAACCTAATGGCAGCTCTATGGCCCTGGGCCCTGTACCTGAATGAGAGAACAATTGTCTCTATCAAGTCACAACTTGACCACAGATCACCACATTCTCCATCCTAAAGGCTTGGCTCAGACACGAACTCTAGAGGCTGAGTTTTCCTAGATAAGGAATCCAGGAAGAATCACTGATGAGCAAGATAGTTGACTATTTCTGGGTTTCTCCTGTGCTTTCTCCTTGACAGCCATGGGCTCTCCAAAGGAGATCAGTTTCTCAGACATCACTGAAGATTCGGCCACTGTCAGCTGGATGGCGCCCTCTGCCCAGGTGGAGAGCTTCCGGATTACCTACGTGCCCATTGCAGGAGGTAGGGCACTGGAAGGGGGCGTTGGAAGGAGCAGCCTAGAGGGTTTGAGTGGGGTAGTGAAGAGACTCTGATAATTCCCATCCTTCCAAATATGACCAAAGAAAATTACTTCCTTCTGTCGGAGACCATATCTGTAGGTTTCGTTTGTAAAGTGCTGTAGGATCCTTGGAAGAACTGCCTTGCGAAGGGTCATTTTATGAAGACCCTCTTCCAGCCTTGAAACCCTCGACTCCTATGAGAAATGGACCCCAGTGTTGTTTTCACACAATGGCAGAGACTCTAAATACACTGGTGCTTTTCTCTTTGAGCACACTCATCTGAAAAGCTGATCCTGACCTGGATGTATGTGAGGTTTTATCCTTTGGTCTTCAAATCCGTCTGTCTCAGTAGAGATGGGGAGTTGTGACTTTGCTAGTAGAAGTGGGAGCTCTAGTTCAATGCACAGGGGCCACAGCAAAGACCGTGGTGGGGGCAGGGGGGATGCACCGTCAGATCTGCCCAAAGACATTCTGGCAGGTGGAAGTATATTCCTCTTCAGAGGGATGCTGTAGCAGCTCTACGGAAGTTTGGCCAGCTGGTATATAAGCTCCTCACCAGCCCTGGAATTCTAGGAAATATAAATTGTGGCCTTTTTAATAAATATAAGAGTACAATCTTGACTATGACCGTCTTCTTTCCTTAAAGGGTAGGATATTTGCTAGGAAGGATCTCTGTCTTAGCTTAACCCAAACCTAAGACAATGGGTTAAATAGACCAGATATCCATTACATAGTGAGCTTTTCATATTCTTTGTGGGAAAAATAAATAAATAAAAACATGCCAGCTCTCTACTGAACGGAAACTTGCCGTTTTTAGCACATTGTGACTTCATGTTTCTTCCCCTCCTTGGTTTTTGGCATCTGCATGGATGGAAAAAAAGCATTATACAAAAAGTAAGACCTCTTCTCTTATGCCAGAGGGTAGGAGCAAATGAAAGGAAGTCAAGAAAATGGTACTGGATCAAGATATAATTTCATTTCCAAATCGGATACACCCATTCTTGGGGCAACAGTAAGTTTCAGTGAGGTTCACCATTCCCGATCTTGCTTTTGCCATGTTCCAGGAACACCGTCAGTGGTAACTGTGGATGGAACCAAGACTCAGTCCAGGCTGGTGAGGCTCTTACCTGGAGCAGAGTACCTTGTCAACGTCATCGCCATGAAGGGCTTCGAGGAAAGCGAACCAGTCTCAGGCTCATTCAGCACAGGTGTTTTTCTCACCTTCCGCATTATTGCTCATGACTCAGCAGCTGGAAAAAATTTCTTTATTTGGGAAATCCTAGTGGAAAATGGACTGAATTTGGAGCACCAGAGACCTCATTTCTGGCCCGTCCCTGGCCTCTTATAGGCAGGAACCCTTGATTTCATCCTTAACTGCCCTGGGCCTTCATTTCTTGGGTTAGTGTGGAAGAAAGAACACACGTTTGGGAGTCATGCTGCCCTGAATTGAAATGCCAAGTCTACCACTTTTAGATACATGAGCTGTCAGTTAATTTCTTTAGGACCTAGTTTCCTTCTCTGTAAAATGGGTACAATTCTGCTTTCTTTGCAGGGTGCCATAAGAATCACATGACATGATTTACGTAAAACATCTGTAAATGTAAATGACTGTGCACGTTAATCCACCTCCTTCCCTCCCAGCGTACGGAGGAAACACTTTCAAGCATGCTCAGCACACAGACGTGTAATGGTGATAGCTATCAGGTAGCTACTCCTGACTAGGCTGCTCCTGCCTTCCAGGCACTGTTCCGAAACCCTTTGCATTTAAACCATGCAAATGCCTACATCGTTCCCATTTTACAGAGGAAACAACTGAGATCCAGGGAAATGAAATACCTTGGCCAAGGCCACCTAACTAGTAAATGCTGAAGCAAATTTGAACTTAGGTCAGTCTCACTCCAAACCCTGTGTTCTTCTAAAATAGAGGATTGTTTTCCTATTATAACCTGATTTGTACAGTATACTGTAAGGAGGGGGAAATCATGAATTTCATTGAAGGAGAATGAAGTGGAAAATTTCTCTTCAGGCAGCCATGTCTCTGAACAATTTATCCTTTGATAGGCGAGCAATTATCCAGTCTAATCCATTAAGGGATCCAAAGAATGGGCCTCATAGGAAATTTTAAAAATATCCTAATAGTCGAAAAAAGTTGATTATATGCAATTATAACATCCCATCTGAACCCAGAGTCCTGTCCGCCCTGCCACACAGGCCCTTATTTCCCCCATAGAAACCTTTCATTCATGGACTCTCCGGTTGCAAACGCTGGATGCACTCCCTCCCGAGGCCTGTTGTCCTGGGCATTTAAAGGAGATTCTGTACAGACAGGCTGAAGCAGGAAGGAGCTTGGAGTTGACCATGTGGGCTCCCAAAAGTACTCTGCCTCCTTCTGCTTCTCTGGCCGGTCATCACATCTCTTGGGGCTCAGGAGCCTCATCTTTGAAATGAGCTGATGACAGCTGACCTCCAGCCTCCCAGGGCCATTGTTCTGGAGTAATTGAGTCATAAGTGCAAATGCAAGAGGATAATAGTCCTCTTTAGGTTAGTTTCTGAGAAGGGGCTGCTGGGTCGTCACAGGGGTCGGCTAAACGGGCCAGCGCCCTTTGTCAGTACAAGTCATTTGGCAATCATATCGAAGACTCCAGTAATGTTAATAGTCATGTTACTAATAGCAGCCACCGTGAGTGAGCGCTGCCCCAGCACATCTCACGCACGCGAGGTCTCGTTCATCCTTCTAGCAGCCGACCTCTGACACCTGAAGAAATGAGGTTTGGAGAAGAGCACACAGACGCTAGGCAGAGAAGCCACGATAGAACCAGGGCCCGCCAGCCTCTGGGGCCTGGCTCCGTGTTGCCCACCAGCCCCCTAACCAGAGCTATCGTTCAAAGCCCAGAAGAGCCTCGGGCAGCCTTGACTCTGGGAGGCTCCCTGTTTCTGTAAGTTCTTTCCCTGGGAACAGTGATGAACTACAATGATAACCCTCATCATATGTTCAGCCCTTTCCAGTTTATATAGCTCCTTTCCACCTATACTATTATGTGAGCATCAGAATAACCCTGAGGATAAAGCCAGGCAGAATGAGGATCCCCATTGTACAAGTGAGGAAACAGAGACCCAAGAGAACCCAGCCAGCAAGGGAAGAAACCATGACTCAAACCCAGGACGCCCTGGCTCCAGACCCAGGACGTGGAACTGTGTGCGCACCAGGCGCCGTGGCCCAACACCAGGAGTCCAGGAGCAGTGAGACAGCTGTGGGCTGATGTCTGACCCCACCACTGCCTATCTCTCCAATATATCATCATCTTTCTTTGCAGCTCTGGATGGCCCATCTGGCCTGGTGACAGCCAACATCAGCGACACAGAAGCCTTGGCCATGTGGCAGCCAGCCATTGCCCCCGTGGATAGTTATGTCATCTCCTACACAGGGGAGAAAGGTAAGGCCATGTCTAAGACCCTCCCCACCAGGCGGAGTGTCTGTCATGCCGTACTCCCTCCTCCCTGTCACTTTTGGACCAGGACGGCAAAAATACACAGGTAGCTTGGAAAGGCCAGTGATGTCCTTGGGGCTCTCAGAATAGACTCATGGGCTGAAGCCGGGCCTGGGTAGGTCGGTGCGGAGGGCCTGGCCGGAGGGTGGCAAGGGAGGCCTCACCCATCCTCCTCTGCTTGTTGACAAGTGAAGAGCATCAATGTTGTGGTTATACCAAGGAAGGCCGGTAGGCCATTTAAAGGAAAACAAAGGGCACATTTCCAGCCTGCATGCGTTTCCCCAGCTTGTGCCCCCCCCCGCCCCGCCGCTAGTCTCCCTGCCTTTCACCGTGAGCTTCCCTCTCTAGGCAGCAGCTCCCATCTCTTACAAAGAATGAGTTCAGAATCTAGAGTCTTAAACAGGCTATTTCAGGAGGCACTGGGGAGGTTGGGCCTCTTAGAGGCTACAGAGGAGGTAACAGATGCAATTGAGAAATCAGAAATTATTTCTCCTTGTCTTTGCAGACATCTGTGCTAATTAATATACTTAGTTGGCCGATTAAACACTTGTTTGGGGCACCAACACATCACGGCCACCAAAACGTAAGATCAAGTACAAGTAAGAGAGAGGAGAAAGAGATTTGTTTTTCAGGGAATGAATTCATGCTTTTGTAATGAGCTACCCTAGAAAAAGACTTTACTATCTGAATCCCAAAGCACGTGTAAGTTTCCTATTTTGCGGTTCAGGATTATTTTACTTGCAGTGACAACATGAAGGGATGCCATACCGATGCCTGGGGCCTCTGAAAATCTGCATTCCCCCCCAGGCCACTACCTAAAACAGTTCTTTATGAGCATAGAGCAAGTTGGAGGGTGAGGGAAGAGAGATTTGGGGGTTTATTCTTTTTACTCTTCTATTCATTCATTCATTCATTCATTCATCTCTTCAGTTCTTAAATATTCCCCAAACTCCTCCGAGTCAGGGAAGCTGGTGGTGTTGTATCTACAGTAAACCAGAGCATAGTTCACAGGGATTATGGGATCAGTAGATACAGACCTAGAAAGGGGTCTGGTGCAGGAGATGGGGTTTCATGGATGATAAACAGGACAATAAACTGATCCCAGGATACCCAGGACTTTCCCAATTCCAGCACTGAAAGTCCCACACCCTGGGAAATCTCTCAGTCCCCAGCCAGCCAAGGTGGTCAGTCACCTGTGATCAGGAAATAAACACACCCACCTGGTGCCATGGTTTGGTTTCCACCACTGGACTTGACCCAATGGGTCTGAGAGGCACTAACCAGGCTCTAGTGCATCTGCAGCTGCCCAATTTTTGTGGTTCTCCAGCCTCGTGATTTAACAACATTTGTCAGATTATAAAAGGACATGAGAGTAAGTGAAAAAGAGGGGAAAGCAAGTAACGAGACACATTAAATCTGGGCAGCCTGAGGCTTGGAGACGTTAGCTGCAGCTGTCCTCCAGCTCGTTCCTGCACCTCCGCTGCAAAGCTCCCCCCAGCCAGCACCATGTGGAAACACCTCCTGACCCCCAGGCCCCCTTCCTCCTGATTTGGTGCCTGGAAAAATCCAGTCTCCATATGATAAATCCTTTGTGTATGAGGTGAGTGCTCAAGAGAGAGAACAGGGTGTGAGTCATTTCAGAAATCAGACCTGCTTTTCTACAGGATCACTGAAAGTTGCTGCTAGAAGTAGGTGTGTGCGCCGTGTGCCAAGTGTGCTGATGGCTCACACGGGGAGCGGTAACTGCTCGGTGTGTTTCATGTTTAGTGCCAGAAATCACACGCACAGTGTCCGGGAACACGGTGGAATATGCTCTGACCAACCTTGAGCCTGCCACGGAGTACACACTGAGGATCTTTGCAGAGAAAGGACCCCAGAAGAGCTCAGTCATCACTACCAAGTTCACAACAGGTACAAAGACACCAGGAGCTGGAAGACGCCCACCCACAGCCTCCATCTTAAACTCCAACCCTTTCTTTCTTAAGTCAGATCCTTGCAATGTGATGACATCAGCATCAGCTAAATTCACCAGTACCCACTCAATTGGGACCTTAAGAAACACACCATTTCCTTTTGAACTGAAATGACCTTGTTCTCCCCCCGGACTAGGAAACGGTTTTAAGAGGAGGGCTTTTTTAAAGTGGAAAACCAGTCCCCATTGGCCCTCAACCCAGTATTTAATGATCCCTGTTCTAGGCAGGGAAATATTTTTAAGAGAAGGATTTTTCAGGCACGTTTTCCCAGATGTTCATTGGGTTTTTATACATTGAGATCTTTTTACAAACTGCAGCAGGCAGGGAAAGAGAAGAAGCATCCTCTCAGTAGGGATGAATGCCAATATCAGCATTCATCTGTCCCCTTATTGAGGAGCAAGAGGGGTTGGGAATTGTGTTCACAGCTGTGTCTTTCTCCCCAAATTCACCCAAGGCCAATCAAGACTGTGTTGGGCTCAGGAAAATCTGGCCCTTAGGATGAAACGAACCACAGAGAATTCTGTCTTTGGGGATCGCATGATTCAACGCCCTCATCTACAGATGGGGAAGGTTCTGCCCAAGGTCATATAGGTCAATGGTAGGGAAGGACTTGAAGCCAGGCTTCCTGATAACCCAGCCAAGGGAGTTTTGTCCTAGAGTTGCTGACGTATTTGCTAACAAATGACTTATCTTCTGCAGACCTTGATTCTCCAAGAGACTTGACTGCTACTGAGGTTCAGTCAGAAACTGCCCTCCTCACCTGGAGACCCCCCCGGGCATCTGTCACCGGCTACCTATTGGTGTATGAATCCATCGATGGTACAGTCAAGGTATCTTTTTTTTTTTTTTTACTTGAGAGAGAGAGAATGAGAGACAGAGGGCACAAGAGGAAACAGGGTCAGAGGGAGAGGCAGACTCCCCGCTGAGCAGGGAGCCTGATATGGGACTCGATCCCGGGACTCCAGGATCATGACCTGAGCCGAACGAAGGTAGTCGCTTAACCAACTGAGCCACCCAGGCGCCCAGTCAAGGTATCTTGAAGTATATAAACTCCCCACTGCTGTTTGAAACATGTACATGATCCTCAGCGGAGAGAAGAATCACCCCGGGGCTGTTTCTCCATCTCAGTGCAGCTAGGGAGCTGAAAATAAAAAAAATTAACAGGGATGGGTTGCCATGCCAGACCTTCTGAATCATATGCTCCAGCCTCCCTGTCTCATTTTAACCAGACTCCAGTTTTGATCACCTGCCAAGGTCAAGAACCACTGCTCACAAGATTTGAGGACATTTTAGGAGCTGGATGCATGGTCTTTTAATGTTTTATTGAGCAAAAGCCAAAAGCTTCTTTAGCATCTTTGCCATATATACAATCTCGCAGATGGCATCATTCCATTATATATTGAAACATACATCACCACGCTCCTATGACAACAACTGTTAATGCTATTTACAGCAATTGTTACTGATATTCTCTACCCGTGAACATCTTTTCTTTTACTTTCCAAGTTGAAATAACCTTAACCCTTCCTTTCACACAAGTGAACTTGATCTCTAAACTTTATTTTCTGAACTTGTTATTGAACTTTTCATTTTGGTCATCGCACTCTACATTTCTAAGAACTTTTCCTTATTCCCTGCTCATCCACCTTTCTCTAGCGTATTGTTTGTATTCCGCGACTTCTCTTTATCTCTAAGAATATATGTTACCAGTATTTTATTCTACAACCTGCATAGTGTCTCTTCCAAGTTCCTTTTTTTTTCTTTCTTTCTTTCTGTTTCACTGCTATTGTTTGGTTTGGGTCTTTATCTTTCATATTGGAGACTTCCACCCAATGTCTGATGGTCCTTTTGTACTCGAGCCAAGAATGAAACAGCTTATTGGGAGTTCCGATGACAGACACGGGGCTTGTCAACTAATGAGGCTCACCGTAGAGTAAGCAAGTGCCCAGCAATTTTGTTGGGGACTCATAAGTAGTAGTTCTGTAAGCCTTTTCTCTTGAGCTAATCCACCTCCCTAGAGGGTCCTCCAACCCCTTCAAACCAAGCTGCCAGGATTGTAGCCCAAGGAAGAGCCTGGGCCCCCGCTGTGTACACATCTTCCCTTCTGTTTCCAGTGTAGCTCCGTGGGGCCTGGTGGATTTGAATCCAGAGTCTTCTCTCTGGCTCAGTGTCTCCAGAGAGTACACCTCAGTCTTTCATCTGGACTGGGAAGGACAATCATCCAGACTTGGTGGGGGGCGGGGGGGAGGGCGGGGATGGGGAGAGCTTGGAATCTGTTCCTTATTTAAGCTGTTAAACAAACTTTTGTTCAGCCATGTCCCACACTGGCCTTCAAAGGCATCTTTGCTTTTGTACACATTCCATTCCTGAACTTGCTAGGCCCTGCAGCATTCATCAGCCAGCTTTGGAATGGCCCCACCCACTCAGCCAGCTATCTCCCAGCCTGCCCCCTCGCTTGTCACCCCACCGCAACCCCTTCCCATCCATCAGGATTCTGTGGACATTGCATGCCTCTGTCTGTCTCGTCTGTCATCCGCTTCATCCTCATGGACTTGTGCTTTCTATCCCTTCGCTCTCATTGCAGGGGGTTTCAGAAGAAAGTAGAGCTAAACTGGCATGTCTAATCCACCGTGTTTAGCTAGAAGTGGACACACATTTCTAGTTACTCCCGTGGCCCTTCTTTGAGTTGGCATAACAACGAACTAACTCACTGTATGCATGGAGGCACGTCCTTTACTTTCTCTGGGTGTCGTGTTCCCACCTGTAAAATGAGTGCATTGGACTCACCAGCCTTACAAGTCGCTTCCCAGCAGGCATTCTAGGACTGAGTTTACATGAGTCCTGAGCCTCGTTTCAGTCTACTCTGATTACCTAGAAAAGGACTTTGCCCAGCAGCCTAGAGAGCTGATCGGTAATTGTATCCCCAAGTAATTCAACGAACCCAGCTTTATACCTGATCCTTCCCCAGGGACCAGACCTGGGAGCCACATAAAGGTCACCGGGTCACCGGTGTCAGCCTACTGACTTGCCTTCCTGCATGTCCAGTCCCCAGCTGTGTATGTTTCACTCAAGAAAATAACCTGATGTAGGAGGAAAGAGTCCTGGACAAGATGTGGGGAGATAGGAGGTAGGACCAGCCTCTACCACCAACACATTATGGAATGAGCATGAGTCCCTCAGCTTCTCTGGAAGTCAGCCCCCCACCCCTCATGGGAAGCATCACGGTAACCTCACCTGCCCAGCATGAGGATGCGAGAGAGCATTGCAGGGGCCTCCGCACTGACCCACTATTGCCCACAGCTTGTCAGCCGTGTTTGCAGGTTGCAGGCACCGTTGGGTTGGGTTTGCTAGTAGTGTAGGTTGAATTCCAATCCCAGACACCCAGGTCACCTGCTATAAGGTGAATTTGCAGGCATTGGAAGCTAGAAAGAGGATTTGGAAGGGAGGAAGACCTCCCGGAAGCTGAAACGAATGTTCTGGGGACAGTAACACAGTGAGCACTCACAAACTACAGGGGGGGTTAGAGGAGATCTGGCAGCAGAGACACACGCACGCCTCTCCTGGACATCTCTGTTCTAGAAAGAGATAAGCCAGGTCAGCTCAGGCTTCCGCCGTGCCTGCTGAGTTACTGCAGTCATCCCCTGACTCGAGATCCCCACACTGACTGCATCCGGATCATTTGGGGAGCTTCTTTGATATGCACCAGGCGGAGCCCCACTTCTGGCTCTTACGATGCAGCCCATCTGGGATGGTGCCCAGGCATTGTATTATCTTAAAGCTTCCCAGAGGCCTGTGAAAAAGAGCCATATTAGGTGGCTGATACAACTGGTCTGAAAATCTAAACCTTTTGTCCTTTGTGTGGTTCATCTTGCTACCATGTTAAGCTGGGTTCACTTCATTCACTTGTTCAAAAACCTTTTGGGAATCTGCCTTCCTTATCACGATAAACTTCAGATTCCATAGTTTGGCACTTAAGGCCCTTTGTAATCTGGTTTTTGCCTACTTCTTCCGCCATTCCAGCACCCAAAACCAAGTGTGGCTCAGGTAGGTCATTACCTCCTCTTCTGCCCCTCCTGACCTCGGTACCTTTGCTTAGGCTGCGTTCCCCCCATCTCTGGTGTCCCAGAAATGACCATGGAGCGTGACATAGAGTGAGGCTCAGTGGATTCTTTTGAATGAAGAAATGAATGGATGGGTGAATGAATGAATGTATCATCTGTACCCTGAGGATTTGTGTGGCAAAAAAAAATATATTACATTCTTTCTTCTGCCCTTAGGAAGTCATTCTGGGTCCAGAAACCACCTCCTATAGCCTGGCGGAGCTGAGCCCCTCCACCCACTACACGGCCAAGATCCAGGCATTGAATGGGCCCCTGAGGAGCAAGCTGGTCCAGACAGTCTTTACCACAAGTAAGGGGCTCAGGGTGCAGCGGGGCCTTGAGCTCGAACTTTGTGAGACAAGACCGACCCTCCACTTCTCTGACCATGACTGAATTTTTCCCTCAAATCTCTTAAAATGATCAGTGCCTGCCACTCCCTGAGAGCCCGAGGAATGTGGGTGCAAGAGGTTAAGAGCCTCGTGGTGAAAGGAAAGGAGAACCAGTAGTGAGACCTCTGGATACAAGCCCCATCTCCACCACTTGCTCTGAGTGATTTAGGAAAGTTAATGCCACCCTGCAAGCTTCCGTTTCTTCATCTATACAGTGGGACTCACAGTAGCCCTTCCTCACAAGGACTCTGTGCTGTGTCTGAACTCCTAGCCCCGGTGTGTGGCCCATGGACCGGGCTCATTGTAAGCCAGGTCCTGTTAACAAAGCCTGTCCGAAGTTGAAATCAAAACCGGTCCTCCCACCGAGCTGGTAGGGTCATTGGGCCCCATTGTCTGCGGGGGAAGCAGAGGCTCCCAGAGACTGAGTAACTCCAGGCTCTAGCATGAGTGAGAGGCAGATCTGGGCTCAGGGGTTCCAGGCCCTGGGAAGCAGCCCTGCGCCCTGCCACAGGGTGTCGTCCGCAGGTGGCAAACGTGCGAGGTGTTTCTCTCGTGAACTAAGAGGACGCACGCATTCCTGAGGAAGGGGGGGAGTGGGCCTCTGGAAAGCCCTGAGCACAGGATACCCGGCGTGCATCCCTGACCGCCTCCTGCCCTTTGCGTTTGGCTCCAGTCACTGCGTACTCTCCAGTCACTCTCCCTGCTGAGGGAGCTGCAGAAGCCAAAGCCCTTTGCCAGACCTCACAGCCAATGCTGGGAGCACAAACACATGAATGTGCCCTAAAGATGCTCCCAGACCAGAGCCGGGACATAAACAAGGGCACAGCTCATGACGCAGCCTCAGGTGAAGGGGGTCAGGTCAGAACTACCAGCTCCCTGTCCCACCTGCTCAGCACAGCCCCAAGACCATCCATTTCTGTCAAGTTTTACATTGTTTTTACATCATATTAGTGCACTTGGAGATTCTCCAGACATTCTGTTTGGTCCCTCTAAGACTCCCAGGCTCAGAGCAGTTAAATGACTTCTCCAGTGTCCCGAGGCAAGAGATTGCAAATTCAAGACTAGAATTCTTGTCTTTGGCTCCCAAATCCTCTGAAGAAGTCAGGACGCATGGTTTTTAGATGCCCCATAGAGTGCCCTGATCCACAGTGAGCCACCGACTGGTGCTAGAGACCTGGCCATCCTGCCAGTACCTGGGTCTTCACCAGGTGCTGCCTGGCTGCTCGAGGTAGATCAAGGTCAGCCTGATACTCGCTCCTCACAGCAGCTCAGCTCTTCTCCCGCCGATATCATTGGCGACTTCCATGAATGTAAGAGACTGAGCTGGGTGCCTTATATCCATAACCTCAAAAGCCTCATTGCACCCCTGCAAAATAGGCTTTACCCCCATCTTGCACACAAGAGAACAGAGCTGCAGAAAGGTTAAGTTGCTTGCTCATTGGCATGCGGCCAGGACGCAATGGAGCTGCAATCTGAAAGCACCTACCAGTGTTCCTGCTCTAAGAGGGCCACTCTTCCTTCTTATCCCGCAGTTGGACTCCTGTACCCATTCCCCAGGGACTGCTCCCAAGCAATGCTGAACGGAGACACAGCCTCTGGCCTCTACACCATTTACCTGAATGGTGATAAGACCCAGGCTCTGGAAGTCTTCTGCGACATGACCTCTGATGGGGGTGGATGGATCGTGAGTATCGTGAGCTCTCAGGCCTGGGGCCTAGGGGCAGAGGGCACAGCAGGGGTAGGGAGGTGGGCACGTCCTCCCCATGCACTCACACACCAATGTTTGGAGGTTTTGCAAGATAGTGCCTGTCATCCAGAGGTACTCAAGAACCATCTCTGAAACAAAGGAATGGGGAAGAAGCCGGGGATAAAAACCAGAGAAAATAATTTTCTTGTAATTTATCTGATCTGATCCTCAAACAACTCTGTGATGCATAAAAATGATGGTGGTCGTGGAGCCCGTTATGTGGATTAATTAGCATTTGCTATCTACCACACACTGTGCTAAGAGTTTTATGTGAATTATTTCAATCCCAATACTGTCCGAGCTGGGTAGTATTTCTTTTTAATTAATAAACCTTTTTTTTTTTTTTTTTTTGGAGAGAAAGAGAGAGCAAGAGCAGGGAGGAGGGCAGAGGGAGAGGGAGAAGCAGAAGCAGACTCCCTACTGAGCAAGAAGCCCAATGCGGGGCTCGATCCCAGGACGCTGGGATCATGACCTGAGCTGAAGGCAGATGCTTAACTGACTAGGCCACCCAGGCGCCCCATAAACTTTATTTTTTAGAGCAGTTTTAGGTTCACAGCCAAAGTGAGCATAAAGTGCAGAGAGTGCCCACATACCCCCTGTCCCACGTGCATGGCCTCTCCCCCTATCAACATCTATACCACAGTGGTGCATTTAGAACAAGTGATGAGCCGACCTTGACACATCATAATCACCCAAAGCTGGGTGGTATTTTTAATCCCTGTTTTTCAGGTGGAGGTGGCCTGCCCAGAGATACATAGCAAATTAGTGATGGACAGAGCTGGGGACTGGTGCTTTTCCCACAGTTCTGATGTTCTTCCTCTCAGAAAGATGCATTCTCTTTCTTCCGATAGCTAAAGCGCGCCCTGATTCATTGGTTATGTTCCAGGTGTTCCTGAGACGCAAGAATGGACGTGAAGATTTCTATCGCAACTGGAAAGCCTATGCTGCTGGGTTTGGGGACCGCAGAGAAGAATTCTGGCTTGGTAATGCAGCCTTGCCTGTGTGTGTCCCAAGTGCCCACTTCTGCCCTCCTTGTCATCGTTCCTAACCCACAGCAACCCATGGGAGAGAAGGCCTAAGAGGAAACAGTAGCTCTGGTAGTAGACATGGAATATCAAGTCTTCCACAGAAAAGACTTTAAAGTCCCTAGGTCGTTAAAAATAAAAATCTGGTTCAGAGAGAGCCCACAACCAGACCTGAAGAATGAGCCTAGCCTGAAGTCATTCACTGAACTACTTACAGACTCATCCTCACTGATATTATTAACTATTTCCGTCCTGGGCTCCAGGTGCTGAGATGGGCCTTATAACCATAACCTTGAGACCCCCAGCACCTATGCAAGGTACAAAATTCCCACCTTGCACATGGGAAAAGAGGGATGAAGTCACGTGCTCACAACAATCTAGCCAGTAAGCAGTAGAGCTGCCACTTGAAATCTCCCCAAACAACACCACAAAGCCATCATCCAACCATCCATCCATCCATCCATCCGTCCGTCCATCTGTCCGTCCATCCCTGTAGCTCGCACTTTCCCACAGTCTCCCTGCAGGGGGCACTGTTCCGCGCTCCGGTGCCTGTGCTGGGGAATGTCCACCCCATTAGCATCCACTGCCTCTCTCCTGCAAGGAGCTTTGGAGGTTAAAAGTGCTTTCTCCACCTTATCTCCTTTGATCTTCACAATGCCCTAGGAGGTGGTGTCACCCTGATTTTACCTGAGGCTCAGAAACGTCTGTGCCAACGAGGAGCGCAGGCCTCCA
Source organism: Zalophus californianus (assembly GCF_009762305.2). NCBI lineage: Eukaryota > Metazoa > Chordata > Mammalia > Carnivora > Otariidae > Zalophus > Zalophus californianus. The sequence continues at coordinate 19,213,474 of NC_045607.1, forward strand.
GACGCGGTCTATGCGAGAGGAACCTCTTTAAAGAGCCCAGCCGCTGCTCCTGCAGGGTGGATGCAGTAGAAGCAACGGCCTCAGTCACTTGTGCTTCTTCTGTAACCCTCGCCTGTCCTCCACAGGGCTGGACAACCTGCACAAAATCACAGCGCAAGGGCAGTACGAGCTCCGGGTGGACCTGCGCGACCACGGGAAGACCGCGTATGCCGTCTATGACAAGTTCAGCGTGGGGGACGCCAAGACCCGCTACAAGCTGAAGGTGGAGGGTTACAGCGGGACCGCAGGTAGGGGACAGCCACACTACCCCGCCTCTGAAACCACAAAAGCCTTCCTTGGGTTTTTAGCTCCTTCCTTCCTCATTCCTTCCTTCTCGAATCCATCCGCTTATCAGATCAGACTTTATGTCACTCTGGTGGCAGGGTATGACTACCCTTCCCTGCTTTGGGGTGGCGTCCAGTTATGTCTATGAAAACAGGAAAGACAGAAGCTATGGTACGTTCCCAGCCTCTCTGAGCCCCGAGAGGAAACAACCATAATGGGGAGTCTCCAAAGAAAGATTGGCCATCTAAGCAGAGATCAGGCTCTTTGGAGATCAGTGTGGCGGTGGTGAAGAGAGAGAACCAGGGGCCAAAATTGTTTTCATTCTTGTGTCCCTCAAAGAATTCTGACATTTTATTACCTGGCAATAAATATCTGTTTGAGTGAAGTGGCTTCAGGCAAGAAGGATATTGTTACCGGAGGGGGGTGGGGATCCAGGGGGAGTCAGTCACTGAGCAGTGGGAATGTGGCCTCCACCCGCCTCTCTGCACTGATTTCCAAAGCCCCCTTACTAAGGTAACCCTGGTAGAGATGCATCCTCTGGTGGTAGCCAGCTCTCCACAGGAGGGCATCTTGTTTCATCCATCCCTACCTGCTCTTGGTCACTTCGTCGTTAAAAAGGCATCTGAGACCCTTTGTACCCTGCTTCAAAATATCAGTCCTGCCTTTCCGTCTCTGTGCCCCGTTATGTAAAGGAATGTAAAAGAAAATGATAAAAGTAACAACAATCACAGCTATTATATAGCATACCCCTCTACCTTCATATCCATTGATTGTCCCAACAGCACACTGAGGTGGATGGGATCAGTGTGCTAGTTCCATTTTCTAGAAGAGAACACTGAGGCTCAGCAAGAGGCCTGACGTGGGCCAGGTCATGCTAGGGAGTGAAAGCTGGACCCTCAAAGCCACCCACAAGCCTCTTTCTTCCACATTGTACTGTTTCCAGCAGAAATGAGCCTTCGGGGGCTGGGGGAGCTCTCATGACCACTCCAGTCCTGTGTTCGATACTAATCCTGGGTCCAGGGTTCAAGGGCAGCCCACCCCCCAGGATCTTTCAGTCGCCACCCCAGTTCTGCCCTCCCAAGCCCACAAGGAAACCCCCCCTCCCCACGCTGGGACTCTTCAGATCTGTATCTCTTCTCCGCAGGTGACTCCATGGCTTACCACAATGGCAGATCCTTCTCCACCTTCGATAAGGACACGGACTCAGCCATCACCAACTGCGCCCTGTCCTACAAGGGGGCTTTCTGGTACAAGAACTGTCATCGTGTCAACCTGATGGGGAGGTATGGGGACAACAACCACAGTCAGGTGAGCCAAGTGCGAGGGTCGGGGGCAGGGCTCGGGAAGCCAGTCGCGGGTGACAGGCGGGCACCCCAGCCCGTTGGTTCTGGCTGAGACTAGGGGGCAGCAGCCTCCGGAACCTGGTGTCACATCTGTTCCTGGCAAGGAGGAACCTCGGGGACACTGCAGGTCAGGTGAAATCCTCGAGACAGCACATGCTAACCCGTGAATGTCCCAGGGAGACCACTGGTCAGGTGGATTCCAAACACAGAAAGCTCTCCTCAGACAGAGCCTTTGTCTGAACTCCAGAAGGAAAGCAGATTCAAGTGGAGGTGTCTAGGTGACGCAGGGGCATAAGTGGGGTGTCTTATGATGTTGCCCCCAGGACACTTTCACTCTAGCATTATTGTACCACCTCTCTTTCCTCGTCCCCTGCCACCAGAGTGACATAAAGTCCTTCTGGAAAACAAACAAACAAAAACAAAAGCGCATGCCCAGCAGGAAACTTCTTTTTCCATTCCCCTCCCCTCCAATGTGGGCTGACGTGAAAGGCCATGGAGGAGTTATGGGAGCCCATCTGAGCTCTGGCTCTGCTCCGGCAACCGTGTGGACTTAGTGATGTCACTTTTCCTCTCTGGCCTCCGTCCCCAGCATAGAACGAGAAGGGCTTGCATCCCACTGGGCGCCTCTGTCCGAGGGAGGACAGGGGGACAGAGGAAGGCAGCGCAGGGACCAAGTACTTCACCAGCACTGAGTAGTTACAGACACATTTGCCCATGGGGTGAGCCAGCCATTCTCACACCTCAGCTGCCCGTCACATTCGGAGACTGCCCGCTATCGGTGCACGCCAGACAATTAGAATCCTATAAAGTGTCTCTATTTTCTTGCCTCATTTTATCAGCCACTAACTCCTCCATGTCCCCTCACAGCCCCACGCCGCTTGAAGAGAGGAGGGGTCAGAGAATGAGGTGGTGGCCTCCTAGGAGCTCTTGCAGAAGTGGCCCCCCCTTGAGGCCCTGGTGGAGCAAGGGGCCTTGTGGGTTTCGACAGCAGACTCTACCATCTGTAGACTCTGTGGGAGAGTCAAACAGGGAATTAGGGGACCCAGACCCAAATATAATCTTTTCTTGAGAAAAAAAAAAAAATCGTTGGCCAAATTTCCAAGGATACTTTTCCCTATTGGAGATGAGGGGAGTCGTATTTACTTCGCACCTACAATGTGCCCAGCACTATGATCACTCCTTTACAAACTCATTTAATCCTCACAGCATCCTTTCAAGGTTGGCACTATCAGACCCCGAAGGGGGAGGTGGAAGATGGTGAAACTGAGGCCCACAAAGGTTTGATGACCTTTGGTTCAAATGGTTCAAGACCATTTATGTCTCAAGTATAAGAGCCTTAAGATTTAATCCTATATGTCAGGTTGTAAGATTTGTGTTCCGCCTGCGTTCCTCCTGCCATTCCAGACAAACCCTTATTAAAATACTCCATAGGAACCGTGGGAATTAGAGACTCCCCTGCATCTAGCGAGTCCGTTCTGTAACCTCCAATCATGACCTGAATTCATTCAGCACCTGTTCCTACCGATGGCAAGTTTCACAAGCCACCATGTTGTTTCACGATGGCAGCTCAAAGCTCAAAGCAAGGACAGGTGGCTTCTGACTGAAATTTAAAAAATCGAGTCAGATTCAGCCAGCTTCTTTCCAAGTTCTCACTACACAGATCAACAGACAGATAGGCAAGAGACAGCTGTGAGCTACCCAAATGGTCAGGTTCAAACAGAACTCCCTTTGTTCCTGTTGACCAAGCAGCAGTCAGTGAGCACCTTGCCTAGTGGGAACCTATCTGAGGTCTTCTCTTTTTCACAGGGCGTTAACTGGTTCCATTGGAAGGGCCACGAATATTCCATCCAGTTTGCTGAGATGAAGTTGAGACCCAGCAACTTCCGAAATCTCGAAGGCAGGCGCAAGCGAGCATAAATTCCAGGAACGACTAACTGGGTGGGAGAGGAGTAGGGCCCAGAGGAAGAAGCAGATTTTACCAAAGTCTCAGTACAAACCCATCCAACCATCAAGCCACACCCGGGCATTTGGCAGGAGCTAAAGCTGACCGTGGACCATCAGGCCGATGGCAGGAGCGCTGGCCCCACCTACTCTGCGAGTACTTCCTTCGCACCAAAGACAACAGTCTCCACAGATGTCTGCTTGTTGTTTGAATCAGCACACATCTTCCAGTGATGGTATCACGGTGGTTGTCCTTCTCTTGGGTGGCTCTGGGAATGGGAGAGGGGTAGGCTGTACAGTGGTAGTTTGTGTTAGAACCAGCTGTATTTTACACAAAGCTGTATAAGTATCATTATTATTGTCTGCAATGATTCGGTGTGCGTCATGGGAGGCCGTCCCCCGCCCCTTTTTTTTACATTTCATGCAACAAAAACCAGAAAAGCAATACTGTTTCGATGTTAAGGATACGATTAATATTATTAATATAATAATAATGACAATGAAAACTAAGAATTTTTAAAGAGATCTTCCTTTCCGAAACACATCTGGACAGTACCTGATTGTATGTTTTGTTTTGTTTTTTTTTAATAAAAGCACAAGTACTTTTAAATCCGTCTGTTGTTTTTGCCTTTCATTGTTGAGCCTGAATTCCACCAAAGGCAACGTATTTGAACAGAGGGAGGAATGCTGGAAAGGAACGGAAGGCACAGTGAGGAGGAAGGGAAGAAGGGAGGGGGCCTACAAGTTGGGAGAGAAGAAAGAACTTTTTTGAACAAAGCTAAACGAGGTTGGGAAAAGGTTACCACTTGAGATTCAGCTTCTTGCTCAATATTTTCAAGACTAACAGTGTGTGGTTTCAAAGATGCTTTTATACCCATCTTCTAGAAATTCCATGATATAGGTGAGGAGACAGTTGTTATCCAGCAAAGATTAACATGCCCAGAGGCAGACTACCTGAGTTCAAATCTTGACTCCACCATCCCTTTATGCCCTAATCTCTCTGTACCTCAGTTTCCCAATCAATAAAGTGGGGATACTCGCACTGCTTAACTGCATAGCATTTCTGCAGAAAAAAATAAATATCTTCCAGATAAGGCCCTTAACACGGCTCCTGGTGTAGAGTAAGTGCCAATAAGTGTTAGCTGTCTCTACGATCACTTTATATATGACAGACTGGGGTTCACAGAATTGAATGACTTGCCCGCAGGCTACCCACCCAATTAATCATAGAACTAGGATTTCAACTCAAGTGTTGATTTCAACCCGAGTGTTCTTGCTCTCCCTCGGGACCCCGATGAAAATCCCTCCTTCCCTGAGGAAATGTGTGAGTTGCAAAATGATGGAGTGTGGGGAAGTCCTGCTGGATGCTTCTTACAACCCCAAGATCTTAGAACTAGAAAGAATGTCTGTTAGGAAGCTCTCCCCCTCCCCCACTCGAAGCCCCCCTGTCGTGTCCCCCAGCCTCGGCCTGAATGCATCTAGTGGTGGAGGGACCTCACTGCCCAGCACAGCAGATCTGCTCGTACTTGGCAAATATTGAGTTAGAACCACACACTACACATTTGTCTTTGAAAACAGGGTGGGTTGAGGGTGGGGGGAGAGCAATTCCCAATTAATTCTCTAGGGGATTTTCAGCAAAGGGACTTATTTAATGAAAATGTTTGGACTGATAGGCCTCATTCAAATGGAATGTGATGGCTCAGACATGAGGACAAGAAGAATTTACGGCTGGGGCCAGATCCTTCACTGCTGAGTTTATCTTGCTTTAATAAATGCTGTCACGTCATATACACAATTGGCTGTTCCAGATCATAAGACTCACCCTCTGCACCTCCGCCACAGCAACACTCGCCTTGCTGTGTAAACCTGAGCAAACGGGCTCCTGCAACAACCAAGCCTCAAGTGGGAGGCTTATCTGGCTGCTGATGGTTCCCCTGGGAGGCCCTGAGGCCCGCTGCTGTCCCCTCCCCACAAATGCAGTTATAACTAAGCGGGTGAGGTTCTTCCCAGAAGCCACACCAGAATCAAATTCCCCATCAAACAGGAGTCCTTAACCCGGGGCGCTGGGAAGGTTGCAGATGCCCCCATGTGGGGATGGGCAGGCGGAAGGGCCCGCACCGAGACGCTCAAAGCTGCCCCCATCCTGGTCAAAGCATGAGCTCACGTTCCTCAAACATGTCCTTCAGTCGCTGGCTCTGGCTTTGTTCAAACAACCTCCTCCCTCCTGAAAGGGCTCCTGGAAATTCTACTCCACTGCATTCTCCCGGGAAGCTCTCCACTGAGAGTGAATTTCCAGGGAGTCTGGTCTTCCCTTTGCCCTTCCTCCGTCTGCTCCCCTCCCTTCCCCGCTGCTTGTACCCTTCAAGGCCACCCTGCATGGATTATACCAATGGACCCCCAAGCCCTCAGGCTTCTGGTTGGCTATCAGAATGGGAAGTGCTGGGATAGTGGGGGATGGGGTGGGGGGGTCAGGGTCCTTATTCCCCAGCCCTACCTCTGTAGCATCACGGGGGGCTGACAGTTTGCCTCCCAGCAGAGGCACAGCACCTGTCCATTGACCGTGCCCACTCAGCTCTCTATCCAGGTGTCAGGTAACTGTCCCCCCCTCGAGCCCTTCAGGCTCTCCTCCTCCCTGCCTGCACCTTTGGAAACAGTTTCTCCTCCCCTGCCTCTCCCGGGGACCCTGACAGACAGGCCCACTCTCCGGGCGCCCCTGTTGTCGCTGCCTGCTGGCCCTTACCCCATTCTTTCCACTCGGGCCTCCCACCATGGAAGCCACAGGGGAAAATACTCCCTCCTCCTCCCCGTGGGAGCCAGGGCACACACCTCGAACCCTGCCCACTGGATACCTGCAGAGGGACTTCTAGCCTTGAACAAGGAATGCAAATCCAAGAGCCTAAGAGACTGGCTTCCCCACGGCCACCACAGTGTCTGCCCACACAGCCCCGTCCTTCGGGACAATCCATCCCACCTTCTCCCTTTCTCAGCCTGCCCCTCTCACGCCATTCTTCTTCCCACCATTCCTTGCCAACTCCACATAACAGGGTGGGGGCCCCTGTGGGCTGTGCTGATTGGCTCTCTTCTCCCCCAAGATTCTCTTTTCGCTTTCTGTTTAAAAGTCAGTACTGAATGCCCCCCATAGGCCCAGCACTAGGTGAACAAGATAACCATGGGCCCTGGTCCCTCGAGCAGCTTCCATGCCAGGGGCAGGCTGGCGACAGCCACTACATCGGACAAGCCACCTGAGGGTATGCTTGGGAAGCAAAGCCGAGACACTACAAGAATATCTAATGAGGACCTGACCCTGACCGGGAAGGGTTCCCTGAGAAAGAACATCTGAATCGTGACCTAAACGATAAGTAAGCGTTAATCAGGGAAGAAGGCAGGGGAAGCAGAGGGCAGAGTATCTCTAGAGGCCCTGAAATGGCCCGGCTGTGCAGAAAGCCAGCCAGGAATCCCGTCTTGACAGTTCTTTTGGTCCAGGATAAGGATTTTGATCTTTTTCCCTAAATGCAATGGGAAGCTGCTAAGGAATTCTAAGCAGGGAAGGATTATGATCCTATCTTTTCTCTAAACCATCTTTGTGTTGCAGCCTGCAAGACAGGAGGTGCCTCGGGGGCCCCAGGGGAAAGGTGATGGGGTTTGAGTAGGTATGTTGTCACGGAGATGGGGCATACAGTTCTGAGAAAGGTTTAGAAGGAAAAACCCATAGGACTTGGGGTCCCAGAGAGCTGCTCCACGTCCGCACCCCAGTTCCGGAACTGCTCTCAGCTCCTGCAGGGGTGTCTTCTAGATGCGGCTCCATAGTCTCAGTAGGGGTGTGCGGAGCTGGAGTCAAGGCTCCATGAGCCCCAGGAACCCGGATGGCTGCAGGGTCCCATAGTACTAGGCATCGCTCCTTGGACTTTGGATGGGGGGGGGTGGCAATCAGGGAAGCTCCTTGGAGGTTACTGTGGTTAGAATGGGATCAATGCCAAGGCGAGGCTGTGGCAGAAGGCAAAGGGTGAAGGTGGTGGGGGCCTTGCCCTGAAGGCTTTATGTCCTGTAAGTGCAGCTGAGAGGTGCTGATGGTGTTTAGGGCAGGAGTGACAAAATCAGCGTTACTCTTTGGAAGGCTCACTCCCATACTAGAAAGGTATTTGCTCCTGCTAGCGTGTCCTCTGTCCTCAGTGGGATGCTGTACCTCTTCACAGGTGCCCGCCGCCAGGATTCGGGGGGCGTGTGGTATACTCGTGGCCAGCAGAGGGCTCCCTCCCCTTGTCCTCCTTCCTCCGCGGCCAGCACCGCAAGTGAATTTAAAGCTCAGGAAGGAAGTAGGAAAAGGCTCTCCTCTTGAGAATCACTCCAGCCTCACCAAGACTGGAAAATAGATTCCAGTGTGTTACAGAAAGAAGCACGCACACACACTCAGTCAAAATGAGCAGCTCCCACGTTAGCCCAGTACCTTTGCAGCTGCAGGTAAAGGAACTGTTTGAGAGCAGTGAAATGACTTCTCTGAGGTTCACTTGACCTTGAAGTGCCAGAGCTAGGACTGATACCTTAGATCTTCTGACCCCTTAGGCCAAGTGCCTGGAGGAGCCTCTCTCGGCATATTTACTCCTTTTATCCATCCTTCCATTCGGTACACGAGGAACACACGCCATAAGCTGGTTCACTCATAACACTTTACAGTTTGCAAAGCCGATGTGATTATAACTTCTTTAAAGTAATCGTCTTTGCAGTCAGAGCTGAGCTTGAATCCCGTTTTCCAATTACCGACTGATCTTGGTCGAGCAGCTTCATTTTTCTGAGTATCCCTAAACATTAGAAATAAGAAGATATACCCTGATGAGAAGTCGTGATGATCTGAAAGAGAAAAATGGACAGCACCTGGCCTGGAGAAAGTGCCAACCATGCATTTCTCTCTGAAGCAGATAAGACAGTGGTTCAAAGCTGAGCATCAGGGTAAAATACTCACGTCAGCCAGCAGATGGCAGTCTCCCCCGGCTTTAGGAGGGCACTCAATGAGGCGCTCCCAGCGATGTTTCAGGTGGCTGGAGACGCAGGCTCCTAGAAACCTCCAAGGAAACCTCCACCTTCACTCCAATCCCCTGCTCCATAAGAGGTTCAAATCCTGCGCACAGGCAGCAGGGCATGGCAGGCTGTCTCTTCTGTTCTTGTCTCCCCCTCGGCTGCACAAAACCTTATGTCAGCAACCACAAACCCTCTTGCTTATCACCTCTTGCAAATGTACACCAGGGTGCGGGGAATAGGAACGTGGGGGGCAGGGAAGCAAGGCTTCGGGCCCACATGTCCAGTCCCCACACAGATTCTGCAGGACCACCACCCTTCTCCGGAACGTTCAACAGCTCCACTGTAGTGATGTCTCCTCACTAACTTACTTTCCATTATGAATCCCTTATCGTTGGGAGTGAAGGGCAAGCCCCCACAATTTCTACTGTCCTGTGCTGGTTCCTCTGGCTTGTCCCTGGCCCTTCAGCCTCAGGACTTCTCCTTTGTTACCGCTTAACGTTCCAGCACAGAGCAAGGCCCCTCTGGAAATGGGACCTACTTCCTATTATCATTGCTACTGTTTGGCTTTCTCTCCTCAAAAGCCTGGCTCAGACGGTGATCCTGCATCCCCAACGCTTAGCTCCTTGAGTCAGTCTATACCCCCAAAGAGGTGTAGAGCGATCCTCTTAAAATGCTGAGTCACGTCATTTCATTCCGCTGTCGCAAACCCTCCAAGCTTGCCTTCTGGCTTAGAGCAAAGCCCGAGACGTGACAGTGGCCTTGGAAGCCCGGAGTGATCTATCTGTCCATCAATACTGCTCCGAACACCAGCCCCATTTCATGACGATCCAGGTGCGCCGCCCGCCGGCCGTTCTTCAAACCCAGCGCTCTCCGACTGCAGAGCCTTTCCCTGGAATGCTCTTGCACACGAGCACACACACACACAGGTACACACGCACACAGCCGGCTTTCTCACTTCCTTCAGGCAACTTCCCAATGTCGTCCGCTCCATGAGACTCTCCCTCAACACCCCACCTGAACACACACACATGCCCTCCACATGTGCAAACCTCTGCATACACACACAAGCCCCCCCATCCCCCATACTCTTCTCTTTCTCCAGAGCTCATATTTCCACCTGACTCACTGCTGCTTTACTTACTTAGTTGTATGATTTCTAGAAATTAAGCTCCGTGACAATAGGGACTTTATATGTGTTTGCCCCCTGCTGTATCTCCAGCACCTCGCACAGAGCCCGTTCTGTGGTCTCCCGGTCCTTATGTGTCAACCGAATACATGACCAGACCTAGGAAGAGAGGCAAGCAGGCTGTATCCACCTCACCTTATTTTCTGTTTAACTCATGGAGGGTCCGCTCTGTCCCCAGATCATCATTTTAAGAGGAAACAAACTCAGATAAGTGATTTTTCTCTAAGTTGTCATGCAACCAGTATGGATTCAAATCCAGTTCCTGCTCACCCACATCATTACCACAGTAGGTCAGAACCTGGCATGTGGTTTAAAGAAACAGCAGAGGAATTGCTCTGTTGAGAGCCCCAGGCAGCAGCCTCTCCTAGGGAGGGACAGGCTAGGGGCTGAGACTGTCTCACAGCCAAGGAGGGAGAAATCCAGCAGGATATTTAAATGGAAATCACCAAAAATATCAGGCATTTGAAAAGCAGAGCATCGTGCGTATCCAACCAAAGTTGCTTGTCCAGGAACTTTCCACACATGTGGTCCCTTGGAGGGTATCCTCTCAACTTTGGACAGAGGCTCTGCGCCCTCCTCACCACCACCACACTGAGAACCATCATTTCACAAGGGTTGATGGGAAGTATGTAAAATTAGCGACCTGTCGACCCTTTTATTTACATGAGTTTAAAGATTTACTGAAATAATAGGGAGAGAGACAGAGACAGAGAGAAAAAGGGAGAGAGAGACAGAGATAGAGAGACAGAGACAGAAAGAGACAGAGACAGAGGCAGAGGCAGAGACAAAGACAGAGACAGAGTAGTTTTCCAGGGATGGTAGAAGCATCATAAATGAAATTCACCTAGTTGTGGGTTCAAGAGCTTCTCCAAAAAGAAGTATCTCTATCTCCTGACAATAAACGCCTTCTAAGCAGTGAGCAGAGGAGAGGGTGGAGCAGGCCCCAGGTGGGTAAGAGGGGTCTGGTCTACACAGTAGACCCAGCTCAGCAGAGGTTGAGGACCGCACTCCACCTGGATACCCTGCAGGGGAGCATCAGAGTTTGGGTTGGAAAAAACATCTGTCTCCCCCCAAAAGCCCAGTCCTAAGGCAGCACTCTCATCTGAGTGCAGCACAGGGCTGGATCCAGAGCAGGCTTTAAGCTGCACGAGAGCCTGGCTTGTTCTGCTGTGTCCAACACCGCATCCGCAGCGCAAAGCGCGGGAGCATAGTAGCTGCACAATCAAGACCTCTTTATTGAGATATCAACTCACAATAACTGCCTGCAAGTTCTTAGGAATGGCTCTCAGGTCACAACCAGGCCCAGGATGAAAGAGAGTTGCCCTCACTTAATAGATGTCTAATTCGTCTTATTCTATCCTTAGAATGGCGCTCACTTAGACAATCGGATTGTGAAGAGACTGAAAACACCGTGTCTTTCAAGAGAAAACATGGGATAATGAGCAGGGACATCTCCTTGGTCTCAGAATCTCTGCAGGCACGTCCTGGATGAGAGATAGCAGACTCATCCTATTGGGTGACAGAAGGAAGAACTAGGGTCCCCTGGTGAAATCTACACGGGGACAAAAGGCACCCAAGTAAGAAAAGAGCTTGTCGCGACCAAAACCATCCAGGGAACAGACAAGCCATCGGAGAAGCAGCAAGCTCCTGACCCTGGAGGGGTCCTAGGTCTTGAGGTTCACATATTCAATAAAGTAGCATTGTAAGGTCCCTTCCAGCCCCAAAATGGACTTATTCTCCCCTCTGGCTCAGTTAGTTGTCTCATCCAAGCTGTCGAAAGCTTCTGCTCCAGGTTTTCAGCCTCCGGCCTGAGTCTCAAATGCAGCAAAAGGAATGCCCATTATGACAAAGTTAAGAGACCACAAAACACAGATTTATTGAAAGAAGGCAGCCCCTCGGGGAGACAGGAGATAAACACAGTATTCACTGTTCTCAAAGCCCTTCCTCTGGGGAACGCGCCGGGGAGGAGCCACACTTGAAAGTTGGCAAAACCCTAAATCTCCTAAAAATTCAAGGTTTAAAGAGTTTCTTGGAAGCAAGCTCCTTACAGAAAGAGAAACCTGCAGCTGCAACCATGACCCACTGCCGGAGAATCTCAGCGCCTCCTTGGCAGGGATATTGACTGCAGGAGATTGCTGGGGGTCAGATTCCCCTTCCTAACTTCGCTTAGGAAGTTCCAGGAGGCTCGCGCAAAGCAGCAGTCTCTGGGAAGGAGATTTTAAGTGCAAACAGGGATCTCATGTTATCATTTGGCCCCCAATATCACTCCCGCTTAACCATTTCTTCCCACTTAATCTAAATGCTGAGAGCATTCAAGGGGGATGTAAGTGACTTCATGTACATCGTATGATTCATGCATTTCATGGTGAGGCTGGAGATTGATTATAACAAGACCACTAGACACGGAGGCGGGAGAGTGCCTCCCCAACCAGACTCTGGGTGTGCTGGAACCAGAATCAGCTCTTAGCCAGCTCTGGAGCTGCAGCCCCCGGCAAGGAAGATAGCGCTATGCTAAATCGATGAATGAATCAATCAATTGATTGGTGGTTTCAATCTTTGGCTCTGTTACAGAACTAGTACTGTGACCTTGGTGGAGCTGTAGAACTTCTCGGAGCTTGAAATGTTTTCATCTATAAATCAGAAATGATAGTAACTACCTTGTATGGTTTCAATAAATGCCATGATGCGTATAACATGTCCCAGAAAACAAACTGAGGGTTGCAGAAGGGGAGGTGGGTGAGGGCATGGGGGAGCCGGGTGATGGGCATTAAGGAGGGCACATGATGTGATGAGCACTGGGTGTTATGCACAACTGATGAATCACTGAACACTACACCAGAAACTAATGAGGTACTATATGTTGGCTAATGGAATTTAAATTAAAAAATAATAAAAGGTAAAATAAAATAAAGGAATAGAGTGTCCCAGAAAGTGTCTGGCATATAGTAGGTGCTCAGCAAAATCGCATGCCCCTTCTACTCCCTAGGACCCACCTTCACACAAAGGAAATAATCAGTAAACATTTGCCTGGCTGATCAATACTTGGAACTAATATGAATGAACTCAGTTAATTGAGGAGGAGGCATAGACAGGTGAGGTCATGTGCCTTGGGTCAGGTGACTGCCCCATGGAAGAGTTTGGGGCAGAAGGAGAGAAGGAAATCCAAAATTAAGTGTATCTCTGCTAATTGGGAGAGAGAGCTAACACTCGCATTTGTCTTTCATTTTCACCATGATTTCCTCTTAGACATTCAGCTGCTAAAGGCAAAGTCCCCGGACCTTCCAGAGGATTCACAGAAGATTCACACCTTTAGCAGCTTCTCGTTAGTAAAACTGAACATACAGACATGGTAAAGTGTACTCAAAGCCATTTATCCTTAGAGGACCACATAAGAAATTCTTACTGCATCTAGTCCCCCTCACTGCACCCAAGAATTTATTTCTGCAAATGAATGTGTATTTGACGCTGCAATCAGGAAGTGAAATGCATGTCACCCAGTGTGTCCCCTCACTGCCTTAGCTGCCAGGACAGTAAGGGCAAACTCATTGCCCACTTACTCCAATCATCGTGGCTCAGGTCTGTGGCGAATCTATTCCTTCTAGTTTCTTCCACTGGTTTCTGTTCTCTTTTTTGTCCCAACGGTCTGATTTTGCTTTCTGTTTAATCCACACGTCTTTCTGAAAAAAACAAACAAACAAAAAAGGGTAAGCGAGAAGAATATCAAAGATATAAAATGGGACACAGATTCCCAATTTGGACTTTCCTAGTCTGAAAACAGTACCTGAAATCCCATGAAGTAAGTGATATCGGTGTACCCGTTACACAGAGGAGGAAACTGAGGCACGGGAAGGCTAGGGAACTTCAAAACCACACTGTTGTGCTTTATTGAAGGTGATCAGAATGAAAATGGAACATTTAATTCAGAACCTCGTAATCTGGGAGCCAGGAAGACAGACGGAATCTAATGACTACACTACAGATCCTGGTGATGGAGTCAGCCCACACAGCGCCGGCACCAACTATCATGATCAGGAGTAAATCCGATGTTCCTTCCACCTTTCACATTCCACTCTCAAGAGGGGCAGAACCTGACGGTAGAAACAAAGCAAGCCAAGAGGTTACTTATTGCTGTAACTGGGTTGGAAGGAGAAAAGACCCATTAGGGTAAAAGGGCAAGCACCCTAATGTTTTCTCTGCCTGCAAGGCAGACACATCACTCCCCCGGCTCCCTCCGACCTAACGCCTCGCCCCCAGTGTGGAGAATGGAGACGGGGATCGTGAGGAGGGAAAACCTGCAGCCCCAGGTCCTGCCCACGGGCTGGAGGGTGACTCACACTGTGTGCAGCCCAGCCGGTCCTGCTGAGCTGGTCTCAGAGAGAAGTGGCTGCTCTCACCTGTGGCTTGGAAAACCGTGGTCCGCAGAAGTACTGCCCAGCCACTCCGCACTCCGGAGTCTCCAGAATACCAGGGGTCATGGCAGGCTGCACTGCCTTTGCACCAAACCCCAAAAAGAACCTCTTTCCAAGTCCCAGAATCCCATTGCCACCAGGGTTTTGGAGTGAGCGGCAGCCGGTGGAAATGCATCCTCGGGGGGGTGTGCAGGGAAGTCACCCCTTCTCCCAAACTTCAATGACGTCATCGACGTGGCCACCGCAAGAGTGGAACCCACATACACGGCAGCGCCCTTGAAATGGCCCAGCAGGACCAGGAGGGGAACCTCGTCCGTTCCCAGAAGAGTCTCCCGCCTGCCTGATGCTGTTTGCGGAAATCAAGGGACCTGCTGACTCCCCCGAAGTGCCCCCGTCTCGCGGCCTGGTTCGCTCGGCTCGTTGCCTGCCTTGCCTGCTGTGTCTGACCCCGACACCTTCGACCCCGACACCTGACAAGCAACCAAAGCTTTAGCACGCCTTCGGTGCCCGCTTCCTGGCCTGGCGTGGACACTTGACCCGCTTTCTCTGTAATGAGCCCCGCCCGGGTCCCGTACGGGTCTTGTTTGAACTGATCCCAACACCAGGACACATGCACGAGCTGGGAGGCTTTACGCTACACTGGCCAGGCTGCCAGAGAAGGTTCATGGAAAGAAACATATCATGGGGTCTTGGGAAGGAGGGACCACAGGGAGGCTCCTTCAGCTAGGAAGGTGACATTGGCACCTCGCCCTTCGGGATGGCACAGGGTGACTGTTAGTGCAAAAAGCCCGGGCATGGGAAACCTCTTGCTAAGGGACATGGCCTCAGCAGACATTCCAGGGCCTTCCCTGGTCCCTGACGTCAGCGCAGCTGCAGGCCACGGGCTCTCCTGCAAGCAAGCCTCTCAGCATCTCCCCTTCTCTGACTCGGGCCTTTCCTCAGAGCCTGGGAAGCCACTCCCATCTCACACAAGGACATTTTCCAAGTGGGAGGTGGGGCAGGCCTGGGGACCCTCCACCGAAGAAGGACAGGAATGAATGACCAGATGAATGCCCCAGGACCCTCTCCTTTCACAGAAGGACGCACGTTTGGCATGCCTTCTCACAGGGGCCCCAGCGGGACTAAGCCACGGTTGTCCACAGCGGGAACCGAGCAGCAAAGCCCACGTTGGGCATCCCTCCTCCCTGTCTCACCCTGCTCTCGCCCCGCACTCCTGCATCCGGGGGTCATCTCCCAAGCTCTTGCCTCAGGCTCCGCTTTAGGCCTGATGGGCCGAGACAGAAACGCATCGGGCCGAGACAGAAACGCATCATAGTTACAGTGAGAATCGGGAGTGCGGTATAAGATCATCTCAGTGAGGTTAGTATGAGCCAGAGGGTGAACAGGCCACGGAAAAGCTTTAGATTTCAGACTCCATTGTCTGCACAGTCAAGATGGTGGAGCCTAGCCCGGGAATCCTGCCAACAGGCCTTGGGGTGGCAGTGGTGGCCGGGGATCTGGCCTCACCAGGGCTAGATGGAGTCTTTGGGCCTCCGCTAAGCCAGCGAAGATTCAGGGAAAGGATTGGGATGGGCAGGGACACTGATGCAAAAGGCCGCTCACCAAAATGGGGCCACCAGGGAGGCCACGAGGTGAAGGTCTGATTCAACCCTTCTGCCAGTGCCCAGAACGCATCACTAGCACATTGGATTTGGCATGAAAATAACCGCAGCTTTCCTGAGTGCTGCCTATTTTCAACCTGCTAAGCAGCTTTCATAATGAGCTCATTTCGTTCTTAAAACAACCATATAAGTCATTCTCCCCATTTTATAGATGAGGAAAGTGAGCTCACTGGGCACTCGAACCAAGACTTGAATCCAGAGTTCTTGGATTCCAAATTGCAGGCCTCGGCCAACCAACTACCCTGCGGAGATCCAACGGTGCTGCAGTCCAGGCTCAAGGTCAACAACTGACCTTGCAGATGTAAGCCTGAGGACTGCAGGCTGGAGGAGCTGGGAGAGGCGTCAGAACGCACGCATAGCCTGGGTTCACCAGCACTGCCTGGGGAGAGATGCCCCCTGTGCCTCAGACTCATAGTGACAGTGACCGTGTCCTCTGGGGTCACACTGTAGCTGCCCTTCCATTCGTGTACAGCGTTTCTTAGGCATGTCACCTACTTTCAGGGCCCAAAGGGAAAGGACTCCAGGTTGAGGTGGGCAGAATGCTTAGTTTTCTGTCATTTAGAAAAGAACTTAGAGCCATGCTTACCTCTACCGGCCACGCTCCCATTTATAAAACATACTCCACTCCTTTGAAATCACGATACCAAGGATGGGGAGAGCAGGCCATATGACTCCGATTCCAGAGAGGAGCAAACAGGATCAGAGACGTTGAGAGACAGGACAGTGTGGTGGAAATACCAGCCACTGGCCTCGGGTCAGGAATGCCTGCTCCAGCCAGAGCTCTGCTCCTGAGTGGCCCTGCCTCCCCCCTGGTTCCCTAGTCACCTTGGACACTGCCTTTGCAGGCTGTGTGTTGAAGAGGAAAGAGTCCAAAGGTGGAAGGAACCTGATTCCCTGAACAACCACACAGAGCAGAGATCAAATCCACCCGTGGCAGTGTTCCATGACGTGAGCAAGCAATGCATTTTTATAGCATTCTGCCAGGGAGCTCATGGAGACAGCAGTCAGCTAACCTTGGCTCATAGAGTCCCTCTGCGGTCAAGGCGGTTTTCTCCTCTGACCTCAGTCCGGTGGATTCAGCATCATTTGGAGCTTCCATCTGGTGCTTTCCAAGCTGGACTTCACTGACCGAACATTCTTTGGTTTACGTGATGTCTGTTCCTGGCCCCAGTCCTTGCCCAGTGCCCTTGAAATCAGCGAGGCAGCAGAGCTGAGCACCACCCAGGTCTCCTCCCTGGTGGAGAAGAGCCAGCCTCATCAGATAATCCAAAAGCCAGATCAAAGGGCACCAGACCCAGTCACAGAAAACCTGGTACTGACCTCAGCTGTGGGGTTGCCCTCAGAGATACCAAAGCAACCGCTCACACTTCAGGATTCTAACGTGCATTCAAGGCCCGAGAGAGAAAGATGGGGGTTAATTACTCAAAGCTGTGGGATAATTAATGACAGTGATTTCCCCAGACTCTAAGGGAACAAAGATTTTGTGAAAAAGGAGAGAATTGTTGAGGCAGATATCATGTTTGTGAAGGCAAAACATCAGACTCTTTCCATTATGAGCCCATCCCATTGTTTGAGAGGTAGCCAGAGGGAATGGAGAGGCCACAGGCTCTGATTTGGAAAGACCTTGTTTCAAATCTTGCCTTTACTCCTAATGACTGTGCGTTGGCAGGAGCTCACTTCTCCAAGTCTCCGTGTTATCACCGGTGAAGCGGCATTTCTCACAAAGTTGTGGTAATTAAATGAGACAATGCAAGCAACAGACATTGTAAGCTGTGGCAGGGAGTTCCCTTTATCGTCATCATGCTAGGGTGAGGGGGAAGCTGGTTTGGGAAAGCAGGGGGAGGGATGGAAGCATTTCTTTCATTCATGCATCTAATCATTTCTCTCAACACGGCATGTCAGGCGCTGAGATGAATAAAACATAGCCTTTGACCTCAAGGAGTTCAACGTCTGGGTGGAAAGACAGATGCATACACAAGTTACTGATCCCCTAATGTGATAACTACCTCACACATGTATAAGAAAGCCAGCACCACCCCTTCTAGAACATGCCCTAGAGAGACATCCATGGGTGCCCATGGAAACATGTACAGAGAGGCCCACTGAAATTTTGGTTACAAATTTAAAAAGTAGAAAAAAAAATTAAATGTCCATCAATAAAAGAGCAAATAAAATGCAGCACATAAATCAATACCATGGAGTCTCATTCAGATTGAGTGGAAAATGTAGTTATCAGATTATATATAATTTGGGTACCCTTTGGTTGGATTTTAAAACCACACACCAAATATTCTGTATTTTTCACAGATGTGTGCAATTGTATGTATAAAAGTTTTTTTGGTTTTTTTTTTTTGTTTTTTTTAACGGACTAGAAGAATCCACATCAAACTCATGAACCTGGTAGCTTCTGGGGAAGGTAGGAAGGAAATGGGTCTAGGGGTAAAGGTCAAAGGGGACAGTAATTTCATCTGTAATGGTTTACTCACATTAAAAAAAACAAAACTAGAAACAAATATGATAAACCTTAGCATTTATTTGTTGCTTTGGATAGTGTTAATATGTGTGATATTATTCTTTATACCTTTCTGTATTTTTTTAAATTTATCAAAATAAAAGTAACCAGAATATAGCAGTGGGTTATACTAAGCATGATGAAAATGTCCTTCCCTCAGTTAGTCTAAGCTGACCTCAGAGTAAGTCCACGCTAGAAGGGGGTGGCCAGGAGACAAGATCAAGCCTGGCAGGAGTTGGCCCGTGGTCGCAGAGGTTCATGGAGAGGGTCAGTTGATCATGGTGACACTGTTTGGGAGTCAGCATGAAACTCTGGTTTGGAGAAATGAAGAGCTGGTCCTCATGCCTGGATTTACCACTTACTGATATAACAAGCTCACAATTGTAATCACACATCAATTCTGAAATCTACTGCTGTCTCTCATGAAGCTAGTTCCTCATGCTAGCTAACAGGTATAAGGTGGACTTTAAATTCTATGTAATTTATACTTCATTTCAGCCAATAGTTTAAGTAGACTCTTTAGGAACTTCTCAGACTCTCTGGGGGAAACAGATCCAATCTCTAAGTCATGCTTCTCTGCCTGCCATCCCTCACTCCTCTCCAAGATGGCGCCTGGGCGTGGCTTATGCAACCTCACGATGGAAGGGCAACCCTGGGGCTGCAGGCACAAAGCCAGTTCAATGCTGGTTTCAGAAGCAACACCCTTGATCCACCTAAATGCAGACTGACCTCCTAGAGCTTGCATCTCCAGTCTGCAACCAGTGAAACTTGAGGTCTGCTGTGTGTGTGTGTGTGTGTGTGTGTGTGTGTGTGTGTGTGTGTGTGTGTGTGTCTGTGTCTCTTTCTGCTTGGGCAAAGTCTGGGTGCTCCCTGGCTAATTCAGGGCCACCTCCTCTAGACCTTTCTGAGGCCTGGCAGTGAATCCAATTCAGCTTTAGCCCACATGGTTTGTTATCTCTGCAGCCTTCTGTACAGAACTGGTTAGAAGGTCCTGATACAATGGACCTTCTAACTGGCACCCAGCTGTCTGCAGCACACGGGAACCAAAGGCAGCTGGAGAGGGCTAACCCTATAAGCCTCCCCGGGCCTCACAGGCACTACACTGCCATGATTATTTTGAGATGGCTGCCCTGATGGTATCATGTCCTGCAAGGTGGCTCTGCTGGGTAGCTCCCCAAGCAGAGAGTGGAAGCAAGAACGACCTTCTGTTCTGGATGTTTCTTTCATTTATCGAAAGTGCTTTTCTTTTCTTGGCCAAATACCCCCATAGGATGTTTCAGTCCTCTCTCCTTCCCTCCCAGTCTTCTTTCCATAAAACCCTTGGCTGCTGTGATGGTTAATTGTATGTGTCAATGTGGCTTGACCACAGTACTCAGATATTTGATCAAACAAGTCCAGATGTTGCTGTGAAGGTACTTTTCAGGTAAGATTAACATTTAGACTTTCACTGAAGCAGATTGCTCTCCGTAATGTGGGTGAGCTGCATCTAATCAGGTGAAGGCCTTAAGGCAAAGACTGACCTCCCTCAGGGAAGAGGGAATTCTATCAGCAGACTACCTTCAGTCTCAAGCTTCAATGTCAACTCCTCCTTGAATCTCCAGCCTGCTGGTCATCCTTTTCTTCTCCATAAGGTCCAGTTTGCAAGGCTGTGGTCTTACTGAGGAGGTCAAGTACCTGTCCTCTGGGATAATGAACTGGAAGGAAGTAGGGGGTTGCAAGGAAACCATGGCTAAAGGGGAGAAATTTACCTTTGTTTTTATAAATTTTTATCGCCATTACAGTGTGTGATCTTGGACAAGTTTTTGGCATCTCTGAGCTTCTATCTGTCTCACAAAGTTGCTCAACTAATCAAGATATTATAATTAGTAGTAGTACTCAGTTTTGGAGATACATCCAGTCACAGTGTGAAGTTTAACAGAGATTGTGAGTGTCAGAGTTTGGGGCTTTGCAAGGGTGGAGGTCAGATAATGAAGTCCGTGTTCGCGGGCCACAGTTAGGGTTGTACGGAGCAGATCTGCATAAGCTACGTTCTAGATGTCAAATCATGGCTGAGTCATAAAATCCAGGTGGAGGGGAGAGCTGGAACTAGCAGGTGGTCAGCCGTGACAGGCCCGGCGATTTGGGGGCAGTGGGACCACAGTTGACAGAGAGCAGTTACCAGCTACGTCTTCCCACAGCTCTTTGTCCCAACTGATGTGATCATAACAAGCTTGTCTTTGATTAAAAGCAACAGTAACAACAATCCATGCAGAAGCCAGACTTCACCTTCTGCCCTGCCAGGTAAGAAGCAAACCTTCTAGCAAATTCACCCTTGGAGTCCGAGAAGGACGGGAAATCCCCCTGGAAGCCCAGAAAGAACCGAGGCCAAACTCTGGGCTTTTTCTGAGCAAACATTTTGAGAGAAACCAAAGTGATGATGATGTGGAAGAGCGTCCGGGGCTGTCCCCTCGAGCAGCCCAAGGCTGATGAAAACACAGGGATTAGTACAGATGAATCATTGCCAGTCCTCTCCCTGACAGCGTTTGCTAGGGGCAAGCCGATAAATACCGGATCTCCGAAAGCGCTGACAAGTTACCCACCAGGCCTGGGAGGTAGATGGCTTTTGAAATTGGTGGGAGGAGAAAGCGGGGAGTGAAGACACGGAGGCGTACCCCCCTTCCAGAATTCACATTCTTCCTTTTGGTAAGATCATTTCCTACTCTTTCAGAAGTGTGGGTGATTCTAGAATCTAGATGAATGGTGCCCGTGATCCCAACCTTCCATTCTTCCAGTGTGGGTGAGAATTCATGGCCTTCTGTGACTCTTGTCCTTTGACAAGCAAGGAGGAGATGCTTGGAGGCAAGCTTCCTTGCTTTGGGTTAGTAACAGGGAGGGCAAACTAAAGGTCTTTGGAGCACAACTTCAGACAGAATCTAGGGTGACCCCGGCTTTAAAGGCAATATTCCCTTCGGTGTCTTGACCGTGACAGTGGATACACAAATCTACACATGTGATAAAATGTGTAGAACACACACACACACACACACACACAGATGAGTACAAGTAAAATTGGGGAAATCTAAATAACATCCGTGGTGGGGCGCCTGGGTGGCTCAGTCGTTAAGCATCTGCCTTCAGCTCAGGTCATGATCCCAGCGTCCTGGGATCAAGCCCAGCATCGGGCTCCCTGCTCTGCAGGAAGCCTGCTTCTCCCTCTCCCACTCCCCCTGCTTGTGTTCCCTCTCTCGCTGTCAAACAAATAAATAAAATATTAAAAAATAATAATAATAAATAAATAACATCCGTGGATTGTATCAATCTCAACATCTTGGTCTCAGTGGCCTATCATATTATAGCTTTGCAAAATATCACCACTGGGGGAAACTGGGTAGAGAGTACACAGAATCTCTGTATTATTTCTTTTAAGAAAAAATAAAAAACCGGTTTGGGGCGCCTGGGTGGCTCAGTCCATTAAATGTCTGACTCGGGCTCAGGTCATGATCTCAGGGTGCTGGGATCGAGTCCTGCATCTGGCTTCCTGCTGAGTGGGGAGTCTGCATCTCCCCTTCCCCTGCCGCTCCCCCTGCTTGTGTGTGCTCTCTCTAGCTCTAAAATAAATAAACAAAAACTTAAAAAAAAAAAAGAACTTGGGGCGCCTGGGTGGCTCAGTTGGTTAAGCGACTGCCTTCAACTCAGGTCATGATCCCGGAGTCCCAGGATCGAGTCCCGCATCGGGGTCCCTGCTCGGCGGGGAGTCTGCTTTTCCCTCTGATCCTCCCCTCTCTCATGGGCTCTCTCTCTCAAATAAATAAAATCTTTAAAAAAATTTTTTTAAAAAGAACAGAAACAAGTTTATTGAGATACAATTCACAGACCACACAATTTCTTCGCGTAAAGTGTACCGTTCCATGGGACAAACTTGTACATTTGTCACAATATTTTTAAAACATTTTAATTATCCCAAACAAGAAACTCTGCTCCCTTTATCGGTCATCTCTTAATACCCCCATGACCCAAGCTCTAGGCAACTACTAATCTACTTTCTTTTCTCTATAGAGCGGCCCGTTTTGGATATTTCTTGTAATTGAAATCAACTGTAGGTGGTCCTTTGTGACTGGCTTCTTTCACTTAGCATTTATGCATCAATATTTCATTTCCTTTTTTTTTGATGAACAAGATTCTATTGCATGGATAGACTACATTTTCTTTATCTGTTCATCCGTTGATGGACATTTGGGGTTGTTTCCATTTTGGGGCTAGTAGGGATAATGCTAGTGGGAATATTCATGTACAGGT
The DNA here is from genome assembly GCF_009762305.2 of Zalophus californianus. Lineage (NCBI taxonomy): Eukaryota > Metazoa > Chordata > Mammalia > Carnivora > Otariidae > Zalophus > Zalophus californianus. Next base: position 19,236,138 of record NC_045607.1, read on the forward strand.
TTTTGTGTGGACAAATGTTTTCAATTCTCTTGAGTATATACCTAGGAATGGAATTGCTGAATCATATGGTAACTCTATGTTTAACCTTTTGACAAACTGCCAGACTGTTTTCCAAAACAGCTGCACCATTTTACATTCCCACCAGCAGTGTACGAGGGTTTCGATTTCTCCACATCCTCACCAACACTTGCTATCTTGTGTCTTTTTCTTTATTATAACCACCCTAGGACGTGTGAAGTGCTATTTCATTGTGGATTCAATTTGTATTTCCCTGATGGTTAATGAAGTTGCACATCTTTTCATGTGCATCTTGCCCATTTATTTTGTGTATTCTCTTAGGAGAAATGCCTATTCAAATCTTTTGCCCACGGCTTGCATTATTCATCTTTTTATTGCTGATCTCTGTATCAGTTCTTGCAATTGCACATGAATCTACAATTATTTCAGGACAATTTTATCTTTTTAAAAGAAAGGATACTGGGGAAGAATGAAAGACAATTCAAGAATTTTTTCTTAAAAAAGGCAGAATTTCACCAAAGAGGGTTATACAGACAACAACCAAGCATATGAAAAGGATGCTCAACATCATTAGCCATTAGGGAAAAGTAAATTAAAACCACAGTGAGATATATCTACACATCTATCAAACTGGTCAAAATAAAAATTAGTGACAAAACCAAATGTTAGTGAGGATGCAGAGAATTTGGGTCAGGTGGACATTGGTGGTCAGGGAAAACAGTTTGGCAGTTTCTTTTACGAAATAAACATGCAACTGCCATACAACCCAGCAATTGCTCTCTTGGGCATTTATCCCTCAAAAATGAAGACTTATGAGGGCGCCTGGGTGGCTCAGTTGGTTAAGAGTCTGACTCTTGATTTCAGCTCAGGTCCTAATATCAGGGTCCTGCTCAGGAGTCTGCTTCTCTCCCTCTTCCTCTCCCTCTGCTGCTCCCCCGGCTCATGCTTGCACACAATCTCTCTCAAAATAAATAAATAAATAAAATCTTTAAAAAAAAAAAAATGAAGATGGGGCGCCTGGGTGGCTCAGTCGTTAAGCATCTGCCTTCGGCTCAGGTCATGATCCCAGGGTCCTGGGATCGAGCCCCGCATCAGGCTCCCTGCTCGGCGGGAAGCCTGCTTCTCCCTCTCCCACTCCCCCTGCTTATGCTCCCTCTCTCGCTGTGTCTCTCTCTGTCAAATAAATAAATAAAATCTTAAAAAAAAATGAAGACTATGTTCACACAAAAACCTGCAAGGTTCTTCAGAGAAGCTTTGTCATAGCCAGAAACTGGGAAGAATGCAGATGTCCTTCACTAGGTGAATGGTTAAACTGTGGTCCATCCAGACCATGGAACTCAGTAACAGAGAGGGACAGACTACTGATCCATTGAACAACTTGCAGGAATCTCCAGAGAATTAAGCTGAGTGGAAAAAAAAAAAAAAAACTCAAAATGTTACATACTGTATGATTCCACTTATGCAACGTTTTTGAAACAACACAATTATGGAAATGCAAAACAGAAGTTTCGCCAGGAGTTGCCAGGAGTCAGGAATGGGATGGGGAGGTGAGTGGGGCAGGAGAAGGAGGTGGGGGTGTCTATTAAAAGGGCAACACAGGCGGGCAACAGATTATGGAAATGTCCTGCATCTTGATTGTATCAATGTCAGCGTCCTGGTTGTGATTCAGGACTTCGGTTTTACAAGGTGTTACTAATGGCAGAAAGTGGTAAATCCAGTAATGCGGCACATCTCCTGGATCTCTCTATATCAGCATTTCTTACAATAGTGAATTTATAATTATCTCAAAATAGAAGTTTAATTTTAAAAAGAGAGAGAGAAAGCAGGGCGCCTGGGTGGCTCAGTTGGTTAAGCATCTGCCTTCGGCTCACTCAGGTCATGATCCCCAGGTCCTGGGATGGAGCCCCACATCGGGCTCCCTGCTCAGCAGGGAGCCGGCTTCTCCCTCTGCCCCTCACCCTGCTTATGCTCTCTCTCTTAAATAAATAAAAAATATTTAAAAAAAATTTTTTAATTAAAAAAATTTAAAAAGAGAGAGAAAGAGGGGCGCCTGGGTGGCTCAGCTGGTTAAGTGACCAGCTCTTAACATCGGTTCAAGTCATGATCTCAGGATCCTGGGATCCAGCCCCGCGTCAGGCTCAGCACTCAGCAGAGAGTCTGCTTGGGGATTAACAATTCATTGTTTCCCAGACTCCAGTCACTCCTGCATCTGCATCCTCCTTTCTACAAAATTCACTTACCATGGCTATTGTCACTTATTAACTATTTTTTTCATTCAATCAATTCTCTTCTTTGCTTAAATAACTTTATTTGCTAAAGGAAACAAAAGTGGATGCACGTTTGTTCACATTTTAACATCTTTGAAAGCAGGCATATTTCTTACCCTGAGTGATATATGATGGTTTAATTAGTAGAATGATTTTCCTTTCTTTTTTTTTTTAAGATTTTTTATTTTTTTATTAGACAGGGAGAGAGCACAAGCAAGGGGAGCGGCAGGCAGAGGGAAAGGGAGAAGAAGCCTCCCTGCTCAGCAGGGAACCCCATGTGGGGGCTCGATCCCAGGACCCCGGGACCATGACCCGAGCCGAAGGCAGACGCTCAACCGTCTGAGCCACCCAGGACCCCCTATTTTCCTTTCTTAATGGAATATATAATAATGTTGTTTTTATAATCAGCCACATTTTAGATTCTATTAAATACGGAATGTCATTTCTTTAAGTAGAAAACCAGAGTTGCTTATTAAAAATAGAAGAAGCCATTTAAATAAATACATTTTTTAAATTACATTTTAATTAAATTTCAGCTAGAGTGTGCCGCCTGAAAATATGTTAGCCTGAGGTCTGCTCCTGATCTATTAAAAAAGGGGAAATTTAGCAAGCGTAAGAGGGTCACCAATAACTTACTAGCACCAAACTGATACGATCTTCATGATACAATGTAGTACATAATCCCATGTGATGAATAGCCACACTATGCAGGCCCCTAAAACTATGTCCATCAGCAACAAGTGTCCGCCTTTAGAAAGCATTGGGAAAAGGCTGAGTACCCTAGCAGGAAAGACTTGCATCACTGCTTCTGGGAATTTAGGGAAATTAGGGATGATATATTTGCAGTCCCTAGGGGAATGAAGACTACAAAGTGGTGTTCCACACTGAGATCTCATGTAGCGGTGAGAAATGTCAACTTAGAAGGCTACCCAATGACTTGGATAGACTCTTAAAATGTTGAGTGAAGGAAGAAGAAACTGTCTGAGATACCTATCACAGCACCATATATAAAAATTAAAAGCTTACCCATTCATAAACCCTACACATGTTCAAAAATATACACACATTTTTAGGATGGGTGTGGGGAGGATGGGAGAGTGGAGTGAGGGTGCAGGGAAGAAAAATAATATTGATAATATAAAAATTAAAATAAGAAAGGCTGTTTGGACCAAAGATCATTCTGTGCTGAGATAAAATATTTGAGTAACTCAACTATCCATATAAAAAATATAAATGTAAATGTAAAGTTCCTATCAGTATCACATAGGTACACAGTAGATACTCAATGAATATCAACTGCTTGCCTTTAGAGTGATATACAAAGGCTATCTAGAGTATCTTCAAGAATTCAAAGTGGTACTGAATTCCCAGGAACTGTCATTAAGTAGATGTCCCTTAGCAGACCCCCGAATTGGTCATAGTCCCCCCACCCACCCCCACACACATCCTGGACTCCTCTAGTTCATCACCCCTCCACCACCAATCATCACCCCTCCTCCAAAGCCATGGGGCCTCTAAAGCCAGGCATTGTGCCCTGAAACGGATGGACAGACCCTAATGAGTTGATCAAGGTAGACACTGCTTAGGAATTGAGTCCCTCCGTCCCCTTGTACAGATGGGAAACTGAGGCCAGAGGGGGCAGAACTTTGATGTAAGCACACAGTGAATCAGGGAAAGCCCCATAACTAAACCCAGGTCATCCCCCCCCCTCCACATAGGGTCTGTAATGCCCTTTATCAGACTTACCGATAAACCAGTGGCAAGGCCATCAAGATAGGATTTCCACCCTCAGTGGGGCAGACAATCATGTCCAGGGTGCTTCTCACCAGCCACTGAGACACCAAGATATCAGGAGGCCAGGAAATTACTCTGAGGTCAATGAGTGCCCTCGCAAAGGAGACAGAAGTGATTAACAGTCGGGGGTGTCATTTCTTAATGCCATTATCATCAAGATGATCTATTCTCTGGAAGATAAGAGAAAGTCAGGACTGGGGGCTGCTTAGGAAGTTGGCCTCAGAGAGAGGGTGGGTGGCAGAGGTAGCAGAAGGGGTGAGGTGGGCAAGGGCATGAGACCTTTTATGAAAAGTGTCTCATAGTCTCAAAGTATATACTATTATCTCCTTTTTACAGATACCAAGAGACTCAGGCCAAGTAACTTGCCCAAATTCACCAAGCTAGTAAGGGGTTCCAACAGCGTGTCTGTTCCCCAGGCCCTGGTCCCTCCCCTGCATGGCTTCCTTAGACCCAAGAGGAAAGCAAGACGTTCTGTGCAGGGTTAGAAAAGAGAGAAGCCTAACTTTGAAAGGGAGCATGAATCCAGGAGGATTTCACGTGCCTCTACCACTTGACAGAGATCTTAAGTGAAGGGTATGATTTCTATAAGCACATCGGGGGAGGGCGTTTGTGGGCAGCGAGAACGCGGCGCGCACACCCAGCGCATGCCTGGTGCGCGGGGCAGGTGGTTGGGTCAGAACCTCAGGCGAGTCACGTGGAACAGAGGCAGGGCGGGGTGAAGGATGGCTCTGCGCTGAGGGGCGGGAGCGCCGTCCTCGGGCTCACGGGTCTGTGTGCACCACCCAGCTGGCCCTGCAGAGCTCATGGGAGGATTTTAAAGTGGAGCATGGCTAGAGAAGTTAGAGACGCTCCTTTGCAGCTGAGAGAAGGAGGAGTCAAAAACACAGGTTTTGGGTCAAACTGACTTGAGTTTGCGTCCTAACCCTGCCCTGATTTAGCTATAATCTTGGGCAAGAGGCGCATCCTCTTACCTCACACTTAGAACAGGCCTGGCACATAGTAAATGTTTAATATAAGTCTACGATGATGATGATGATGATGATGATGAAGGTAAAGATGACAACAAAGGAGGGGAGGAGCGGGAGGAGAATTTGTTGTGATACAGAGGGGAGGGTGACTCCAGGAGTCAAACTTACTGAAGAGGGCGCCTGGGTGGCTCAGTCGTTAAGCGTCTGCCTTCGGCTCAGGTCATGATCCCAGGGTCCTGGGATCGAGCCCCGCATCGGGCTCCCTGCTCTGCGGGAAGCCTGCTTCTCCCTCTCCCTCTCCCACTCCTTCCGCTAGTGTTCCCTCTCTTGCTGTGTCTCTCTCTATCAAATAAATTAATAAAATCTCTAAAAAAAAAAAAAACTTACTGAAGAATAAGGAGTCACTAAGTCTGTACAGCTAGTAGGATTCTGGAAAAGTTCTGGAGACACGGTCAGGAATCTCTCCATAGCCAAGACTCTTGCCTCCTGCTTTGTCTGTTCTGTAATAGTTCCCAGTACGTTGCTGCGGCTATAATAAGCACGTATCAAGAGACCCCACACGCTAATCACCGTGCTAGGTGTTAGACCTGAAAGTGAATTCAACCCATCCCTGCCCTCAAGTAGCTTACAGTCAAAAGAGTGGAGGCAGGGGAGGGTACAGACATACAGGCAATGACCTAAAGTGCCAACCTACTTGACTGCTAGGATGAGCTTCGAGTGAAGAGCTGGAGAGCTGGGGGCTGGGGGTCGGGGTGGGGGGAGGTGGAGAGGAGGCGGGGGTGGGGGAAAGGGCGCTTCTGCTCCAGGAAGAGGGAGCAGAGGCTTTGGCTCACTGAATCTAGGAGAAGACTGGAAAACCCAATGTAAAAAGAACAGAAATTGGGCAATTCCAGGGTTCTGAGTAGCAGGAGATAACCAGTCATTTTGACCAGGCCTTAGAATAAACATACAACTCTTTTCCATCTTGGGCTCGTCCCTTCTTTGGTTTCAAGAAGGCAGAACATCAGGAACTTCTATCCTGGGAGGAGGTTCATTTCCAGAAAGAAAATCTGGTCAGTGTTGCCAAAAGAGCAGAAAAGATACAGATTACCAAAAAAGAAGTCCAAGCTCAGGCAGACACAGTTGGTGTCCCCCCCAGTCTCCTCTGATTTGGCTCAAAGAGGCAAAGCGTCCACTGTAAAATCCTCCTGCCTCCCCCTAGACATCGCTTCCCCTAGGAGTAGTGGTAAGGTCCAGTTCTGGCCACTGAGATGTAGGCAGAATCCAGTGGCTGGAGCCCCTGGGTAGCCTCTTGGAAAGGAAATGCCCCCTTTTGGATCTGGTCCTTCTGTTCTTTGCACCCCAAAACAGTCGTGACACCTGGAGAAGCAACATTCCCTTCACCTGAAACAAAGCAGTGCTCCAGGGCTGTAGCTGGGAAGGGAGAACGAAGGAACTCCCGGTCCATGACTCTGTTAAACTACTTACTTTGGCGTGGAAACAGAATGAGAAACTCAAGCAGTCTGACTTCAGAAGCCACAGGACAATTAGTTTGACAGGTGTTTGTAGTAGGGGGTGGGAAGCTGGCCGCCTCCTTTCTTTGGAGCTCAGCAAGCAAATGATGATGCAGAAAACCTTGCCTGACCCCCGAGATAAATCACAATTCCCCCATTTTATAGGTTTGTGGTTCACCAGTCTGTTCCCTCTGGGCAATTACCACAATTATTTGTGCCTGTTTGTAGAATGCTGTGTCCTTTACCAGATTCTGAGCTTGGCAAGGGCCCCGTTATATCCGTGTCTGTGGATCTATGTCTGTTATTTGTGTCCGTATTCATCTATCTCTCTCTCTATCTAGCATCTCTCTAAAACCCTTGTACCCCCGATACCCAGCACAGTGCCGTGTATAACAGAGGGCCTCGCATCTTTGCTAAGAAGTGAATGAGTGAATGAATGAATGAGTTGAATGAAAGCCATGAGTTGAAACCATATCTTCAGGCTGCTCCACCACCTTCATTTCTACTAAGAACAAGACATGAATAAACAAACTGGGGATTCCTCCGTTCTTCACAAGAGCACAGACACTTCTGAAGATTTGGGGGCTGATTATTCAATGTGTTGTGTCTCCAGGGATTTCCTCTGAGCACTGCCTGGCTTCTCAAAGTGCACAGAGATTCTAAGAGCATGTCTGTGTTCCTCTTGAGAGCTTCGGTGGACAAGAGGTTGGTCCTGCGTGGAGTCTGGGGATCGGGTGGGGTGTGATTGCTGAGAGTCAGGATCTCTGCCGTCTCCCGGGTGGCCCTTCTGTCTGTACCCCGCCCCTCCCCCACCACCACTGCCACCGCTCGATCCCTGGGATTGGTGGCAGAGAGTGGCACGCCTTTCCGCAGCTCTGAATCAGGCCAGCTGGTGTATCATGCACAGTCAAAGCCACATCAAAGGCTAGAGTTGGGTTGGCAGGTCTACACTGAAAGCCCTCAGGAGCCACAGCTCGGGAGGCATGGGGCTCCTGAGACAGCCTTTAGCTCCCTGGGGGACCAGGTACTTTCCTGAAGAGAACACATCATTCGGCTCTTCCTGTGCTTTTACTGTAAACTCTTGGTTTATTACGCACCTAAGAGGAAGGACAGAGGGGAAAGAGAGACAGAGACACAGGGGAGCTTTGATCCGAAAGCAGCACAGCACATAGCAAGAGACGTGTTCAGAGTTCTGAGCCACAGGCCCTCTGCAGGCAGAGACCAAGGCCCAGACATGGAAAGTGATGGTCCCTGGAGCAGGAAGCTCACAGGGCAGGGATGAAAATCCAAGCCTCCTAATGCTCTGCCCAGTGCTATTTCCACACGTCCAGACAGCCACCCCTCCTGAGACCCCTTGAGAATCCAGGGCCTTCAGGGTAAGGGACACCCTCAGGAAGGAGGGGAGGTAGTTGTGTGGACTAAGGGCCAAGCAGCTCGTGGCCCAGAAGACACACTTAGATGTTCATCCAGCCGACCAGGGCCAGTCACTGCATCTGGCATCTTAGAAAACACAGAAATAAAAAAGCCAAGGGCTGTGCCGTCACGGAGCTCCTAGTCTGATGGGGGAGACACGGATGACCCCGGGCCAACTAGGAGAAGGGTTCGCCATGCACAGAGGAGAGATTTGAGTCAGGATGGGAGAAATGCCGTGCACCAGGCATTGGCAAAGGTTCCCTGGCCTTTGGGGTGAGCATATGCTCGCTGGGGGAAGAAAGGTCACTGCAAGCAGAGGGAAACCGCTAGCAAAGGCCTGGAGGTGGAGACATATGCCGTGCCTTCCACACAGGTGCCAGCACACCTGGGGGGCTTAGTTTGTGTGTAGAGGCCAGTTGCAGAGAACTGACCAGGGAGGTAATTCCAACCAGCTTTGAAGGCCCCAAAGCTGGGAGTCTGATCTTGTTCATGTCTGAGCACCCAGCATAGGGCTGGACCCAGAAGAGCTGGGTACTGAATGAACGCCGGTGGGAAAACTTTGGGCCTTAATGCAGTTTCTAAGGTTAACAAGATTGTCTCCTACTACCTGGGACTTTGTGCAGAAACCACCTATAATGCAATACCTATCCGAAAGACCACCTATAATGCAATAACCTGTCAAGCCTATTAAATGCCCCGTATTCTGAAGCGTAGCAATTCTATATTAAGACTTGAGGACAGTTGGCCAGGAAGGCCCATGACTCACTTGCAGGCTTTATGAAAGAGCTCATAATTCTCCTGAGGGAAAAAGAAATCAAACAATTAGGGACTTTTTTGAGAAAGAATTTGCCAGGGTGCTCTGCTTTTCTTCACACTTACCCCATCATAGGGAAGGGGCAGAGGATGCCCTTTCCCCCACCTCGGCCCCAAAAAAGAGCCCTTCAAGAGGCTACACAGAGAGCTTGACCTGTGGCCCCTGCAGCGGGATGGTTTTGAACTCTGGCAGGGAAGGGTGGTGCTATTTCCTGGACCCTTCAAATCTCAACTCATTGTACTCTCTGTGTGTCTAAAACGGAACATACACAGAACCATTCAGAATGTCTCTGCACCATGCTTTTTTCACTCATCCAAAAGATCTGGAGACTTATCCTTGATGTTGCATTTACATCTAGTTCGCTCCATTTTAACTGCCATATGTATGCCCTCATGGTTTATTTATGCATTCCCTGCTTTATTTTCTAAAGCACAAAAGGAATGCACGATCAGTGCAGAAAACTTGAAATAGAGGGAAGGGATTTTTTTTTTTTTTTTTTTTAAAGCCTGTCACACAGAGCAGTAATTTAGACAAATCAATCTGGCTGCAGCGTGGAGGTTGGATCCGTGATGGGGAAACAGGAGGCAAGGGAAGGAATCCTTGAGATAACAACATTTTGAGGTAACAATGACTCAGTCACCTAAGTGATGACGGAGACCCGGCCTGCAAAGGTGGACCGCTTGGACTGCAAACGCCACGCTTTTTCACAGTGTCATGGAATAATACATCACCAATATAGTGCTGTCAGGACATCACACAGGGTATAAGATGGATTGAATCCATCAGAAGGGATGGATTTAAAATGAGTCACTCTTCTATTTAGATATGGAAAAAGGAATCACTTAAGAAATGTGTTCTGGGCTCCCTGAGTTTCATAAATGTAGACGATACTGCGGGGTAAGGGGCATCGGGACAGAATCTTGTATTACTGCATCAGAGCTGCTCCTTATGGAGGCTAATTGTCCACAGAGCGGCTCACTAAGAACGAGAGGGGTCAGTTCATCTGAGGAGTACAGAGCAGGTCTCCTGGGAGTGGGGGGGTATGCGGACTGAGATCTGAAGTGAGAAAGAACTCGAAAAGGAGGGAGGTAAGGCCAGGAACCTCATCAGAGGTTCGGAGACAAGCAACAGGCACCAGAAATAAAGCTCTCCGTAGAACAGTGAGACACAAGCTAGACCACAGTCGCAGTTAACAGGAGGACAGCCCTTGGGGAAAACCATAGCGATAGGCTTGTGGATGTCACCGAAGAGAACGATTCCTTCTGAAGACCACGTAAGATCTGCAGCCCAGACAAGGAGCTGGACCAGCAAGCACCTCATGGGGGACAGGGAAAGGGGCCACCAGGCTCTGCACGGCTGAGCTACCGCAGTGTCACCGTGAGATGGGGAGAAGCAGGGGCTGAGAACCCAGCTGTTCCTTAGGGCTTGGAATTTAGAAAAAGAACTAATCCTATTGGAATTGCATAAGCATCTAAGGTTCTTGGAAAATCTGGAGAATTCGGGGAGTCTGAAAAAAAAAAAAAGAAATACTACATTTCCTTCTAGTGGGCATGTGGGTTCACAAGCAATGATGACTGTGACGACCTCATTCATATCCTGAGCATGTCAGAAGGATTTGAAAAATCTTTCCCCCAACCTATCAAACTCCGTTTTGACAGACTTTCCCCACTTTGTATTTCAAAAGCCAAAGGAAAGTGGGAAGTTACTGCCTCAAGTCATTCCCACCCCAAATTAAGTTTTTTTCTTAAAAAGGTATTTAGTCTCTTTTTGTGAAATGTCATGCATATGTCATTCAGTTAACATTGGATTATGGCATTCTTGGATTATCTGATCCTTAAAATCAAAATGTGGAGAGTGGCAGAGGAAAAAAAAGTCAAAAGCATTTAGCCCGAGGACCTGCCCAATAAAAACCTAACCCACTTCTGGGATGATTTGCATAGTTAAGCATTTTGCATAGTTAGGCATAAATTCTGCTTATGCAGGAGAAATAAGAGCGCTAAACATTAGAGGTCTCATTTCTTCATACCTTCTTTTGCGCTCTGCCCTCTGGCTGTGTGTAAGTGATGGAGAGAATTTATAGTAGGAAATCTAGTGGTGACGCTGTCCTACCCTCCGGTGGCTCAGCTGGAGTTAGGCAGAAGGGGATTCATGCAGCTGGGTGTGAATTCTTGCTCAGTTCTCGGTGAGCTCTGTGACCTGTGGCAAATTGTTTAAACTCTTGAAGATTGTGATCAGTACAAGCACCACGTGGACTTTATCGGCATGTTGGTTCCGGGTATTCTATGAGATAACACATACTCAGCCTTGATAGACACACAATAAATAAATTGCAGATGCAGGAGATGTGCCTCCCCCTCTGCTCCTCCTCATTCCTCTCATTTCTTGGACTCCACCCTGGAAAATCTGAATTGTGGATTACATGCTAGGCCTGAATTGTTAATGATGGATGGGCGGCAGCTGTGGCCAGCTTTCCTAAGAACTTAAGCCTTCCTCCAGGTTTGCTCTTGACGGGCATACGCAGTCCCCACACAGCCCCCTGTGGGAACCGGGCTCCAAGTTGGGGGCCTCTAGCCAGGTCTCTGGTGCCATGCCAGGCCAGGCTCCGAGATAAGGTGGAGATGCCCAAATGCCTCTATCTCTGCCTCAAGCAGTCCCATAGAGCTAACTACCTTTGGCATTTACACTGAGTGTGGGCTGAATATCTTAATCTATGTTAATATCAATGAGACATTTGAAACATTGAGAGATATTCTCATAATGCCTTGCATTTGAACTGTCTCCTAAACATTTATATATCTGTTCTCACTCTTGATCTCTGTAACAAACTCATGAGGTTCCCTGGACAAGGTCCAGTATCTTACCTTTGCAGGTGAAGGAACTATTGTCAAAAGGTGAAGCATTTTGCTCATGGTCACAAAATACTAAGTAGTAGGAGTGAAGCCAATCCCAGAGGCTTCTTCTTTATAAGGACTTACTGGGTCAAGGGCATTCTCAGTTTATACATCTGTCCATGTCCCTGGGTATCGGCCGTAGGATTTATTTTAGTGCCTAGTCACTATATCCTGTCATATGCCCCATGGCTTTCCTATCCCATCTCACTGCTGAGTGCATCTCCTAGTAGCCATGATGTGATTAGAGAAATATGGGGGGGGGGGGGGGAAGTAATTGCAATCTTTTTCATTCGTATTTCAAAGTAATTCTTGGTCCAAATGACACACCCCCAAAGCCTATAGTTATTTTTACTAGTGCTCTTCTGAACCATGCAGAAAAAGGAAAATCTCCAGGACTAAGTCTCTGACTTCTTTGGCCCCTCCTTGAAGCCAATATCCTGTATCTCTCTTTAATATTCTAGGAGAGAATTCTATTAACCTATTATTTTATCTAAAGTCAGAAGAGTAGGACGCCTGGATGGCTCAGTAGGTTAAGCGTCTGCCTTCGGCTCAGGTCATGACCCCAGGGCCCTGGGATCGAGCCCCGCATCGGGCTCCCTGCTCTGCGGGCAGCCTGCTTCCCCGTCTGCCTGCCACTCCCCCTGCTTGTGCTCTCTCTCTCTCTGTCTCTCTCTCTCTCTGTCAAATAAATAAATAAAATCTTTACAAATAAATGAATAAAATAAAATCAGAAGAGTAATTACTTTGATGAACAGGAAGACATCTTCATTAAGATCATAATTGTAAATACAGAAGAGTACAAAAATGAAATCAGCAGTAATTCCACGGTATGTCTGTATGTTTCTGTGCTTTCTCTTTTCTCTGCTTCTGAAACCTGTGGCCCTCACTCTGTTCCACTTGCACTCACATGCCATGGGCAGGAAGACCATAAACTTCCGGTTGGCTTCTCTCTACTCGTGGAGTGCAGTGCAACACCATCGCTTAGGAATCTTATCTGACCAAAGCTGCAGGGAAGCTGCTAGGTCAAAATTTCCCCCTGGGCTTTTTGTAAGTATCATTGGGTCCATGCTTTATGATGGCCCCCCCTTCTTTAAAAGTAAACAGGCCCCAGAGGACTGCTTTTTCCCCCAAAGAGACTTTCATTTATCGGGCAAAGCTCAGTTTCTACTGGTTGCATAAGGGAGAACGCCATCTTGAGGGAGTATTTGTGTGTCTCGAAAGGGGAGGTCAAGGGTAACATTTATAAAAGTGTCTGGGGATCCAGATTTGAGTGTTTCAAGTAGATTGTCCTAACAGTTTAGGATTAGAGGACATGGAAAGTCTAGTGTCCTGAGCGAAATGTTGATGAGTAAACAGCTGTTTGATAAGCAAGAAGGTTTGCCCAGCTGAGCAATCTATTATTCTGCGAAGGATGATGTTTGTCCAGATGAGTATCCAATTGTCCAGAGCAGGATAAATGGGTTTAATGAGGTGCCTGAGGTTAATGATGAAGTCATTTATTGGTTTACAGCTTTATCTGCTTGGACAAGAATTTCCAGAGACGAATGGTAAAGTCACCTTGGGCCTCAGCTTCACTTTCCGATCACTGAGCTCTAGGAGCGTGAGTTTCTCTGTTTACTCTGGAAACCAGAGGATGAACCAAGAGAGCAAAGAGTGCTCCAAGAGTGCTCTACTTTCATGGTGGAAAGAGATCATGCTGGAAATGCTCCATGGAGGGAAATGCCAAGTGTGCACACAGACGGAGCCGTCTTAGTGAATTACTATTTGTGTGAATATGAGCATATAAGGATGTGCTGGAGCGGGGTGTGTGTGAGAGAGAAGGTGCATGTGAGTGTGTGTGTGTGACAGAGAGAGAGAGACAGGGAGACAGCTGGGGGAAGGGGTGGTAATCAGGAAGTATCTTCAATTTCCACCTCTCACTGGCAAGAAGAGTTGAATAATCACCAAACTTGGCTAACCACAAAACTGGAGGAGGAGATGTGTGGTTTAGTCCCCAAGGGGACATCTGCCAGTGTCTAGAGACATTTTTGGTCGTCTCATCTGGAAGAAGGGTGCCATTGGCATCTAGTGAGGAGATCACTAAATATTCTTTGAAAACATGGCTTTTAGTGGTTTAATGATATCCACACATATGCCTATAACATAACTTTTTTACTATTTCCTTTATTTTTTACAGTCAGAATATTTCTATTTCATGCAAATGTCAGTAACAGAGCAAAGAACACTTGAATAAACAAATCCTTGTGAACATCAGATTGTTTCTGTAAATGCTGAAACAAAATTATTTTGTGAAAGGATGTACACATTTTCTGTCTTTTTGGTACATGTTGCCAAACTGCCTTCCAGAAAGATGCCTCAATATATGCTTTCACCAGCAATGACTGAGAGCACCCAGAGTTTATTTGCAACCCTTACGCTAAAGGCTCTGTCACTACCATAGCGGTATTTCTACCTGACCCCTCCCACTCCTTTTTCCAAAGGATTTGTCTGTTTACAAACATCGGACCACTATGGATGTCTCAACCTTCCAAATTTCAATTCTCTCTTTTATGAAATTGTTGGAAGTCATCACAAGTTGAGAAAGCAATCATCTCCCTAATCATATCCTAGAAAGGTGACTATTTTAGTTTTACTTCAAATTGCAGTGATTCATCTGAAAAGAAAAAAGACAAATTGGTAAGCATCTAAAATGCCACTGCCACCTCTAGCTTTCAAAATGGGAAAGGTAAGATCCAGAGGAAGGACAAGATGGATAGTCTCAGAGTCAGAGGAAAGGTAAAGCTGCAATCCAAACTCTTTATTCTTGGTCCAGTACTATTTCTGCTGAGTCCATCTGCCAAGAGATAATTTTAAAAAAGAAAGAAAGAAAAAGAAAAAGACACCTCAACATCTTTACAGGTAGGGCACTTGCGCTGAAAGGAACTCAACATCTTAATCTTGGTGACATACATGGTAAATGGCAGAGCTGGATTCCAGCCAGTTTGACCTGACTTGGGTAGCTGTAATGGTCATCTGTGAGACCTCTGATGATCCAGAAAGCCAGTAGCTAACATCACTTATCCATAGAAATCCTCAGGGGAGAAGAGAAGATAATGTTCTCTTTTGTATTCATATAGAGGCGGGGGAGGAGAGAAGATAATGTTCTCTTTCATATTCATATAGACTGTAATACTGTTAAATCTGCATGAATTAATTAGCAGAGTCTTTTCATAACAAAGTAATTTATGTGTGCATACAATGGTGCTATTGTTCCAGTAGACGCAATCTACAACTGTATTGTCTTCCATGGTGGCCGCTAGCCACATGTGGTTCTGGAGCACTGGAAATGTGGCTGGTTCAAATTGAGATGCTCTATAAGTGTAAACTACAAACTCGAAGACCTGGTATGAAAACAAGAATGTAAAATATCTCATGAATAACTTTTTCCATTGATTGCATGATTGGGTTACATGCAATATATTATTAGAATTAATTTCACCTGTTGCTTTTGCTGTCTTTACTCTGGCCACTAGAAATTTAAAAAACGTCTGTGTGGCTCATGTTCTGTTTCTCTGGGATAGCCCTGGTTACACGCTACTTGCTAATTCTGTGATCAAGGCATCTTGACTATGTCACTCAGTGAGGGAGGCCCTTATGGAGGATGATCTGATTTTTGATCATCCAATCTGTAGATAACACCTAGAATCCTAGATTGTGAGTTCTGGAAGGAACTCTTGGCAGAGACTTCTAACTGTTCTGAAATATCCATTGTTCTCTTCTCTCAGAGTGAGGGAACTCCAGGTTTTATTTATTTTTTTAACCTACCAAATTTGCAAATGCTTTTTATCTTTTTTACATTTTCTCAAGTATTTTTACTTTATTTTTTTATTTTTTTTAAATTTATTTATTTTTTTATTCTGTTCAGTTATACCTGGCACTGTAACAGCTAAGAAAAAAAACTGTTCCCCAGTCAACTTTGCAGCTGCATGAGGCCATATGACAAAGGTTCAGCCAACAAGATATGAGTTGAAATGGTATGTGCAGGCTCCAGGTTGTATATTTAATCATTAGAAGTGGTATGTTCTTGGCTCTTTATATTTCCTCTTTCTGGAAAAACAAAACAAAAGGCTCCTGGGTTCTTGAGGATTTCTTGAGTAAAGACACTTTGCAGTACATATGTAATGCATACTCTAAGTCAGTGACTTTATATATTATTGCATCTTCAAAGGTAGAATATATGGGTTGGCAACCAAGGGTCTTGAGACCTCTACATGAGGAAAGAGGACATTTCTATCCTATTTAAATCACTGTTTCACTCAACTAATTTAGTCTTAATTAATACAGATCCTGAAGACCATTTTTCTTTAACACATCTATATCACAGGACAATTATGTATCAGAGAGGGCTAAAGGATCCAAATTCACACAGTAACTTGGCATGAGAGCTGGGTCTTGAACCCATGGCTTCTAACTGTTTACCTTTCCATACTGTGCATTGTACTCAGCTAGCTCATCTAATTACAGTCTATAAAAAAGCATTCCAGAAGATACAGTACATAAGTGAACTATTTGCTATTGTATCCAAGAGATAAGAATCTCCATTTGCTCATATAATTGTTGTTTTAAACTGCTTCCTTAAAACCTCAATGATTTGTGTAAAGTACCAGCAATACACCAGCAGCTTACTTGATTGAGCAAGAGACAGCCATAAAATAAACTTATCAATGGCATCTTGCTGGAGGCACCAAAACAAGGAAATGTAATCTTGATATCACTTGCTTCCTCCCTGCCCTTTAAAATCCAGATAAAGTGGCTCAAATCATTATTTCTATGCTCCATGGAAAAGCAAAGGCTAAAATTTCTGTAGATTTCCTGGGGAAGAGGGGGGTATGTGGGGGGGGGATTATATTCTGATGTCTCCAAGTCTGGGTTCTTGATTCTGCAAGTGCTATTTATTCTACATTGCTAAAACCCAGACAAGAAATCCAACTTTTCCTATTTCTGCACATACACACACACACACACACACACACACACACACACACACACACACGGCATCTTGCACAGAGCTGATAAGTATGATACACTTACTTGAAGATTTACCTAGGAGAGGGGCGCCTGGGTGGCTCAGTCGGTTAATCGTCTGCCTTTGGCTCAGGTCATGATCACAGGGTCCTGGGATCCAGCACCACATCAGGCGACCTGCTCAGTGGGGACCTGCTTCTCCCTCTCCCCCTGCCCTTCCCCCTCTTCCTGCTTGTGCTTGCTCTCTCTCTCTCTCTCAAATAAATAAAAATCTTGGGCGCCTGTGTGGCTCAGATGGTTAAGCGTCTGCCTTTGGCTCAGGTCATGATCCCAGAGTCCTGGGATCGAGTCCCACATCAGGCTCCCTGCTCCTTGGGAGCCTGCTTCTCCCTCTGCCTCTCTCTCTCTCTCTCTCTCTCTCTGTCTCTCATGAATAAATAAGTAAAGTCTTTAAATAAATAAATAAATAAATAAATATCTTTAAAAAACTTAGGAGATAGGTAAAGGGTTACATATCAACAACTTCAGATTGAACATCAGACATGTCCCTTGTGAAACTTTCTCATGTCCACCCTGCCCCAAGGGGCCCCAAGGGAATTCCCATGGGATGCTTTTTCCCAGGGTCACCACTGGGCCATAGAGGCACCCCCTTCATGTGTCATAGACCAAGGGTTGGAGAACAGAGCACTGTGTCACTGCAGCCCCAACCTGCCCCCTTAGCCAGCCAGCATCAACAATGGTACCCCACAGAACCTGCAGCTAATGGCTCTGGTACCCGCCCCCCCCCCGGTAGTCCTCAGCCACAGACCATCTCTCTAGTCCTTCCTCCCCCACTCCTTTATATACCCAACCTCTCCTCTTCCTCACTGATAGAGAGGTAGAGACATCCCCCTAAACTCCTCTTATATTCCCAGTCTGGACAGCTTAGCCATGTTTTTGTTTTTGTTTTTGTTTTTTGCTTGAGCTCCTACCAAGCCCCTTAGACGTGATCTGCCCCGGGAAGGAAGCCTGACCCTGGGTGAGGCAGCTTTTTCTTGTGAAAGCCAATCACAGGTGATGGCTGACAGCCAAATTCTGTCACCTAGCAGGATTCCTCACTTGTGAGGAAATAGTCCTTCAGTCCTGACAGGAGATCTGGGTTGCAGGCTTATCACAGCATTCATTAGATTCTGCTGCTTGCCAAGATGCCCATCGACAGATGAATGGATAAAGAAGAAGTGATATATATACACAATGGAATATTATGCAGCCATCAAAAGGAATGAGATCTTGCCATTTGCAACGATGTGGATGGAACTGGAGGGTGTTATGCTGAGTGAAATAAGTCAATCAGAGAAAGACATGTATCATATGACCTCACTGATATGAGGAATTCTTAATCTCAGGAAACAAACTGAGTGTTGCTAGAGTGGTGGGGGGTGGGAGGGATGGGGTGGCTGGGTGATAGACATTGGGGAGGGTATGTGCTATGGTGAGCGCTGTGAATTGTGCAAGACTGTTGAATCACAGATCTGTACTTCTGAAACAAATAATGCAACATATGTTAAGAAAAAAGAAAAAGAAGAAGATAGCAGGAGGGGAAGAATGAAGGGGAGTAAATCGGAGGGGGAGACGAACCAGGAGAGATGATGGACTCTGAAAAACAAACTGAGGGTTCTAGAGGGGAGGTGGGTAGGGGGACGGGTTAGCCTGGTGATGGGTATTAAAGAGGGCACATTCTGCATGGAGCACTGGGTGTTATGCACAAACAATGAATCATGGGACACTACATCAAAAAAAAAAAAAAGGATTCTGCTGCTTGTGCTGCTTGGACCCACTTCTTCATGGTAAGTTCTGAGGACTTCAGGATTCTAAAAGGTTTATGGGAAAACTACAACCCCTACACACTGCTGTTTGTCTGGGACTTTAAGTGATACCCATCATTCCCTGCTATGCTATGCATTTTAGATTCCCCTCACCCAAAGCTAGAACCTCTACCACTCTTGGTGGCTTAGCTAATGGCATGAATACTCTTTCTGGAAGGGTCTGAGGCCATGGCCACCATGGCCTTTCTTACTGCAACTGCTACATTTGTCCATTTACTATCTAGACGGGGTAAAGGAACACCAAGAGGATGCCAAAGTGGATCACATGGAGACCAAACATTCCTTCTTACCTCCACTGAGCAATTCCTCCTCCTGTGAGAAATAATTATCCCTATCACGGTGACTCCGGTTCTTGCGTGATGGTCCTTTGGCACAAGGAGCCCCAAACGCCCTGGAAACAGTGTGGGATGGTTCAATGGGTCTCTCCCTGTGTTCCCTTGAAACCAAGACCCCTAAACATTCAGAATTCAGATTTGCCATAATGTGTGCATAAATTCTCCAGGCAAGGATACTCCCATGGCTACTCCTTTGGTTACTACTCCATATGTTCTTCCGCTGAAGACACAGTAACATTTAAAGGACACTGATTTAGAGTATGCATTTAGTATGATTTTGCTTTCACCCACTGAGGATTTTTACAGACATTTAATGAACTTTGCAAATAAAAATATATTTTATATTTACCATTCGTAGAGCTTTCCAGTCCTTTCTGTAGATCCAAATTTCCATCAGTTATCATTTTCCTTCAACCTGAAGAGTTTATTTTTTTTTAACATTTCTTATAATCCAGGCCTACCACTTTTTGAAAGATATTCTTCTCACATACAGAAGTATAGGTTTATCTTCTGTTTTCTTCCAGCACTTTCCATTCTTCTGGCATGCATAGTTGCTGATGAAATATTGGATTTATATATTTGTTACCCTATACATATTTTGGCGGTTTTTAAGATTTTTCTCTTTATCACTTGTTTTTAGAAATTTAATTAGTATGTTTCTTTGTGTGATTTTCTTTGTGTTTTTCCAGCTGAAGATGTGTTAACCATCTTGGATTTCTGGATTTATATTTTTATCAACTTTATAAAATTCCTAGCCATTATTCTTCTAATGTTTACCAATATGTAGAAATTTAATACATGACAATTGTGTTTTTCAAATCCATGGCAAAAAAATATATCCTATGAAATAAATGGTTTGGAACAACTGGCTATCTTTTTATGTTTCCTCAACCCCACTCCACTCACAGCAAATGAGTTGCTTTTATATTAACAACCTCAAGTAAAGAACAGACATATAAAATTTTTCAGTGAAAGTAAAAGGATCAGTTTAGAAATTGAATATAAAATATTCAAGTTATCGCATTAGCAAAACTTGCATGTATTTATACAAAAACTACTGGCCCTCTTAAAAATCAACTATTGGCCAGCTGAGTAGGCATCCTGCGGCCATCCCCCAAATCAGATATGCCATATAATTGTGAAGTTTATGGCAACCAGGCTCAAAATATTTTTTTATCAGCTGCTCTTTGAAAGAAAAATTATGAAGATCATGTGTCATTTGAATGTTCCCTTATATTTGGCTCAGCTGCAACAAATACTCAACTAAAAGCAGTAATTTTTAAGACAAAAGAGAAATATATTTCTCTCTCATGCTTATGTTAACAGAGCAGTTTAAGGTTTCTACAGAGGCTTGAATATCATCAGATACCCAGACTCCATCCCTTTTATTGCTCTGCTATTCTCAACACTGAGCTTTCAGCTTGTGATCCAAGATCCAAACTTTTTTTCCATGTATCTATTTTATCTTAGTCAGCCAGAAGGACAAATAGGAAGGAGAGAATCACATCTCTCATTAAGACTATTTCCTGAGAAAAATGTCAACACCAATTCCATGTGTGTTCCATTGGTAAGAATTTCATAAAGCGGCCACATCCAACTTACAAGGAAGTCTGGGGAATGAGGTTTTTGTCCTGGGCTACTGTTTCCAGTAACTTTTACATCCTGCATTATTGAGGGAGAAGGGGAGGAGGGATCTTAAGAGACAAGTAGCCTTTCTGCTTTTCATTCTTTCCTTCAACAAAATAGTTTGGCCACTTATATAGAAGGCACTAGGGACAGATTCTAAGATGTGGGATGAAAAAACATACCATCCCAGACACGTCCCTCCAGTCGAGTGAATATGCAAGTTGAGTAACTAAGAACGTGTCTCTTCTATGCCCTTCCTACAGCTGATTTTCAATCACTTCTGCGTGTACTGGTATTCTCTTGGTTTAATTCCAGCAAGTCACCGATATCATTATTAAGCTCCATGAGAACTCAGCATCACATTAGGCGCTATGAGAGATTCTTTCTAATTAAACTTCAGGGATCCTTCATCTTTTGTGGTTAAGTAAACTGAGGTCCAGAGAGGAAGGGACTTACCCAAGGTCCCTCCTCCAATCTCTCTGATGGCAAGGACTCAGATGGATATCTGAGGTCACTACAGCATCTGCCAAGACTGAAATTCAAGAAGTAAAAGCTGAGCTTCCCTCAGGATTCCCCTGCTGTGTATGAGTCATAGGGAAAAACCCCTGGGGACCGCCACCAACTAAGTAATGCTGCTGCTATAAAAATGTAGCTCGCTAGGCACTTGAACTCCATTCTTAAGTAGGAACTGATGCCGCCTAAACTACTGAAGGACGTTTTGAACTGGCCTCTGTGCCCAGAAAGAAATCATGCTCGAAAGAAGGAGATGGTGCTGGATTTAAGTCCCCCACATTTACTAGCTGTGTGTCCTTGAGAACATTGCTTAGCCTCACCAAGTTACAAGTTGCCATCTCTAACTTGTGGAGCATCCTCCCTACACTGGATACTGAAGGAATCCACTGAAATGCCATGGATAATATGCCTGGAGCACCACAGCTGGTACATGATTAATATCATCTTCATTCACTTACACTTATGTCTCATCACTTCCAGGGAGAACTTCCTCTACCAAAATTAATCTGGCTAATTTCACCACTTCAAATCCTTCGGTGGCTCCTACTCACTTCCAGAAGAAAATGAAAACCACTGGGCATGATTTGCAAGCTCTCCTCCTTAAAAAAAAAAAAAAAAAAAAAAAAAAGAGGAGCTTTGGCAAATCAGAGACGGAACTAAAACATGAGTCCACTGACTCCTCTCCCAAGAACCTCTGAACAAATAGCTGTAATAGTTATTTACAAATAGTTATTGAACAAATAATTATAGTAAGATGGAGGGAGCTCTACAAGAGAGACAGGGTTAGGAGGAAGCTCATTGATCATAATGATGCTTATGTCTTCTCAGCCATTCTCTACAGGGAGCGGGATCCGTCCTAAAAGATTAATGGACATCATTGCTCAATAGCAGAGTTGTGGATGGTTTTTAATTATTTGTTATCAGTTTGAATATTTTCCAATTTTTCAACAGCAGAACATTTTTTTAGCCTGTGTAATAAAGGTGAAATGATAATGACGGTAGTATGTTGTGCCTAGCTAAAGATTAGGCAGGTGAAGGAAGTGATGAAGGGAAATTTTGTGAGTGACGCCAGACACTAGAAGACTTAATGACAAGACGACCTTAGTGACCCTTGGAGATCATAAGCAAGTATATGTCACACAGAGGATCACTGGCAGTTTATTTTGTCTCAAGTCTCAAGGTCATTTTTCTGTTTCTGAGAAGCTATGGCTCTATCTTGAGGCAGGGCTTGCGGTTAAAGGGCATTCCCCAGCTAACAAGTAGATTCATTAAGTAGCTAACAAGAGATTAATATCTAAAATCTATTAGAAAATCATGCAAATCAACAAGAAACAGACAGCTGCCCCAACAGAAATATGGCAACAGGATGTGAACAGTCAATTTCAAAAGGGGAAGCCTCAAAAGCTCAGAAACTGATTTAAAAAAAAAAAGGTATTCAAAATCATCAGCAATGAAAGAAACACAAATGACATTTTGGACCCAGGAAAAATGATAAACACTTCACACTAGCAACAACTATAAAACTGTGTTTTAAAAATTTTGTTGGCACAAGAGGTGGAGAAATTGGAATCCTATACACTATTGGTGGGAATATAAGGTGGTGCAGCTGCTGTGGAAAACAGTATGGAAGTTCCTCAAAACATTGAAAATAGAATTACCATATGATCCAGCAATTCCACTTCTGGGAAGGGACTTACCCAAGGTCCCTCCTCCAATCTCTTTGTTGGCAAGGACTCAAAGAACTTGGCAAACCCAAAAGAACTTAAATCAAGATCTCAAAGAAATATCTCCACTCCCGTGTTCACAGCAGCATTATTCACAACATCTGAGAGGTAGAAACAATCTAAATGTCCACTGATGGATGAATGGATAAAAAAAGTAGTGTGTGTGTGTGTGTGTGTGTGTGTGTGTGTGTGTGTGTGTGTGTACACAATGGAATATTATTCAGCCTTAAAAAGAAAGAGATCCTGCCATATGCAAGAACACAGATTAATTTGGAGAATATTACGCTAAGTGAAATAAACTAGTCACAGAAGGATAAATACTGCATGATTCTACTTATATGAGATATCAAAAATAGTCAAACTCATACCAAGGTAGAGAATAGGATGATGGTTGCCAGAGGTTGGGAGGGGGGAAATGGGAAATCAAGTTTCAGTTATGCAAGATGAGTAAGTCCTAGAGATCTATAAAACACAGTGCCTATGGTTAACAATACTATATTGTGCACTTAGAGAATCTGTCTCATTTCACTGTAAGTGTTGTTATAAAATAGTAGTAGGAATAACCCAAAGAGGTACAAGAACACTTTTGGAGTAAAAAAAAAAAAAAAAAGAAAAGAAAAGAAAAAGAAAAAGAAAAAAACTGGATTTGCAGGAATATGAAAATACTGATGTCCCAGTGATGGGCCATCCTGGAGGGCAAAGTATCAATATTTCACCCCATTACATATACACATACCCAGCAATCTCTCTCCAGGGTATAAAGCACAAGAAATTCTCACACAGCTTCATCAGAGAACATGCCCGGGGATGTTTATTGCTGGGGATTTTTTGGGGGGGAGGGGAGCAAGAAAGAGGAAGGAATGGAAAATGATTTTGATGTCCTTCCCTGGGGCAATAGGTAGGTAAAAGTAGGTGACTATATGCCATAAAATACCACAAAGTATCAGGCAGTAGTTCAAAGGAATGGCTTAGATTATTGCCATAGCAACATAGATAGATCTTAAAAACATTGTCCTTAACTAACTGGAATTAAAATTTTAAAAAATTGGGGCACCTGGGTGGCTCAGTTGTTAAGCGTCTGCCTTCGGCTCAGGTCATGATCCCAGGGTCCTGGGATCGAGACCCTCATCGGGCTCCCTGTTTGGCAGGAGGCCTGCTGCTCCCTCTCCCAATCCCCTTGCTTGCGTTCCCTCTCTCGCTGTGTCTCTCTCTGTCAAACAAATAAATAAAATCTTTAAAAAATTTTTTAAATAAATAAAATAAAATAAAAACATTGCCCTTGATGGGGAAAAAAAAAAAAAGGAAAACCAGAAAGGATACATTTATGGAGATTCAAAATATGTGCATATATCTTAAGAGACCGCATAGGAAGAGAGGGTCATAAACTTTAATGGCATCTCTTTGGCCTCCCCTCTTCTCACACTCCCTGTGTGTCTATACTTTCTAAGCCAACAATATTGAATGCTCATCGTTCCACAAACTCAGCGTGCTATTTCACTACTGGCTTAGCCTTTGTACAAGCTGTTCTTTCCCCCCACCTTCCCCTCTAGTTCAATGGGGGATGGGCACACTGAATCACACTATTGAATCATTAGAACTCAGAGCTTGCTACTTGGTGCGGGTATAGCTAGCTGCTCAGTAAACAGGACTGACTTGAACTCAGTTTGGACACCCTCATCAGGCCTGCCCTGCATCTCAAACCCCCTCCATCCCTTCCCAGGCTTTTTGTGTAATAGCTCCAGGTTGTTGAGTACCTTCTCAATCCCAACACCATACTGCTATCTGGAAGGCACACAATTGAAGGTCATGATTCTGGGAGCTCAGTGTGGGAAGAGGACTAGAGTATAAAAGTTCCGTATGTTGACTTTCATTTCATCCCCCACCCATTTTCTATAAGGTACCCCTTCTTCCAACTGCACCTGGTACCCACTTGTCCAGAGTCCCCCTGATTGGCTTCCTTCAAAAGTAAACCTCCCACTATGGGCCAGGACATAGGAGCATATGCTGGCTGATATGGTTGGTGGAGGTGATGTAGAGGCCCCTTTGCTTTTACAGATTTTCAACCACTTTTCCTGTTTTAAGGCTCAACTTCACTCTATTTGGAAGTCCCAGAATCCAGAATCTTTTGGGGGCTCTAAAGTGTAAATCTCTTTGTTCTTCTGCATTTGCCAGCTTACGAATCAGGCTTCTTGGGCCTGCTAGAATCAACTGGGATCAGTTGTCCATCTGCTTTCCAGCTCCCAGTGTCTTTACCATTCCTTCTTCCTTTCTTTTTGTCTTTGAGAGTTGATGCCATACATTATGCTAAAAGCCCAGTCACTGTCATTTTATTGGTGTTTCAGGTGAGAACAGGGATAAATGAGTATGTTCAATCTATCATCATTAACCCAAAGCTGCCCATTTTTATATAATTTAAATGGTTAAGAAAAGTCTTGCTTGGTTTGAGACAAAATGGGAGAATTGGCAAGATTCACCTCCTGTTCTTATCTTGACACAACAAATCTTAAGATGTTAGAGAAAACCTTGATTTCCCCCTTTGACTCCTCTCTTCTCCAAGATAAAGACAAGACTCCCCCGTCTAGTATTCATTAACATCATTTTATTTGTGAGCAATGGAAACTATATCCAGCAAACACACACAAAAAAAGGTTGAGGGTAGATGGGTGCATTGGAAGAAAGAATACAGAGATAGCTCACTTGTCTACTCCTAGGTGGGTGGTTTTTAATGTATGCTCCCAGGCCAGCAGCATCAGGATGCCTTGGAACTTTCTGAAAAGCAAATTCTCAAGCCCCACCCTAGACCTACTGGATCAGAAATTCTGGGGACAAGACCCAGGAAGTCCTATTCTAACAAGGAGAGTCTGATACACGCTCAAGTTTGGGGACAACTGCCCTAGAATCAGCTATGGCCAAGGACACAGAGGGATAAAGAACAAATCTGACTGTGTTGCAGTCCACTATATTACCTGAGAAAGAATGTATTATAAACTGAAGACCTGCTCAATTGATATCACACTCCAAACTCCCACTAGTTAATAGTACTCCTATGGAAGAGATAGCTAACCTTAAATTGGTCTGTGTTAAAGATGGCTCCCCTCCATTCATGCTTTAGTCTCGTGGTTTTACTAGCTCTAGCTATATCCCGTACATGAGCATCTATTCCAAACACTTGACCCAGATCTTCACCATCCTCTCCATTGGCTATCCTTGGTGCTACTCATAATTACAGGCCGGAAGGTATGGCTGGTAGCCTTTCAAAGAACTTTGCTCTCAGGAGCTGAAGCTTAGGTTTTTTGCCAAGAGGTAATCTACAAGACAGCGAATCTCTCACCTCTGGTTTGACTTCATTCCAGCCTTAGAAAATACAGAGGGGGATGGACCCCAGGGGGAAAAAAATCTGACATTGATATCTGAGTTACTGTGATTTAGAAAAGTTTCTGAGACATTTCAAGAGAATAGTTGAAAAGTCCTAAATAAAATATAATCTGTTTCTCCCCCGCATAGGGCATTGCTTCTCACCCTTAACCCAAAGTGTTCAGATTGCTACTAAGATTCTACTATACCAAAGATCCAAATACTGAAATGAGAATAATGGTCTCACTACTGTCCCCAGCAGTGTGCAAAGCTATTACATGTATCATGTCAATTCACTTAAGATGTACAACTTTTCCGAGTTTTAACCTCCTTTTAAATATAAAGAACCTAGGGCTTGGAAAGAATAAACAGTTGACCAATGCCACACAGCTAGTAAATCAGGATTAAACCCTTATCTATCCTGCAATATCTATGATCTTAACCAGCCGCCACACTGGCTAGGTTTCAAATAAACCAGCTCCCAGTTCAGACAGAACTCGGTCACTCCAGAAGCTATTCTGAATTTTGGGGTGCCCAGAACATACCCTTAATCTCCCACCCAACAATCTTGCCTACCTAACACATTACTGCATGTCCTTTGAGACCCCGCATGGGGTCGCCTCCTCTGTGAAGTCTTTCCCACCACACCCCAACTCTGAAGCAGTCACTTATTTTATTCTGCTGTTATTTAGTTACCTGTCTGCCTCTCCCACAAAACTGTGAGCTCTAAGAAGGCAGGACTGACCTCATGGCTTGCCTTGCTAGCACCTAGGACAGGGCTAAACACTTAGGATGTAGTTAGGAGTTGTTGCTTCAAAAAAGAAAGAATGGATGGATGGGCGGCTGGTGGCTGGGTTTCAAAGGAAAGTGATAGCAGCAAATATATGACTTGGTATCAATAGCTCAAGTGTTAATTAGGGCAAAACCAAAGTTATTTGTCTGCAAACACTGGTGCCTAAGCCCAGTGAATCTTGCCCTTGCTGTGTCTTTTTCATGTCTACCAATTCTGCAGTAGCCCATCTTCCCCTTCCCTTCTTCTCCTCTCCCCCACCCTCTCTCTCTTTCTCTCCCTCTTCCCTTTAAATGCCTGTAGTACAGAACGGAAACCATACATGTAATATTTTCATTTGTTGTAATATATGATTCAGATATAAATAATGTTCCCCATTCTTAATTTCAAAATCCAGTGGATGGAACATTTTTGTAATGTCTAAAAATAAGGTCCAAAACACAAACGCCCACAATTCTCTCCCTCAAATTAAGAGCATACACTAAATTGATTCTTTCTTTCTTTCCTTTTTTTTTTGGTGAGTCAGTGACTATCAGTAGGAAAAAAGTTATCCAATGCTGTTCAATAGTAGGAATTTACATGATTTCGGTACCTATGAATTATTAGCAATGAGTTAATCATGTACATATGATAATCAATCATAGATATAATATATAAATCATTAATTATATATTTATACGTATAATGTATTGTGATATATAATTGATACAAGTATATTTTTATATAATATGTATTCTCCATCTTCTTACTTCCATTTATAGGGAGACAACTGAGACTCAGAGAGGTTAAGTGACTGTCGAAATATTACCCAGTAAGGGAGAGGAGGGGTGGGATTCCTTCCAACCCAATGCCCGTGCTTTCTCACTGGACTAAACATTCTTTCACGTGCAGTCAAAGAGACGGTATTGCTAAAAGATAGGAAGAGGAAATGCCCCCCAGCGAAAAACAAAAACCTAGGATTACGGAACACTTTGTTCAAGGAGAATACCAAATCCTTGGCCAGGGTTTTGTAAGAACGGGTGTAGCGCTCGCTTGCTGACACTTCCTATGATTCAGCTCTGCCGTCTTACTCGGCTTTTTGCGAAATTAAACCACATTTTAGAAAAGGAAACAATATCGGACTGATAATAATTTCTGTTTAAAATCTGATAATTTAAAACAAAGGTGAAAACCAATGGAATGACATAGATTTTTATCTCACCTTCTAGTCACAGAAATGTTGAGTGTGAAAAACATTGAATTCCAAATTCCAGAAACAAAACTTTCTTTGCTGGCTCTGGAGGTTTCTCATGCTGTTTCACAACCTACATGCCCCACACCCCCACTCTCACGGCGTCTGCTTCCTCTTCCTCCCTCAACCCATGCAGCGAACCCGAAGGCATGCTACAGGAAGGGGCTTGGTGGAGAGGAGCCCAGGAATCCTGCCTTGCATGGGGCACTCCTGAAAATCTCCAGAGGCCACCTTCCTGTGATTCTCTCAGGCTGCTCTGGGCTGAGCAAGCAAGGAAGAAACCAGGCAGGATGTTAGCCCCGCTTGGGTTCTGAGAATTGCTACTTGGCCATAGTTTTCTCTGGTTTGAACCAAAGCAGCAGGAAAGGTAGAAAGTGTTAGAGAAGAAAGTGCTCTCGGGGGAGCCATCAGAGTGAAAGCAGGTGGGGTCTGCGGGAGACCTCGGCTCTGTCCAAGGCCAAGTTGGCTGAAGCTGCCAAGCCTCCCTCCGGCTCAGAACATAAATCCTGCTGGTTCTTCCTCCAGAGCTCTGCAATGCACCCCTTTCTTCT
This sequence comes from Zalophus californianus, assembly GCF_009762305.2. Classification (NCBI taxonomy): domain Eukaryota; kingdom Metazoa; phylum Chordata; class Mammalia; order Carnivora; family Otariidae; genus Zalophus; species Zalophus californianus. Next base: position 19,264,789 of record NC_045607.1, read on the forward strand.
TCGTAGGTTCTCATCAGTTCATGGCATTTTATTCCCCTACCTGTGTACTCCTTTCAAACGAGCCCTTAAACCACAGCCAGAAAAACCGGCTTGACCAAAACACCACCTCCACCACCATTGAGAAACTGTCAATGGTCTTCCAAACAAGAAAAGAGTACACACTCCTTGGCCTGGCACTTAAGGCTCTTCATAATCTGGGCTCAGCTTCTTCTTCCAGCACCATCTCCCAGGGCTCCCCCACCTAAGGCTTCTGCTCCTATCAGACCACTCACTCAACATGCATGCATTCACTCAATTCACTAAGTATCTGCCGAATGCCCACTTTGAGCCAGGCGTTAGGAACACAGTGGGTGAATAAGCAGACACACACTCTTTGTACCAGAGCAGACAGACAAATGACAAATTGTGAACTCCTGATTCAACTTGATAGACTGACCACAGCATTTACATATTTTCCTTCCCCACTATGAAATGAAAAAAAAAAAGAAAACAAAAAAACAAGTGTAAGATATAAGTGGACAACAAATTATAATGAAATTTTGGAAGACAGAATATAGACAGATGAGCAATGATCAACTTAGCAGAATGGAGAGAACTTCAACATAAAGGCCTAGAGACATGTATGCTGACCAAATTCCATCATGCACCTTGCTGAACGCCTGCAAGGCAAGGTTCTCAGAGACGTGAGTCTCCACAGAAACAAGGGGTAAGAGGTGAGGCTGCCTATCTGGACACAGGAAGAGTAAGGCCCTTGGATTGTCCCCTTGGTCCCACAGAGCCTGATGGCCACCCTGCAGGTAGAAGACAGAAGAGCCAGTGTCTGGAGAAATTGTCAGAAGAAGCTCCAGACTCACGTACATCAAGCACAGAGCAGAACATAGATGAGGCATGGGACTGAAAATGATCCCACCGAGGGGCGTCACCATGACATTTCAGGACTGCCCTGATAAAAAGATGATCCTAAAAGTTCCTAGATGCGGGGCCAGGAGAGAGAAGAAGATCACATGCACACACATACAAAGAAACAGAACTGCAATCAGGCACCTACCGGAGCTTCTAGGAGCTGGGAAATAACTGGAGAAAGGCTCCCCAAGTCCTGGGAAAATTTTTAATCTCAAATCCATGACTTCACGACATTACGAACAAACAGGGGGTGCATATAGACATTTTCAGACCTAGGAAGACTCAGAAAATTTGCCAGCCATACACACTCTCCTTTTTGGGAAGTTACTTGAGAATGTCCTCTAGCTAAGCAAAGGAATAAAACCAGAAAGAGGAAGTTGCAGGGACCCAAGAAGTAAGGGGTCCAAAACAGGAAAGCAGTGAAGGGGAATTCCAGGATGCTAGCAGGCAGGACATACACAGAACAAGCAATACAGACAGCCTCGGGGTGGAGGGCTCCAGGACAGGAGATGCAGGGGAATGAAAATAGCACACATTAATATCTGAAATATTTTATCATTGAGAACCGGGGTCATCAAACTCCCGCCCTTGGACAAAATCCTGCTTTGCCCCTTGCTTTCCTCATTAAGATTTTATTGGAACATGGCCACACCCATTCATTTAAGTCCTGTCAGTAGCTCTGTTACACAGTGTCCTTGACTGAGTTCCCTCTGCAACAGCTGAGCTGAGTAATTGCAACAGACTGTCTAGACTGAAAAATATAAAATTTTTACTGTGTGATCCTTTGCAGAAAGATTTTTGTCAGCCCCTGTTTAAAAGGGGGAAAAAATTACTGATCTGATAGAATGGATAAAAAAAAAGATAAGACTAGGTATAGAAAGAAAAAAAAAACCCACAAAAATTGGGAGTAAAGAGGCCATTGCAAACTCAGAAAATACAAAGTTGTACAAGAAAAGAAATGATCCCAGGATGCTACCTGGATTCTGCAGTGAATAATATTTGCATGATCGTAAAAACATACACACAGATTCTGATTCATCTAAAAATTATGATACAAGTATTAAGGGAAAAGGAGAAGAGAAATGAGATGTACAAAAGACCTAAATTGTCATCTACTATAGCAGGAAGTCAACAGAAGTCTGATATTCATAAATCAAGAGATTAACAATATAAGCATATTTGCTGAAAATACAGAGGCATATGCCATAAGAAATAATGAAAGAATAAAAGTAGTTTGTCTGATGAACAGGACCAAATGTGGTAGGGATTGGTAAGCAGGGCACTGCTGTTTTCACCATAAATGTCCCAAAACCTTTTTTTAAAACTGTGTATGCATATTATTTGAAGAAGTAACAATTTTTCAAAAATACACTATCTCAAAAATTACAAAAGACAGTATAGGTTGAAAGTGAGCCAGCTAGCCAGCTAGCCAATTTAGGTGAAAGGACTTCCCAGACAGAAGGACTAGCATGTGCAAAGGGCCAGGGGTAATATCAAGTATGATGATTTAAAGGACTGGAACTGGATGGGACTGGCTGAAGGGGAGAGTGTGGATATGGAAGGGTTAAGAACCAAACTAGCAAAGACAGCAAGAAAGAGACCACTATGTCACCATGAAGCATCTCAAAGGCATTGCTCAATCACTGGCTGATAATATCATCAATGAATTCACAAGACTGTGACCAATATTTGGAGCACATTTCTTCCTTTCAAAAGGAAGATTTTTGCATAAGAAACAGACTCAAATCCATGACCTAACAAAAGAAGTTACTGTACAATCAGAAAGTTGAGCCAGATGGTATCTGTTTCCTTCAAGACACCATGTCAAATTCTTCTAAAAGCATTGAGGGGACCTCCCCATGTCCCTGCCGGCTTTGGAAATGACCTGCCTTTCTCAAGTACACTCTTGCTCCCACACCTGCCTACTCCATCCCCTTAATCATTGTTAGAATTCTGGATGCAGAATTCCCTTCAATATCTTCTTGAGCTCCCACTTGCCATTCTTGCACCAAATCCAAAATCTTGATCTTTGCTATCACTTGACTGACTACCTAAGTGCCCTGTTCACCACTGCCTTATCAGTCTGTCCCAGATGTCTCAAAACAGACTTGGATCTTTCAAGGAAGGACCCAAGAGATGCTCTCTCCCTACCTTCCTGAGGAAAATGGACCCCAGGGAAAGAAATGATTTTCCCCAACATCAGGCAGCAAATTGAAGGCAGAATCAGGATCACAATGAGGATTGCATCACTTTTGGTTTGTGAGGGCCTCCCTTTAAGACTTCGGGAAGACAGTATGGAGGTTCCTCAAAAAGTTAAAAATAAAGCTACCCTACGACCCAGCAATTGCACTACTGGGTATTTACCCAAAGGATACAAACATAGTGATTCGAAGGGGCACATGCACCCCAATGTTTATAGCAACAATGACCACAATAGCCAAACTATAGAAAGAGCCCAGATGTCCATTGACAGATGAATGGGTAAAGAAGATGTGGTATATATATATATATACACACACACAATGGAATACTACTCGGCCATCAAAATGAATGAAATCTTGCCATGTGCAATGACGTGGATGGAACTAGAGGGTATTATGCTAAGCAAAATAAGTCAGTCAGAGAAAGACAGATATCATAGGATTTCACTCATATGCGGAATTTAAGAAACAAAACCAATGAACATGGGGGAAGGGAGGGAAAAGTAAAATAAGTTCAGAACAGAAAGGGAGATAAACCATAAGAGACCCTTAATTCTAGGGAACAAACTGAGGGCTACTGGAGGGGAGGGGGGTAGGGGGATGGGCTAACTGGGTGATGGGCATTAAGGAGGGCACTTAATGGAATGAGCACTGGGTATTATATGCAACTGATGAATCACTAAATTCCACCACTGAAACTAATAACACACTACATGTTAATTAAATTGAATATAAGTTTTGGGGCGCCTGGGTGGCTCAGTTGGTTAAGCGACTGCCTTCGGCTCAGGTCATGATCCCGGAGTCCTGAGATCGAATCCCACATCAGGCTCCCGGCTCAGCGGGGAGTCTGCTTCTCCCTCTGACCCTCTCCCCTCTCACGCTGTTTCTCTCTCTCTTTCTCAAATAAATAAATAAAATCTTTAAAAAAAATAAAAATAAACTGAATATAAGTTTTAAATAAAAAACTTCGGGGAAAAAGAGTTCCTACACACCAGTAGGCAAGAGCCTGAGATTGGGAAATTCTCAAAGATGAATTTCCTCTTTGTCCCCCTCTATAACAGAGAATTTTTCCTCTATTACATAAATAGCAATTAATATTTGGGGAAATACGTTCTAGTTATATTTTACAATTCATGCACTTCAGTTAAGGTGTACCCAGATGTAATTATTTTTGTGAAATAGCAGTTAAGACTCTGCATATTAACTCCTTCTTCCTTTAGAAGTAGCAGGAAGCCTCCATGTTATTGTTGCTAACATTTTCTTGTAGGAATTCTTAAGAATTAATTACAAATTATCTTTATTGTGCTGGGATGAGGCAGCACTGAATTAATAATGCGTCTTAAACATTAATTTAGTCAGTGACTCTCAGTCATTTTGGTTTCAAAGCTCCTTAGCCTTTTAGAAATTGAGGACCCCAAAATTTGTGTTTGTATGTGTTTATCAATAAATATTATTCGAAATAAAAACTGAGAAACTTGACTTATTCATTCATTTAAAAATATCAATAATAAATTACATGTTGACATAAATGATATTTTTGTTTTTAAAAAACACTATACTTTTTTTTTAAGATTTTTATTTATTTCATAGAGAGAGACCACAAGAGAGGGAACACAAGCAGGGGGAGCGGGAGAGGGAGAAGCAGGCTTCCCGCAGAGCAGGGAGCCCGATGCAGGGCTCAATCCCAGGACCCTGGGATCATGACCTGAGCTGAAGGCAGATGCTTAATGACTGAGCCACCCAGGCATCCCAAAAAACACTATGCTTTCAAAAAATAGAAGCGTGGCATTGGTTTTACGTTTTTGCAAATCTCTTTCATGCCTGGCTTAGTAAGAAACAGCTAGAAAATTACATCTGCTTCTTCATTCGGTCTTTTGCAGGTATCCCACATCATGTAGCCCCTGGAAAACGCCACTTATACTCATAAGTGAATGAACTTGAAAAAGGCCAAAAACATCTTGGTATTGTTGCGAAAATAGCTTTGACCTCATTTCATGGACACCCTAAAAAGGTACCAGGGATCCTCAGGGGTCCCTGGACCACATTTTTAGAACTGCTGGTTTAGGGGTGCCTGGGTGGCTTAGTCGGTTAAGCATCTGCCTTCGGCTCAGATCATGATCCCAGGGTCCTGGGATTGAACCCCAAGTCAGGCTCCCTGCTCGGCTGGGAGCCTGCTTCTCCCTCTCCCTCTGCCTGCCGCTCTGCCTACTTGTGCTTTCTCTCTGTGTCAAATAAATAAATAAAATCTTAAAAAAAAAAACTGCTGGTTTAATTAAAATAAAAAAACAAAATGTATTTATTCAAACATTTGTGTTTTCACCCACATGACAGGTTTCACTAAATCTTCCCAACCAAATAGGGAGGAGATATGTTTCTATCCTACTACACATAAGAAGGTGTTTGTTAGTAAAGATGTTGGTGAATTTATTTTTAAACATTTGGATGCACAAGCCATGATTCAGGGTCTGTGGGACTCTGGGTGGACACCCAATGACCAAAGTGATGTCACTCAAAGGTGATGGACTTGTGGGCAATTCATTTGGATCCATTTCATTCATTCATTCAATAGCTCATCCCAATTCTGTGTCATCTGCGTGAAGTGTAGATTCCTATTTCAGAAAGCAGGGTTTCTTATTTTGGTGCCTCCTGTTCTCTTGTTTGTGCCAATTTTGAGGGGAAGGCAATGCCCTATACCTGGCATCTGCTGAGCAAAATAATAATCCTAACAACAGTCGCTGAACAAATATCAATGTGCACTTCGCTGAGTGCCAGAGTCGAGGGCGAAGAGCACTACGGCAAGAAGGGATATGTATGGTATCGGGACTGAGGTTGTGCACTGAAACGGAACTGGTTGCCAATCCCTTTCTGTCACTCACCGTGACTTGGGCAAGTCAGAGGACTCTGTGAGCCTCAGTATCTCTGTCGGTAAAATGGGGATGACAGTTCCCACGGTGACTGGGAAGTTCCTATGGGGTGACACATGGAGAGTACCTACTGCTGAGCCTGATGCCCAGCGAGGGCTCCATAAATGAGAGCTGAGGTGATGTGGATGGTGGGAAGGAGGATGCAGCAACAGCCCGATGTTGGCACAGCCGGTTGACTCAAGGACCCCCAGAGGGGCTTCAATGCAGAAGCCCCAGCCTCCCTTCCCTTCCATTTTCTAGCTGCAAGAGCCATCTTACAGATCCTCAATTATGCCAGGCTCCTACTGCCTCAAGCATTTTCCTGAACGCTATTGCCTCTGCCTGGGAGCACCCGAGGCCCTCCACCCTCAGTTCCACAGTCTGCCACGTGTGTTCCACAGCAAAGCTCTCCAGGTTTTCCAGAGAATCCGTAAGCACCCAGAAAGCTTTTTCTTGACACTCCTACCCAGTCTCCTCAAGGACACAGTCCACCCTGAATGATCTGCTTGATATCAGCTAACCCGTTTACCCAGAAAATGTGCACGAGAGCCCCTCTTCCCAGACAGCCCCCCAATGGTTCGGGTCTGGTTTCCCTACCCCCCCCCCGCCGTTTTTCTTCTGTAAATCTTGTTTGGGACCTCTGTTAATTAAAATGACTGATCTCTTGTGCCTACAAATAAAGACCGTGCTGATATTTCGCCAAGTTTCTCCTCCACATAATTCCTGGACATTACTCTGAAGGTGATGAGCCATAGTGAGTCTCCGTGATTGGGCCCAGTTCCCATGGGTCACAGAGCAAATGGTAAGCCCTCCTCCTCTCTCCCACCCAACAGCAAGCTAACAATTAGCACCCTGCAATCCACTTTTGTTCTCAAGACTTCTGTTTTAGTTCATGGAAGACTCCTGGCTTTATTCCAGCATGTTGAGAATTAGCATGGAAAGGGAACAGGTGAACAGTAGCACATTTAGACCACAGCCATCCTTTCAAAAATAAAACAGCTCCTGTTAAATTGATGAAACCACAAGAGAGAGAACTGAATCTCCACAGTGGCTCCCACAGTGACTTTCTCATCGCTGCCTCACACTTTCCCCCTCAGATTGTCCAGCCCTGTCCTGCTAGATTGCGTTTTTAAACACAGCGCTAGGGGCGCCTGGGTGGCTCAGTCAGTTAAACATCCAGCTCTTGGTTTCGGCTCAGGTCGTGATCTCAGCCTCGAGAGATTGAGCCCCGCATCAGGTTCTGCACTTGGTGGCAGTCTGCTTGAGATTCTCTCCCTCTCCCTCTGGCCCTCCCCCTGCTTGCTCATGCTCTCTCTCTCTCTAAAATAAATAAATAAATCATTAAAAAACCTGCAGCTCTAATCTTACCCTTCTTCTCAAAAATGTCTGATGTCCCATCACTGCCCAGAGCCTAAAATCTCAACTCCTTACCCTGATAATCTGCATCCTTCTTCTGGCTGCATTCCACTTCACCAAGTTTCTCTTTCTCTATGACTCCACCTCCTACCTACGAATGCCAGGTGGCCCAATGCAAGACTGTCTTGATGAAGGGAGCAATGCACTGATATACATTCAAGCACAAGTTTCTTATTTCGTTGGTACACAGCCCAGCTAGTTTGAATAACATTGCCTAGTACGGTTGTCTTTCCCTGGAATGCCTTCCACCATCAAAGGTAAGATCTATCTCTCCTTTAAAGCCCTACTCACATGCTGCCACCTCCAGGAAGTCTTCCCTATTCATCTCCACTGAAAACAGTCCGTCATTGGCACTCGCTCTTGCACTACTTACTATCATGTCTTATATTAACATTCTATATACCCATACCCTACCTCCTCCAGTAGGCTACCTGGTGGCAGGGCCATGTCTTATATGCCTCTATTTCTGTCTCCCTCTCCTCCATAATCTGTACAGGTCCTGGCGTATAGTAAGTGTCAATTAATGGCCTTAGGCAAATTAAAAAATAAAGAGATTGGATCTGATCACGACACTCTCCTGCCTACCCTCCATCAATGGCTTCCACTCAGATTAAATCCAGACTCCCTGGAAGCTGCTATAAAGCCAGGTACAATTGCCTCTGTTCACTCTTTCAGCCTCATCTGGTACCACCTCTGCTCTGCGCCTACATATATCTCTCTCCCCCATATGTCTCTTGAACACATAAAATTCTTGCTGGCCTTGGGGCCTTCACACATGCTCTTCCTTCTTTCTAAACCCTGCTTCCTCCCATTAATTTTCTAGTCCCATAATTTCTGACATTTCAGGTTTCAACCTAAAAGCCACATCCTCAAAAAGACCCTCTTGAGTGTATTTTAGTCGGGGGCATGGCAGGAAAAATATGTCACCTACCAAGGGGGCTACTATTTTAATAGAGAGCCTATCTACGAAGGTACGGCCAGGATTGAGGGGCACCAGTGAGAGATAGCCCAGTCTGTCATGGCCAGCACCAGCAGATGCCTGAAGCACGAGGGGAGGGAACATGTATTGGAACCTGGAGACAGTAGGTGCAAGAAGAAGGCCACCTGACTTCACTAGAGGGTAACAACTGAACAGTAAGATCTGTAGAAGGAAACACCCCAGCCTCCTGTTTCTCCCACTGCCCCAACGGCCAACCCCCGACTGGGAGCAGAGGAGCCCCTGAAGGCAGCGCAGCCAGGCCAGCCTCCCAGGAGGGTGGAGACGGATGACGAGAAGGATGACAGAAGCTACCCAGCACACCCTCCATTCTCAGGTAGACCCTCCTGTTATCCCACCTCCTAGCAACCTGCTCTTTTTCTTCTTAGTATTCAATAAAATGTTCACTCTTGTATCTTTTTGCTCACTGTCAATAAGCACCTTCAAATTGTAAGTACCATGGCTGTGAAGGCATGAGTCTTGTTTGATGTGCTCAGTGCAGCATCCCCAGAACCTATCCTATCGTCGATGCTGGATAAATACTTGCTAATGAACACACGAACATGTAGATCAGTCAGACACAGTAACACATGTAATTATACACGTACACATCTCGGTTTCAAAGGGAGAAACCTCCTCTACAGAATTAAGAAATGCCAGGAAATTTCACATCAAAGTCAATTCAATGAAAACAAAATGCTGCCTAGCATAGAAAATCAAACTCTAACTTCAAAAAAAGCTGACCATTTTCTAAGAAGAGAAGAAAAAAGTCTTTCCTATTAACCTGCTGTGAAAACACTCTGAACCAGACTAGATAAGCTATTGCTGTAGTATACAAAATTGTCTTCTTCTCCAATCCACACTGCAGATTTAAATTCAAGTGCAAGTGGTATTCTTCCTTGAACTCTATTCCAACAATACCTTGGCAGCTCCCACACCAGATTTACAGTTGCAAGAGAAGGAAAGTGTTAGCAAACCCTCCATCCCCTCCTCCTGGTCTTGGGTTTTAATGTGTCTCGGCAAAGCCTTGATTTCTCTGAGCTCTTGTGGTAACATTATGAGGAATACAGATACAAAACTTTTAAATCAAATTCAACATAAGTTTGTTTACATGGTAAGTGTATTTTATAGACAGTTGAATTTGATACCCAACCACAAATGTCCACATTTGCTTTTCTCCTCTGTCGCCCAACACATTCACACTTTGATGAGGAGGGTTTCTTTACAGCATGTTGCACAGTATGATTTCAAATACTTCATCTTTCTCTCACTTCCTCAAATGTGTCTTAGGCATGTTCTCCCAAACCACAGGACTTTCCTGTTTGCCGCTCCCTTTCACTGGAAGATGCATCCCTCTTTTCTCCAACTAATTCTGCAAAAATGGGCTAACATTGGGACCTAGATCACAGCGTGGTTGTGAGGAATCATTTAGATAATAATATAATTAAGGTAGTACACTTAAGACACGTAAAACAGCTCCTGGCACATAGTACCATCTTGTTTGTTTGTTTGTTTGTTTGTTTGAGTAATCTCTACACTCAACGTGGGGCTCAAACTCAGAACTCCAAGGTCAAGAGCCACGCGTTCCTCTGAATGAGCCAGCCAGGCACCCCATGATCTTAATAAATGTAATCATCATCATCATTAATGATTATTTCCAAATTAATCTTCAGATCTGCTATCAAACATTACTTGCTCAGGAAGATTTTATGTCCCCCAGCTTAGATTGGTTATCCCAATCATGCCCATTCATGTGACTGGGTACCTTTCCTTCATAGCACTAATTATAATCCATAATTAGGTGTGATTCAAATTATCATAAGAATAATATATATGTCCCTGACTAGGCCAAAACAAACAAACAAACAAACAACTGTGAGAATTTGTACAGCAAGTGAATTTATTGGTCACCACTATGTCTCTAGTTTGTAGGAAAATGTTTCATACTTAGTGGTCAAAATGCGTGAAATGAGATGAACAGACATCATCTCCTTCTCTGACTGTAACACAATAATCACCACCTCTTTCCATACATTTCCTTCATATTCATTATTTTAAGAGCTAGAAAGGTAAATATTAGAGGAAACAGATGCATCAAGAAACCACATGACCAGAGATTCTAGTTCCCAGAGTCACAGGTAGACCAGAAGCCAAGTATCCATATTTCTAGTCATATAGCATCCTGAGTACAAGTGGAAGATGGCAGAAGATTTCTGTTATGGACTGAATGTTTGTCTCCTCCCCAAATTCATATGTTGATGTCCTTAATCCCTAATGTGAAGGTATTTGGAAATAAGGCTTTGAAGGTAATTAGGTTTACATGAGGTCATGGGCTGGGCGGGGGCTGGGGGGGCATCCTCATAATGGGATTAAGGCTCTTATAAGAAGAGACCCCAGACAACTTGCTCTCCTTCTCTTGGGCCATGTGAGGTACAGCAAGGAGGCAGCCATCTGCAACACAGGAAGGGAACTCTCACCAGAACCCAACTATGGTGGCACCATGATCTTGAATTTCCTAGCCTCCAGAGCTATAAGAAATAAATGCCTGCTGTTTAAGCCCCCTTGTCTATGGCATTTTGTTATAGCAGCCTAAGCAGACTAATACAGTCTTCTATGGAGGACAGGAGTCAGGGGGATAATCTGCTGTACCCAAGAAGCCCTCAGTCTTCTTTATACAGTTTCCTATATTGTTAGAGCCAACTGTTAAGGCATAGTTCTGAAAGAGTGTGTGGAGAAAATGCTTACGTTCACTACACTATTCCTTCTTCCTGGACACATAGAAAAGCTGCATTTCCCAGCCTCCCCTGTTCTTGGATTGGGGTCATATGACTGTTCTGGCCAATAGAATTTAGGCAGCAATGGTATAAGCCACTCCCAGGCCTGATCCATTAAATATTCCATGTTCCATCTTTCACACTGTCTTCCTTCTCCATAGCCAACTTGGATGTCATAAAGGCTACCTATCACCTGCTAGACTTCATGTGAGAAAAACATTTTTATTTTATTAAGTCCCTGATATTTTAAGACTAACTTGTTACTGCTACATATCCTAGTAGTATCCTGACTAATACAAAGAGGCAGAGTGGAAAACTAAAAAGAGAAATGAAGAAACCAAGAGTTTGAGGCCCAACTCTGGCATCAGCTTAGAATATGACATTGGAAAATTGTCTTTCTGGATCTGAATTTTCATCTATGATACTCAGACATGAATAGATCACCATGGGTGGTCCTTGATTTTGCATATTACCTGGAAACCGGACTCAGTACTTCATATACCCCTCTCTCCCACACATATATACAACTCTGAAAGTGATGGCAAAACACATTGTTTTACTAAAGAATTTGTTGGGTGATAAAATGGATTCTACCCAGAGTGACCATACATGCTATGCTAAGACAGTGCCCATTTAGACCCGTTGTCCCAGTGTAATTCCGTGTAATTATTAATATAAGAGAATTCTTGCCCTCTAGGGCATCCTGGCTTAAACAATAAAATTATAAGTTAAGCTAGTTATATTACCCACAACATATAGCAACTCTTACCCAACATCTCTCTGTTGTTTCCCATCCATCCTGAGACTCCACCATCCCCCACACATCATCCCTGGAGTCCTTTACTGGATCCTCTGCACCTAGCTCATTAGCTGAGAAGGAGCTCAGAGAAATATACCAACTCATAACTCCTCATCATACCTCATTGCTTCAAGCTAGTCACATGGCTCCACCCTAACTACAAGGGAGACAGATTATTGTAGATTTCATGGTGATCTTATGTGCTCAGAAACAAAACAAATAGGTAAGTATGAGTAAAGGTTGAACAAAATGCCTTCACCTTCTCTGTGGGAAAATGACTATGGCTTAACCTCAAAGCACTATTCCCTGATAAAGGCTAATGGGGAAAATGACTCCTGATTGATAAACAGCCTCTAGACGGGGCAAACTGTACATGAACTATGAATACCAGTGGAAAGCCATAGATATGGGACTTGGAAGCTGTGAAAATAGATATTGGTTCCAATGGCACTTCGGGCTTTTAAACCAGAGTGGCCCCTATACCCAACTGTGTAGTGTCAATACGAGGACAACACCTGTGTTATGGGAGGGAAAAGGCATATAGACCTTAGACTGCCACAAAGATGCCCACTAAGGAGACTCATTTGGCACTGTGATCTTGGCCTGTTGTGTTTCCTCTGCTGTGTCTTTCCAAGTGGAGTGACCACTGCAGTCATGTGGGTTTGATTATCTCCTCTCTCTATGCAAAGTATGGCCCTTGGAGAGACAACATCAGCATTACTTGGAACTTTTTAGAAATGCAATCAGTCCCACCTCAGACCTACTGAATCAGAATCCACATTTTCACAAGACCCGCAGGCAATTCTTCTGCATGAAGTTTGAGAGGCGGTGGTATAGATGAACCCAGGACCAGAACCGCTGGTCACTCAGAATGGGCGTAACAGCAGATCACAAGCCAATCTCTGCCATTCTTACTCATTCCCAGGTCAAATCGATATTCATGTATATTTTCCTCTTGTTGTTTCTAGTCTTCACTTATAATCACAAAATTACTGATGTTCTCCAGAGGGCTCAGTAAGAGCAATTAGGTCTTTTTATTTTAATTTACAATTAATTAATTAGCCTTCAGTCCCAATGCAGCAGAGAAGCACCAGATTCCACAATGTTCTAAATGCATTAAGTTTGAAGGATTACTTCCTCTCTCCAAAAATGTTTGAGTCTCCATCACATCAAAGCAAGAGAAAGAGGAAAGAAAGGCAAAACCATGTGGTCTCCACGGGTAGAACCCATGGAGGCCAGCAGGGCTGGACAGTTTTGTTCAGCCCACTCCTTCAAGGGGCATTCACGGGGAAACCAGAGGCAGGACCTCAGAAGAGAAGCTCAGCGCCAAGAGCACTTTGCCAAGCCACACCTGAGTACCAGTCTCCTAAGGGCAGGGGACTCCTCTCCTAAGGTTTTACCAAATGGGCAGATGAGCCCCTTGGACTGATACCGTATGCTCTCTCAGTTCCCATAGAGGGTTTCCAGCTTGTCCAGCTTTTCGTCAGCTACATTCACACATTTTCTGATGTGAAGTACAGAATGGGATACCCCAGAAAGCAACTTCACAGAGGAAGGAGAAAAGGGCACACAGGTCTGTGCCAACCATTCTGTGGGCTGGTTTCAGAGGGAGAAATTTAAATTCTTATATATTCCACATTCCCTGGAAAGAGGTAGTGAAAGGTAGTACATGGTATTCAGACAAGGAAATAATAAATGTTCCTATGACCTATAGGAAACTACATATATTTAAAAAAAGAAAACAACATTAGATGTCCAGTATGATCCCAAGATACTACTTGTGGTTTCTCCTCTGGGTACAGATTCTGGGTTGTTTCTAGTACATTCTGTATAAAAAGCGATACGTATTCATTGTAAACAATTTGGGACAAATTGGACAGACAGCGTACAAACAAAAACACATATAACATGAAAAGAGAAGAGCTAAATATACTTAGTAAAATTGCAACTGGGAAGTCAGCAGGAGGGAACAGCAGAACAGAAGTGGGATAAGGCCAAATGAGCAAAGATGGCGGGAAAGACTTGGGAGGAGAGACAGAGGGAGAACGGAAAGGGGAATGATGTCTGCGGTGGTTTGATCAGGGATGATGGAGGAGGAATTTGGTTGCCTAGATCGGTGCTCAACGGTTTCTGTAGCTAGACTAGTGTCTTAACACTTCGAGTCAACAAAAGGAAGGATCCGATCCCTTTGACAAATGTAAACCAAGTGTTCACCATGCACCAGGAGGTGTTCTAAGGCATTTTAAACACAGTATCAATCTTATAACCACCCTAAAAGTGAAAATAAATGATTGCTGTCCCATTGCCAACGGCAAGTGAGACCGGTGGCCAAGCAGACCCCCTCCCAAAGGTTTCGAGCATTTACCTCACAGCGAGGGCTCAGCAGATGTTTGTTTGAGTAGAAGGAAGGGGGAGGGATGTGAAGTCAGGCCTGTGTTTCCAGAACACTGCTCTGAACCCCTCTCCACCTGTGCACACTTTTCTATGGCTTCGCTTCCCGGCCAGGTGCTCCAATACACATTCTTCCATTCGTTAACATCTTTTGTGTTCCCTCTCATGGATGTACTCTCTACAGACGCTCACATTTCGGTCTCTCCGTCTGCCAATAACCCCCTTTCTTCACACGGCTGAAAGTTTGAAAAGTTTGCCTTTCAGAGGCAAGGTTAAGTTGGGACTTTTTTGTTCTTCTTCCCAGTAAAAATAACAACCACAAAAAGTGAATTGGTGCATTCTCTTGTGGTTGACATGTTTTCTTCTTGGCTTGTTGCCTCACAACTGAAAATATGTAACATGGCACAGCTAAAGCACCCATTCAATTTGAGATCATTTACTCCGGGGATAAATTGATCTTTACTTCAAAAGTAGGACCCACTGAGCTTCAAATTTCGTAGAAAAAAAAAAAAAGCTAACCCGCTTTAAAGAGAAAAGAAAAGGTCATTTCCTGATTTTGCTAACATCAGGAAAAAACACTTGAGGATATCTTTCAATGACAACTTCCACCCCCAGCGAAGTCCATAAATCTATCACGCCCAGAGGATGGAGGCTGTACCCCACTCGAAAGAAGTCTGAGTAACTGAGAAATGAGCCATTCTTCTCCTCAAATAAAACAGACCCTAAACTTCTGAAAAGTTTCCAAATTTCTCTTTTTCCCTCCCGCCCCCCTCTTTTTCTATTTCTCCTTTTCTCCAAATAACATTTGTTCATCGAATTCTTTGCCCACCAATTATGTTCCAAGAAGACACAGATTTCCTCAACATGTCACCGTTTCTGTCTGCTTCTATTTGGAGACGTGCGTGCGCGCGCATATACTTAGGGGCAGGGACTGGAGTCGGGAGAGAGATGGGAATTTGGAGAATGGAAGGCAGCAAGAGGGGAGACCGGACAGAGGATCAGGTCTTGGATCTCTTCTCTGCAACAGGCTCATATTTAGATCTCATTTATGAAAATGGCATGGTGTCTTAAAACAAATGGTGTTGGGGCGCCTGGGTGGCTCAGTCGTTAAGCGTCTGCCTCCGGCTCGGGTCATGATCCCAGGGTCCTGGGATCGAGCCCCACATCGGGCTCCCTGCTCCGCGGGGAGCCTGCTTCTCCCTCTCCCACTCTCCCTGCTTGTGTTCCCCCTCTCGCTGTGTCTCTCTCTGCCAAATAATAAATAAAATCTTTAAAAAAAATGGTGTTTCCTCCAACATTATGTACTTCAAGTGGATTTATTAGGTAAATGTACCCTTTAAACATTTATTGGGAACCTGCTAGGTGTGCACATGTGCAAGCCATTTCTTTACTTGAGGGACATGCTGTGTTCTCAGGGTGAGTACAGTGCCGTTGGGGAGACAGAGCTGTAGGTAGCTATACCTAGAATACAGGTAATAGAATCTCATGGTGTTTAGAGCAACCTGCTCTGCAGTCAGGCAGCCCTGAGTCAGAACACCAGCTCCATTGCTCAGTACCAGAACGACCTTGGAACAGCCATTTGGCAGCTCCAAGTTTTAGTTTTCTTTATCTGCCATAGGGGAATAAGAGCACTCATAGGGTAATGGACAAATTAAGTGAAACTCTGAATGTAATGTGCTTGGCACACAATGAGCTAATGCTCGTTAAATGTAGGTATGGTGGTCGTAATCATAAAACTATTACTCTCGTCATTATTGACTAGAGGTAGAAGTGCGCTCTGAAACCCTACGGAGGGATATATTTCTTCTGAAAGTCGGGGGTGGACACTCAGAGCAGAGACAATATTTGAACAGCAACTTAAACAAACGTGTTGAATTGCTAGAGCAAGAGATGTAAGATAGGTGAGGATGCTGCCTGCAGGAAAACGGAGTCAGGGGAGGGATTAGCCGGCTAGGGGATCAGAATAAACAGGGCACCCGGAATAGAGCTAGGTTTTTAGTGGGATCAGAGGCTGAAAACGAAGCTTAGGGGAGGGCCAGGGAGGCCGTAGAAGGACGTGTGACCTGGACTCCACAGGCAAGGACAGATGCTGGAGGATTTTAAATTGGAAGAGGAAGGGAGTGAAGGGTCCTAGTAGAATTTGGTGAGTTTTTACTTATTAAACCAGTGTACACATCAAAGGTGTCACCACAAGGAAGCCCCCAGGAGAATGATAGATGAGATTGGGTTTTCTCACCTTGCACATATAATGCCCTGAATCATCTGCTATGAATATCCATTACATTATATTGTAATTACATATTTAATTGTCCATCTGGCTTCCCTGACTGTAAGCTTCAGGAAGTCAGGGATGATGTCTGTGGGGTGTTCATTGCTATTGTGACAGCGCCTAGCCGCACATAGTAGCGCCCTCAGACGTCCAATGGGTGGCGTATCATAGAATGTGTCATCCTGTCTCTTCTCCTCTTTTATTGATATGGAAGGTTGTTTCCCTAGCTTTGCAAAAAAAAAAAAAAAAATTGCAGATCCTCCTCTCTTCTTTGAATGACAACGGAGTTCTTAAGGACCATTTAGCTTAAGAGTTTTCTAGTCCTTCAGCTCTCTTGGAAGCTCCTAGACACCAGGAAAGTGATGCTCTTTTTTTTTTTTTTTGTCTTGAATCTTCCACTGCCCTAGTGTCTGTTTATCTTCAGTTCTGCATCACTGAAAATCATCAGACTATACATTCTTTTTAAATATTCCAGTATTTTCACTTGTTCAGATTGGCTCTTAACCTGATTCATTGTGATGCCAAGCTTTAAATTCATAGATTACCATCAGCCATTTCATAATATGCTATGTATTTCAAAGCACCTGTACAAGCAGCAAAGGGTCCATTTCTCCTTTTGAACTCATCTGCTTTTTACGATCAAAGAGAGTTATGCAACCCAATATGTTTTCTTCTTTGCCCTGGTTACCAAGAAGCTTAGAAGTATACATGCTGTACACTCAACCGCTGAACACTGTCATCTGCCAGGGTGTGTTCATCTCTTAATCCTTAATCTCTCCCTTTACATCATGGCTCCTACCTTGTGCCTTGTTTTAAGGGCTTCAGTTCCTATATATGTGGGCATTTATTTTAAGTGGCCTCAAAACCTTTTTAAAGTAGGCAGGAATAACGTGTGTGTGTGTGCACGTGCATGTGATGCATAGGTTCATATACATGTATATTGCATATTATTTATGAACACACGCACACACATATATTCCCAATGCTGAGAGTCTATCTATCTACATATTTCCCAGATCTCTTCTGCCGGCCTCTCTCTCAGCTCCTGGGGCCTCTCCAGTAGTCTATTTGGTCATGCACAAATGAGGGTACCTAGCCCCTTTACAATTAGTGGATCCCAAGAAGGGAACTTCTCATATGCAAACATGAGTTAGCGATGAAAATATAAGTGCAGATTTTATGGAGGAGTCTGAGGAAACACATTTCTGTTCTTTTCTCCAAATCCCTTCTTTTGTGATCCTGCCTTGAGCTGAGTTTATTTTAATACTCTAAATCAGGGGTTAGATAAATTTTTCAGTAAAGGGCTAACTAGTAATATTTTAGATTTTGTGGGCTGTGAGTTCAGTCTAGGTTGCAACTATTCATCTCTGCACTGTAATGCAAACACAGCCATAGTGATGCATAAACAAGGGAGTATGACCTTGTTTCAACAAAACTTGATAAAGTAGGTGGTGGGCTGATTTGGCCCATGACCATCGTTCGCTGTGACCCTAAACTGTCCACATTCACTGTATCTGTGGTCACTAGGTCCTCAGTGCAGTGTCACTCTGGCCAACTCCAATGTCCCCCCTCCTCAAGTCAGACTGTGCAAAACAGAGGGTTCTCCAGTTAATGGGACAAGATCCGTCCTGCCTGTTATATTGCTTGAAAATACCCTGGAGGAGTTTGCCCTTCTTTCACATATATCAAAGGTTTTTAAAAAAATATTTGTTTTCACCACACACAGTGTTCTCCACAAGAGAACCTTAGGTAAATATTATAAATATATCTCCATCTGCAATAGTATTTTTACAGCCTACAGCCATATTTGAGTTTAGAAAGTGGGCCCAAACAAGAGACAGAAAAACGAGGCTTCATGCCTACAATCTCCAGCTACATGACCCTGATCGTAACTTTTTTATGCCTCAATTTTCTCATCTACACAATGGGGATAGGACTTCACCTGCCCAAAGGCCAGAGCCTGGACCAGATGATCCCTTATAGACTCTTTCTGGAATTTAGACAGATTATTTTCCTAAACCAATGATTTCCAAATAGTTTCAGGAATTGCAAGGCCCTGGGGTACTTATTAAAACACAGGTGGCTAGACCCCAGCCTGAGTTTCTAGGGAGGAGCCAAAAAACTTGCAGTGCCACCAAATTCTGCTAGTGCTAGCCGAGGGACCACGCTTTGGGTCTGTATGATAGAGATCTTACAGTTCTTTATACAGGGAAACAATGGCAGGGCAGTTTGGGGGGCAGTCCTACAGCTGGTTCCTCTTCATTTTTCCAAAACGCCGTTCCTTCCCGAAGGGATGAGAGATTAGATTTTTTTGCTCACTGAGTCTCAGATGATGCAGCCACAGCTCAGCAACTAACTACAGGCTGAAAGGAGGCTGGTGGTGACTTTTGTGGGGGCCATGCTGGAACGTAAAGGCCCACGGGCAGCCAGGTAAGCCCTAGAGAAGGACGGGGAAACCAGGGACCCACTGAGAAATGAGAGACAAATACACCATCACACAATTCCTTTGTATAAACCAACCTTCTAGAACCTTCTCTTCCCATAAACACAAAGTCAACGCAAGCATTGATGGAGGGTTGATCATACATAGGTCCAGCCCCCAGTAGTGCAGGGTGGGAGTCAAGGAAGACTGCCCTCAGGAACTCTCAGTCTTATGGGGAAGGCAAGAGTCACACGTGTTCACACACTTGACAGACGTCAAGACAAGTAGTGAATTGGATACAATATTGTGTGGCCATGACCATGGAGTGCTCTGGAGAGAGATACTGGTGGGCTTGAGAGCCCTGGGCAGGCTTCCCTGGGAGATGGAAGCAGGCGGCAGGGCAGGAGGGCTCTGAAGCAGTGGAAGGGTGAGGACGGCCTGGCAGGAAGAGGCTGTGCCTGGAATATTAGCAGAGAGGGGATAAGAATGAGCATGGGGGACTCCTAAGCACGACTTTACCCCCTTGACTCATCTCCATTTCTCTGCCTCGGTTTCCTGATTTGAGGAATAAGGGTTTCGACCTAACTCGCAAGTTTGCCAGTTCTGTTCCAGCCTGGAGAGACCCCAGGCCACTGGGCCCAGCCTTCCTCTTCGTCATCCTGCCTCTGCTTCAGCCAGAAAAGCGCCGCGTTCTTACGTTTCTACACTCACTGCAGAGTTTCGCTTCCAGAAGGGATTTGAAAGTCACTCAACGAGAAACTCTGTAAAAGCTCTTTCGATTTGTATCTCGGATGACCGAATGGAAAAGAGAAAGCAGCCAGGTAGCACAAAGGACGGGACCACCACGTCGGCCAGCCTGCATCCCGGAGCAGCTGGGCAGTGAGAGGGTTCAGACCGGTGGGGGTGGGGCGCAGGGAAGCTTGCGCGTGGAGGAGAGGCGCACGGGGACAGCCGTGAGATCAGGCCCACGGGCTGCTGGAGAAGCAAACGGATCTGAAAATCTCAACTGCTCAGAAGGTTCCGAGTAAAAACAAAGGGTGATTTTTTCCCCCTTGTCAGCCTTCCCTCTCAGGACATTGTACTATATGCAAAATGTGTAACTGTAAGACAAACATTTTTTTCCACTGCCCTTCTCAGCCCCACGGGCCTTCAGGAAGACCTGCACTTCAAGCAAAGCCTTTTTGTTTTCAACACCCACAGCTTCCATTCCACAATCAGAAGTTTTCCACTTTCATCAAAGAGACTGAAGACAGAGGCCAAGGCAGGACTGTGTTCTCAGCAGCGCTGGGCAGGTTACAGCGCCCCCCCCCTACCCACTCACTGTCCGTGTTCAGCACCGGACACAGCCTTCTCACCAGATCAGCTAGGTACACACCGTGAGGACACTGGCTTGCTTCATTCCCACCTCAGTTCCCAGACCAAATGAACACGTGCACCCACTCCTTCCAAAACTGAGCCCGACTTGGGGTCCAGGGGGTGTTTGCTTCCTTGACTGTGACACAGGTATACTTTATACCACTCTAGGTAGCCCAAGAAAACAATTTACCTCTTGCTGGCTCTTCCATCTCCAGGATCTGTGATTTTATGGATTCACTGGGAAGGAATATTCAGACCAATCCCTAGAGTCTGACCCAGCTCAAGTGATGCTCGGTCGTCTGGGTTCACTGCAATTGCAGCAGGAGGAATCATCCAAGCTTGGCCTTGGACACAGGGTATTTCCTTAGGAGGAGCTGGGATTTCTGCTGGCTCTCTGAGATACAGTGCAACCAGAAATGAGCAGAAAGGCAGGGGAGGGCTGGCACTTACCGAGAACTGGGTACTTCCGAATGAGGTTTTCAAAGAGCTACATCTGGAGGCACCAGCTCTGCAGTCATTCATATTTTAAATGGGGTGTTGAAATGGAGATTGTTGGTAACTGTGGATGTGACAACTCTGTCCCCTAGAGAATCTATTATAGCTGTCCAAATTCTAAGACTCAGCCCTGAGCACCACTGGGAATAGTTAACAGGGATGGGCCAACACCTTTGCCCAGTCTATCCCTATTCACGGAGCACCCTCCCTTGACTCTTTTGTGTGAAATGCACAGTGGCTGTCCATGCATGGGGGCGAAGGGAGGGACGTAAGGACCCGCACAAGGTCCCAAAGCCAACAGTGGACAGGGCTGAGAGCAGACCTCAGGTTTTCAGCCTTCAAGCGCTGTGATGATTGAACGATTTAACATGGGCCGACAGGTATGGCTATGCACCCGGGTGATGTCATTGATTGACAATTACCACTTTGATCGAAACAGTTTTCATGCTCTCTGATCCTCAATTTTGCCAACCGTGGAAAGGAAATGTTAGCTGCATCAGAGGGCAGAGGTGAGATCGGAGTGAGGCAAGGTGCAAAGCTCCCTAACGCCAGCACTGCGCCTGAGATGGTTGAGCTTCAGCTGCAACAGTCACACTCACACACACACACACACATACCTCACACCACACATAAGACACACACAACATGCACCCCACATCGTGGACGTGCAGCATACATGCGCCACACGTGCATACCACACACCCACTGCCCCCCACACTGCACCTGCTCCCCACACAGAACACGCCTCGCATGTTCTGCACCACCCACTTCCCCACCCCTACCCCCACCCCCACCGCCAGGCCCTTCCCCTTTCTGGGAGTGTGCCGGCGAACCCAGGTTTGTCTGCAGGTTTGGCACCTCCCAATGCAGGCAGCAGGAATTTTTGTTGAGAAGATCAGTGTTTCCAGATCCCTGCTCTCTTTGAAACTGCCCCCACATTTCATCCTGCCCGTGGGCTTGCCCTCTCCGGATAAAACTCCACGTTTGTGGGCTCTTCCTTCCCAGGTAGCTGGTAACATGTCCAGTTTTCAGCAGAAGCTGATACTATCAGACTGAACCCTTTTGAGTCCTTATAGCCCAGTCCCAGGACCCCAGCTTCTCTGAGGCTCCGCAAAGAGACATTTTCTGCCGAGGTCTTCTGAGCTGCAGGCCTCACTAGAGAGAATTTGCGGCTTCTCAAGCAGGAAGGCGTTTTGTGGCTGAGTCTAAATGAAACAGAAGTCGCTTTGTGCACACACACACACACACACACACACACACACACACACCAGAGTAGGGAAACCGTCATTTTCTTACTTGCCCTCTGACATTAATCACCTTCTCTGGAGCTACAGTTGCTCTGTACTCAGATTCATCCCTGGCTGGCAATGAAAAATGAGCCTCTCCCCCACCCTTGCTGCCGCCTTTCACCTCACGCCCCCAGAGAAGAGTTTCTTCGTGTGGCAGCCGGTGAAGGTTTTTTTCCACGTCACATGATCCAGGATGCAGGGGGAGAATCCTTCTTGGAACAGAGATGGGCCCAGAAGTGAATCAGATGAGGACAGATAAAGTGTGCTGTGGGAAGACTATATAAGAATGGACCCAGGGCTGCAGCAAGCACTCACCCGAGTGGCCCCTTCTCAAGACACAGCCATGCATGTACCAGCAGGCTCCGTTGCCAGCCACTTGGGAACCACAAGCCGTGGCTATTTCTACTTCACCACCACCGCGCTGGCTCTGTGTCTCGTCTTTGCTGTGGCAACCATTATGATGTTGGTAGTTCAGAAGACGGTAAGTGGACTTTTCATCGCCTTTCCTTTCTGATTTCTATTCAGTTTTCCCCAGAGAGAGAGAGCCTTGAGAATAAACTAATAAAGTAGTTGAGAAGGAGAGGAGAAAAGGTACATATATCATGTAGGAAGAGGGAGAAAAGAAACAGGAGCTCAACTCTCTGCAATAATTTGGCTTTTAAGAGAAAAATGGGTTCAGCCATCATCTCAAAACTTTCCAGACTTGCATGGGCCAGAAGAAAAGAGAGGAGCGATTAGTATTAAGAAATTATGATTTAAATGTTGCTGGGCCGGAGATGCATATCAAAGAAGGAAGTGATAAGGAAATCTGATAACAGATTCGAGTGACTCATGACTGTGTCTTCAAGGTCTTCTGACCAGATTCCAAGGTTCTCTATTCTCAGTCCAAACATTGCTGAGATCTCTGGGGCCTCCTCGGTTGCCAAGAGCTTTCTCAACAAGAAGTTAAGTTTCAGTGGCCAAGGTGGATAAGGGAAGGAAGCAAGACAGGAGCCCAGGCTTAGCTCCTTAGAGCTATTTAAGCCTACAGGGCAAGTTGAAAACTTCCCCCTGAGCCACTGCTTGGAAGAGCTTAGGATGTCAGGAGAAATCTAGAGCACGGGGGCAGAAATGTTTTTAACACCTGTTCCCTCTGAGACTGCCCCGAATACTAAAACGACAAGCAATCACGGGCACCCACCGTGGAGGCAAACTGTCTCAGGAAATTTACTTTGTTTGGAGGAAATGGCACGATTTGTTGCAAAAACAGAAGAGATGAAGGAGGACACTTCATATTTTAGGAAACTGGTGTTTACAGAGAATCCGGCCAATCCGGGCAGTGTGCATTTTGTAGAAAATACCGTATTGATGGTATATGTTGCTCACGGAATTTTTAATGAAGTAAAGTTTTGGTAACTTTGGTAATTTGAGAACTCACTCTCTCCACACGCCCTGCGAAAGTGAGAATATTTCTGTTTATTCCTTCAGAGCTCCCATTTTTCATTACAATCCTGCAGAATGTGTCCCGGTTTCCCTTCAGTTGTCAGGCTGAACGTTCTATACCGTATGGGTTGCTGAAAAGAACTAGGCCTTAAAAGATTTTGCTGTCTGTTTCTCAAGTGTCATCAGCTTTGAAATTTAAATGAAGCTTTGAGGATCATATCTCCATCAAAGTGAAAGAAAAAAGAATTACTAATATTTGATTTAGTTGAAATGCATCCTTGAATTGGCTCATCTATGTCTACTGAGAATAAGACTCTTGAAAATATTCCAGGGCATTTTTTTTGGTAGATGTTAGATAATTTCTATAATTCTAATGTGATAAATCAGAAGTATATCATTTTGTAGTAATGGCCAAAGAAAAGAAATTGAAGTGTGGTCTTTAAGAAGTTTCTTAGTTAGATATTGTTAGCTAGAACTGCTAAGAAGGAGGGAGGGAAGGTGGGAAGGGAGAAAGAAAGGAAAGGTATTGGGGGTGATGATGAAATATAAAGCTGGAGAGAGCTCTAGAAGGGCTCTTATTCAAATCCATTCTTTCCAGGAAGGAACTAGAGGGGATCCTCCTGCCCCATTTTTGTATGTATGGAAAATCAGGAACAGAAAGGAGAAGGGGCTTGAACTAAGACATCCTGAGAAAGTGATAGACTCAAGACTGTGCTTGATTGTTTAATAAGAACAGCACTCCCTTTGCCAATACAGCCAGCCACAGAAGCACTTAGAAACTTTGTTCCTGCTCCCTCTCGGGAGGTTTATCTTCTTGCACATCCATTTCCTTCACTTACTCCTCATGTTAGGATACGAAAAAATTTACTTCACAATCTGATTGTATGGTCTGGTGGGCTGTGGTTTCTTTAGTCTGGCAGATATCAGTTACTTGTTTAAAAGCTAAGGCTTGTAATACTAATTGTGATATTAAGTGTTCAGTGTTTTGCACATATATCATTTCCAATAAATTATTCGGATGTTAACAATTGCAAGAGCTAAGAAGAGTTATCCCCTTGAGTTATGAAGGAAGGCTTCCTGCAGGAAGAGGGAATGCAGGCTGATTCCAGGAAAGATAGAACTTAGATAAACAGAGAGACTCTAAAAGGACCTCTGGCAAAGAAATCAATGGGAGAGGCCCAAGAAACTTAAATTCACATCCCAATTATCAAAAAATGGAATGGTCGATGGCTACATAGCACTCTGTGTGAGGTTGGAAGGGGGCAGGAATGGAGTACCATGAGAATGGTTTTACTGGCCTAAGAAGTCACAGTTCTAGGTAAGAAGCACATGAACAGACAAAATTTAAAACAAGATCAATCGTGATAGATAATGGTTGGAAGGTAGAGCCACATAGGGTTTCCACGACACCACAAGTTAAGGAGACAGAGTGTTTTCCCAGGTTTAAGAAACACTTCACTGGAGATTGGAGTTCCAGACTGGCTTGAGAAATTTAAAGCAGGTGGGACAGGGGAATCAGAGAGGAACTCCTGGCCAATGAACCAAGCGTGAACAAAGTGACGGAGAGCAGAAGAGATAGGATATGTCGGAAAACCAACAAAGATTACCTTGAGATTTGGCCGGAAGATCAAAAAACTCCCAGGTCAAACTCCTTGGGAGAGTCAAAGAAGGAGCTTAGCTTTCAATCTCAAATATTTATGGGGCAATTTCTGTGTGTGGGACATCGTTCTAAGCAACAGGGATATAGCTTGAACAAAGCCAACAGGATTCCTGCTTTTGTGTTACTTATAGAACTGATTGTCTAGTAATGCCTTCAGAGTCCCTGTGGTAGTTTTTCTTAATCTACATTTAAGCCAGTGTATTTATTATAACATATCATATCCATATGGCTTAAGAAAAGTAAACAGTAAACATGGGAAAAGAAAGTAAAACTCACTCACATCCTGCGCACCCAGCCACCAGTCCCTCTTCCCTGACATAACCACCATGGACAGACTCTTTCATGTCCTTCCAAAAACATGTGCATCTGCAAATATATAGTATAACATGTCGTTATAGTAGACTCATAATTTTGCACCTTGCTTTATTGAGTTGACAGTATATCTTGAAGACCCTTCCATGGCAATGCATGAAAGTCTGTCTCATTCTTTGGAAGAGTCACTAGTATTCTGTTGTATCACTGCTTCATAATTTATTTTCCCTGTGCCGAGTGAAGGGCACTTCTATTTTTCTCTAGAAGTTTTTACCCACTGTCCACGTCTGCAAGTATATCTGTGGGATAAATTCCTAGTGATGGGAATAGAATGTGTATTTTTCACTTCAGTAAATATCATTCAGCCTCGAAAGAGATTGTACCAATATATTCTCAAGTCAGTAAAAGTCCTACCAACAAAGAGACACCTCTTCACATCCATATGGAAAGACAGAAAGCTGATTTAGTATTAAGTAAGCACAACAAAGTGCATGCATATGTGTCAGGATGAAACCTCGCACAATTTGTACAGCAAAGCAAATGAAAAACAGTTAAATGTATCTTATCTCTTCCAGAAACGAAGGGTTATATAAGGAGATAGGCTACAAGGTTGACTATAGAAGTGTCATTTCAAAAGGCTCTAAAGTCTTCAATCTAAGGGCCAATTCTATAAACCTAGGGCCTGGGCTTATCCAGTCCCTGAAGAGATTTATTTATATTCCAAAGGGTTAGAGCAAGGGCTCAGGATCATTAGGTTTTCAAGAAGACCCCTTCTAGAAAGAGAAAGAAGCTGCCTCCTTTCCCTTTGTAAGTAAAGAAAATGCCTTAAAAAAATAAAAAGCATCCTTCCAGTACCACTCTGCCTCCTCACCAAGAATGGACTGAGCATGGGGTTAGGTGTAGAGATTGTTGGTGGTGGTAGGTGATAGGTAGGTGTGGATTTTTGGTTTGCTTTTAAGTCCAGATACAATATAGGGGTGAGTTGAAATGCTCCGCGGTGCTTCTCTCTACCCACACTACTCTCTCCAATGCATTCAATTTATCAATTAAAGAAAAGAAAAAGAAAACACAGAAAGTCTTCTGAGGGGCAAGCCCTGTGCTAGGGCAGGACCCACGTGAACAGGGCAGGACCCCTGTTTTCTGAGGATTCTCAAAGTAAGGCCCAAACACCCAAGAGCTTGAGTCCACGGCAGAATGCCATCGATGGGAGGGGAGGAAGAATTTCTGCTTGGGAGGAGGGCAGGGCTTGCAGAAGAGCTAGAACAGAAGCTGAACCCCCTCCAAGAATCAGAAGGATGTCTTACACCTAAAGTTTTATTTTGAAGATTTTGAAACCTACAGGAAAGTAGGATGGTAAACACCCATATAACCTTTCACTTAAATCGGCTGTGTTAACATTTTGCCCTATTTGTGCTCTTTTTATGTGAATGACAGTAAGGTGCAGACGGCATGGTCTTTTACCTGCACCTGTCCCAGCACCCATCTCCTCCTCACTGCAAGGCCATTATCACGGCCAAGATAATCAATGTCAGTTCAGTGATACCATCTAATAATAGTGCACAGTCCATATATCAATGCCCGCCCCTTGTCCAAAAATATCTTCTACAGCTGTCGTGCCTTGTTTTGACAGGGGATCCTGAATCCACACTCAGGTCACACACCACATTTGGTTGTGTCTGTTTCAATCTAGAATGTTGCCATTTGAAAGGTGGTCCTGGGAGCTTGCTGGAAATGCAGAAACCCAGGCCCCGTTCTAGACAAACTGAATAAAAATTTGTTTTTTAATAAGCTCCCTGGGTGACTCTCATGCACGCTGAAGTTTGAGAAGCAATCATCTAGCAATTTCCTCTGCCCTTTGTTGTTTGTTTCTCAGGACATTGACTTTTTCAAAGGGTCCAGGCCAGTACGCTTATAGATTTGGCTAAGTTTTGGATTTGGCTTCGTGTTTGTTGTGATTATATTCAGATGAAACTTTCTTGGCAAGAATAGTACATAAGTAATGTTACATCTTATGGCAGCACACGTAGAGGCATACGTCAGGTTGTCCCATTATCGGTGATGATGTTTGGTTACTTGATTGAGGTGGTGACCCCTGGTGAACACTTTTTTCTTTCTTACTAATAAGTAATCTATGGGGTAATACTTCAAAGACATATAAATATCTTTCATTCAGCAGTTTGAGCACTCCTCAATGATCCTTGTCTGTTGGGGCATGCACTGAGGGTTGAAGAATGATGATCGCCTAATCCTATCATTCTTTCTGCATTTATTAACTGTATTCTTCAGTGGAGAAGAGCTCTCCATTGGAAGGATGGTAGCCGGTGGAGCTGGGGCAGGGCTTTCCAGGTGAGGCAGAAGAATGAGCAGAGGCACAGCCCAGAAGCAGGCAAGCCCAGGTGTCAGGAGAGGAGTGGCAGGGCCAGAACAGAAGTCCGCCCAGGGGAACAGCAGGAAGCACAGGTAGCTGGCAAGAAGCACTGATAGAGGTGGATAAGAGAGTAGGATGCTACATCCATCAGCAGAGTAGGAAGAAGATTTCCTAAACCCATGTATGAGCCCAGCCTCCTGTAGCTATTCCCCACCCCCATTCCTTGGGGAAGGAAGACCTCAGGTGTTCTGACTGCCTAATGAGCAATGTCTTTAAGCCCTTGCTACTCAAAGTGTAGTCCGTGGCTCGGCAGCACTGGCATCATCTAAAAGCTTATTAGAAATGAAAAACCTAAGGGTCCATCCCAGACCTACTGAACCAGAGTCAGCATTTTAACAAGATCCCCAGTGGGAAAAGCACTGCTTTAAGCCACTCTGGTCCAGTTCCCACTTACACTAACCATACCAAAACAAAGGCTGCCAAAAAAAAAAAAAAAATTGTCTTTCTCCTGAGGATTTTCTGTGACCTCCATCCACTTTCTCATTGACTCGCGGGAGCATTTTCTGCCCCAGCTTCATCCTGCCCTACTCTAGAAAGGCAGCGTAGCATGGCATTGAAGAGCATTGTCTTCCAGGTCGACACACTTGATGTGAAACTTTTCCCTGCTAGTCACCATTTGTAGGACCTTCTGAAATCTCTAGGGCTTCATCAATCACTAACTCTTGGGGTAAAGACCAAATGAAATAATGCATGGAAAGCATTTAGCCTTGGAGGACTAAGCACCCTCATGAAGTGCTTCTCCATGCTAGCTTGAAAGTAAGGGAAACATTGCTGGCCCAAAATCTCCATGGCCAACCTTACAAGACAATTTGAGGTCAGCAAAGAAGGGGATATGTAATCTCCCTGGCATATTCTAAACATTAGTTGCCTTTGGCCATTTTCAATCAGAAAGGACATTTTGATCAAAAGCACATTTGTTATCTGATTGCTTCTGCACAGAATTGCTCTGTGAAAGAATTGAGGCTTTCAAGGTATTGGGGCAAATTAAGCACATCATCAGGATCCAGAGAGTAACCAAAATAGTTATCATTTCTAGCACTTTTCAGTACTTTATATACAATATCTTACTGTGTCGGCAACAAGCCAGTGGAGGGAAGGATGATTAACCCTCTAATCACAGTGACAAAAAGAAGCAGGAAAACAGAGTCCTGGGCAGGGAACATGATTGTGATTGAGTCATTCCACCCCGGAACAAGTAGGTTAAATGTGACGGTTCCTCCCTCCATCCACAGAAACATTGTTGGAAATACCTATCAGACACCTGTAGTCTGAAACAAAAGAAGTACAATGAAGGAAGTGTAGCAGGTTGTTAACCATGGAGATACAGTTTCCTGAGCTACTCAATGGAGCTGAGAATGACAGCCTGGGAGCGTCCATTAGCTCGGGTCTGTGTCCAGCCTATGTGCAACTGACCACAAAGCCAAGTCACTGAGCAAGATAGTCCACATTTCCCCAGCCAAGACCCAGATACCCAGGCAAGATCTGGGGGAAAATGCAAGGACTCGGAGGCACTTGCCAAAGAGGAGCTGATGGACAGCACTAGATAGTGCCTAGGGCATAAACAACTCCCAGCAGATTGTAAAAGTCACCATCTCTTTACACCCTGGCTTTCAACCTCCAAATGCAAGGATTGATTGCTAAAGGGAGAGGAGAATGAGCATCCCCAACCTTGGCTTCCGAAGCTAGCATCTCTCTTGGGGCAGTGGAAAGAACACCAGAGAATTTCAATCCAGGATCTGCCACTGACTCATGAGTGTCTCGATTTCCTCTTCTATTAAACTAGCCTGATGGACTGAAAGATGCCGAGGTTCCTCTCTGGCTCTGCTTCTCCGAGCTTCTCTACCATGGGCAGCAGGGGAGTTATGGCTACCTCGTCCCAGGAGCTCTCCAAAATAGGAATAATCACACTTCCATCTTGGATGTCCTGGGCTCTGGGTGAAGGTTTAAGCAACCGGAATCTTTCCTGTACTAGAGTTAGGAAACTTGAAAGCCCTCAAATAACAGAGGCCTCCTCTGACCCCCATGTAAATGAGGTCCTCCTCCCAGGGATTATCTCTTACAACCTTGCCACGTATGCAAAGTGTGTTCTGTGGGCCAGGAGCCTCAGCGACACCTGGGGGCTTGTCAGAAATACAGACTCTCAGGCTCCAGCCAAACCAGCTGAATCAGAATTTGCATTTTAACCAGTTCCCCAGGTGATTCGCATACGCGTTAAAGTTTGAGAAGTTTTTATCTTGAAGGGCCCTTCATAGTCCTTGCCTCAACTTGCAATTCAATTATATATTTATTTGTCTATTTTAAATGACAGCTTTAATGACTAAGCCATAAAATCCACAGGATATCTTCCGGTGAGTAATGTAGTCCCTGGCACACAACAGACCGGGTGCTCATTGAACAGGTGCTGAATGTATGACTTTGTTATTTCCCGGATGGTTTGTGGAGGCTGGGACAGCCCTGGTGGTTCTACTGTACCAACCTTCTCTCGCTCTCCCTAGACACTTTCCTGGGCGGCCAACAAATTCAACCATCTTAGCACCATGTTTAAACATAGATGTTTTTCTTTATGCTTTTCCACATCACACTAATTGATGATCATACTTGGGAGCAAATTAGCCATTCATTAGATTTCAAAATGCCCTTTGCAGTCCAGCAGAGGCAACACGGAGGGGAATTTGGTGATGTCAGGTTTTCCTATGAACTGCATGCATAATTGAGCGACCACAAATGCACAGCATTGTTACTTAGGTTAAGAGCTTTCAACTAAAGCGATACAATCATAGACTATTAGAGCCGAGAGGGAAGGAGCTTCCAAGCCAAGTTCACTGCCTCTGCCCTGAAAAGCTGAAGGCCAAAAGTTTATACTGACTTCTGCCATCTCCAGAGCAGAGCTATATGCCAGGGCTTTGCCTTCGGGAGACTTCCGCCATTCCTTACAGCACACTTGGGCTGGAGAAGAGATCCGTTTATCGGAAAATGAGCCATCAGTGGAAGGCCAAGGACAGAGCCCCCAGAGAAATGGCAGGATAAAAGGGAAACTCCAGAGGGTCCTAGGTGTTCAGACAGAACACTAAGGAAGTAGATGTGCACAGATGCTAACTTCTTGCTCTGGAAGAGGTCGGGGAGTTATTTTCAACCACATCAGAGACACACCCTCTCTAGGACTTTATTAATATCTCAATCCAGTGCACTACAGGAGACCCCAACCTAGACAAGTCACAAGAGAAATAAGATACTTGATTCCTTATTGGCAAGACACCTGACGTGTGGCTGCATGGCCGAGGCGGGGAGAAAGGGAGGGAGGTGAGGCGTGAGGACGTCAGTCTCTGAGGGATTTGTGAGGGGTAAAGAACGGTGCCCAGCTGCTTCGGTTGCCTCCGTGCTCAGAGTACCCCCAACAAGGCCTCCCCATCAGTCCCTCCCGTCCCCCAACACAGGAGACCCCCCCTTCAGAAGACAATCCACTTCCACCAACCTCTTATTTATCTGTATAAATATATATATATTCATGTTCATGACGGAACAGGTAATATGAAGTACAATGTGAATTTATAAATACATAATATCCCTTTGTGTTTATTTAGGTTATATAGTTGTAAGTATTTGGATATTATAATCATATATAAATTTGTAATAAAGTCATGAGGGCGGGGACCCGATTTCATTATTTACCGTATCGTCACAGCGCTTGGCATACAAACATTCAATTAATTCAGAATTTCCAACCACAGGAAAGAGAGAGATGTACCTTCCCAGGTATGTTTACAGCGTACTTTCACTGTTTGATGAATCAAATACGGAAAAAAACCCACATGTATTTATATATTACACTTGCTTGGTCTTTTGTTGACCAGAGGGGGGAAAATATCAAATGCAGAAGTGAAAACAAAAGCCCTGGACAGGGCGATGAGTTGCAGATTCTGGTCCCCGAAGCTGCCATAAACTTTTCCTTTTACCCTGCTCAGCCCCCACTTCCTCACCTGTGAAATGGGGATAGTAACCCTCAAATTGCATTCCTGATATAGGCAAGTTATTGAGCAAATGGATGAGAAAGCCCAATGTAAACTGGGTCAGTGAATTAATTTTTTTTTAACTTTAAGAGTCAAATGGAACACAAATTCTAAATTGCACAGCACTTGGAGGGCAACCAAAATGGAAAAGAAAAAAGATGAGTTCTTTCCATTAGGTGATGATCTCACACTGCCTCCTTTTTTTTCTTTCTTCTCTTCCAGGACTCCATTCCCAACCCACCGGGAAAATTCCCCCTTAAAGGAGGTAAGACCTTGGAATTGGGAGGAAATGTATATTAAATCATCCCTATGACACCATAGTGGATTAACCGCCGGAAGCATCCTAGCAGTGCCCAACAGAAAAGAGGGTGGAGGCAAAGGTGGCGGCTGCTCAGAGCTGAGCTGGTACATATGCATTCATCTGAGCAGGCTCCGTTCGGCACCCTGGTGCCCACAGCTCTGCCATTAATGAAAATCCCACCTATGACATAGGCCATCACATACATGGACACGGACAGCAATGCAAAGCAGCATAGTGTTAAGAGCTTGAAATCTGGAGTCAGGCAAATGTGGGTATGAATCTTGGCTCTACATCCCACCCGGGAGCCTCAGTTTGTTTTAATCTATAAAATGGGAATAATACTACCTACCTCATGAAGGAATCGGAGAAGCCAATCAGATCTCATCCATAAATTGCTTGGCGCGACCACTGGCATATAGTAATCACGAAATAACTGGTAGTAGCCGAAATGCATAATGAAGGTAGGATTGTAAAAACAGACATCCTCCTCACCCCCTACATTTCCTATCATTGCCGTCACTAGTTAACGTAACGCATCAACTCTACGAGCCCCAGAGGGGATATGCAGACTTAGCTTAACACTGAGGATGAAAAACTTTGAGATCATCTGGTGAATGTTTTCCTTGCACAGAAGTGGAAAAGTAAGAGCCAGTGAAGCGTCATGTCCAAGGTCACATGGAGCCAAACCCAGAATCCAGATGTCTTCATCTCCTATCCAATGTTTTTTTTTTTTTTTCCACCCCAGAACATGAACCCATCTCTGTCCTATAAACTTTAGAACCTAGATAGCATCACAGCTGGATAACCAGACAGCTCAGAGAAAAAAAAGTCAAAAAGAAAGGGTGAGGTATTGGGCACCCAGCTAGAGACACCAGAGCATCTGTGGGACACGATGTCTACCACAGTGTCTGAACACAGCCCTGCCTACCAATAGCATCCCACTGGGAGTTTCCTTCAGGCTATCTAGCACACGGACGTTTAGCCAGTAGAAGCAAAAGCCCCAAACAGACAAGTATTCTGGATCTTTCAGGGAAGACTACTAACTACAGCTTTGTAACAATATGTTAACCTTGGCTGGAATTACTTCACAAGGGACCTCAATTCCCACAATGCCTCTGTAGGGCAGGAGCAGCTCTAGACTCCGAAAACCAGCAGGCACAGCTGTGGGTCCATACAACTTTCTTTCTAGAATGAGGTGAGAGGCTGGCTGTGACACACAGAGCAGAGTCCAAGAGCCCCCATTATGGAAAAGGCACAGGCTCTCAGGAGTCAGAACATGTAACACACATCCTCGCAGAGACTTGCAAAGCACCCAGGCACACTGAGTCACTCTCATTTCTCCTTCTTCTCTCCCACCATTCCACCACCACCACCACCACCCCATCCCCTCCCCACCGCCGGGTCTTCCAAGTCAAGACCAGAACTTCTCATTTCTTGAGGGAGAGAGAGGCAGTCTTGAACAGAAACGCGAGTCAACAACAAGGGTAGTTTGCATGAGGCAATGTGACCCCAGCCATCCTGGATCACAGTTCCTGTACCTGCAGAGTCCGTCCTTCACAGGTCGCTCTCACTGCAGGGTCTGGCCCTCTGCTGGTGTTCACCAGCCCAGTGTGAAATGGGGAAGAGAAGGACGAGGTAGCCCCTTCTTCCCATAGCCAACTATTTTTAATGTAAGGGGCACTCCTTTCCTCCGAGAGTACATCCTCCCGAAAGCATAAAACTGTCCTTTCTTTTACAACGTGAAGCTGATATGGGTGCAAGTTAAGTTCACTTGCGTTTTGTCTGAGTTACTCTGTTTTGTTTTAATGGACACAAGAGACAAAATCAAAGGCTGCCCTCTCTATGTTGGCCACTGAATTTTCATTTGGGGGTAAATTTCTTTGGTCCATGAAACCCAAAATGGTGGGAGCCATGGACTGGGTCCCTTATGAAGTCCCTTCTTATCTTGACTATCCCTGTATCGGCACGTGCACGAATCCCAAACCACCCTCAGCTGGCAATTCAACGTTTCTGCAACCAGATTTTAGAAATGCTAATAGTAATCCCCACCAAGGCTCTGCAATTTTGTTTAAGGATCTCCCCATGCCTCTCCTGGGTTGATCTTTGCCTCAAACCTGTGAGCGAGCATCGTGGGGGTTAATGTTTCCCTATTGCTGATGAGAAGCTGAGGTCCAAGCCCTCAAGGTGACTTGCCTGAGGTCACCCAAGGAGCTGATGGCAGAGCAGGGAACAGAATCCAGGCCTCCTTTCTGTTCCCTGTGTGACGTGCCTGAGCCATGAAATGTTAATGGCCAGCCGTGATGTGCTCCCTGGCTGTCTCCTCTTTGTAATGTACACCTATCTGTCTCCTACCTTGGCCAACTGTAGACACAGTTCTAGGGCGAGGTGGAAAGAATATTACCAAGGAGCAAGACCTGGGCTCCAGAACGGATTTTCATGTGAGCAGGCTGTGTCTCTCTGGGCAAGTCTTCCTCCTCTCTGGGCCTCTCTATAATGTAATAACAATGTACTAAAATGAAATGACACTATGACACTCTGATTCTTTTGCTCAATATGTAAACAGAGAAGAAAAAAAAGTCTAACAATGATCTTGAGGCAATCTCCAGCCACAGCCTCCTTCCCCAGTAAGCCCCTCTTAAACAGATACAAGCAGCACATTGCCCCTTTTAAAAAGCCATTTCAAGACACCTGGCCGAGGGGAGCCGTCTCCCAGAAAGCCCTGGGAAGAGGTTCCAGAGGTAGCATGTGGTTTGTCCCTGGGTGAACAAGAGCTACTATCTATCACACGGACGTTTAGCCAGTAGAAGCAAAAGCCTCAAACAGACAAGCATTCTGGATCTTTCCAGGAGGCACTTTCTAGGGAGCCCTCCACCACTAGTGAATGCAAATCACACACCATCAGCAGGAGCCAGCAGCGGCCCAGAGCCCTGGGAAGCAGGCCCATGTACACACACTAAGGTACCTTAACACAGGATGACACGTCACTGCAGGATAACCACAGAAAAACAAGCCTGCTTTGTCATGAAAGGATTTCTTAGTCCCAACACAAGCTTCCCATACCAGCCAGGAGATCGGTCACTAGCAGACTGCCACCTCACACTCATTCTGCGGTGCTTAGGACACGGTGGGCCATTGTGGGGGTTCAGCAGGGACCGTGGGCCAGGAAGACCACAGGGAGGAGAACCTTGCCCCACGTCCTTCTTCTCTCATCTGGAAAATGGGGTTGATAAGGGTGACAAGGGACAGCAAACACGACTCTTGTCTGCCACCCGGCTGAGCCTACATCCCTTGGACACAGAGTCCAGCTGTCCTTTCATCCCCAAATAAAATGACTCCATCCCATCCCACACAGGGTGAGCAACCAAGGTCGGGCTCCAGGGAGAGCCCTGGGCTCCTGGGCTTCTTCTCCTCACTTCTTATTCCAATTCTCCACTTCTGCCACATTTTGAATGTCACACGTGCTCACGTTGTGTGGCATATTTGCCCAAACCACAGAACATAGGCCCCTTTGCCCTGATTCCCCCAGAGCTCCAACAGCACCCCACCTTTGTGTAAAGCCAAACGCTGTAGGATTTAGGGCATGTAGGGCAGTTGGTAGGGCAGTACATTTCATCCCAGGGACGATGCAAATTGAGCACTAGAACCCTCTGTTCTTTTTTTTTTTTAATTTTTTTATTGTTAGGTTAATCACCATACATTACATCATTATAGAACCCTCTGTTCTTATAAGACCTCTGCCCCTCCAGCTACTGGGAATTTCTCCAAGGACAGCTTTCCCCACTGGGGCTCAGCCCTCCGCCCTGCATACTAACCCATTCTCCTTCTACCTCTTTTTTTCTTCCCCATTTTCACTCCCCACCCCACCCCCTTCCTCACAAACTCGACCTTTATTTTATAGAACAATTTTGGCCACCTTGGTGTCAGCCTCCGGCCTTCCCAACATCCCAACAACTAAATGACAGCCCTTCCCGCACCAGACGAATTCTGTAGACAAATTTTCAACCAGTTTTTCTTTTATTCCCTCACTACATGTGTATGAGGCTCTGGCGGAGTGAAAATGGTGGACACTGATGGGCACCCACCTTGTGCCAGGCACCGGCCGAGGGCTTCGAGACTCAGCCGGCAGTCCTCACGTGTCCCAGGGATATTACTATCCCTGTTGTATAGGGGCAGAATTTGGAGCACAGAGAGGTTTACTGACTTGCCTGAGTGCACAGCTAGTAGGGAATGGGGCAAGACCTCAAAATGCAGGCTGGGTCGCCTTGGTTTTGCTTATCCAGGATTATATTGCCAGACGCCACTGCGCTTCCTTCCAGACCCCCTACGAGTTGGTTCTCCAGGGCTGGGCACCCTTCCAACACTATGGCTTCCTCAGCACCTGCTCCCACAGCTGTTTGTTTTCTTGTTGTGGAGTTCCGCAGCAGTGGGGGGAATAAACAGCCCATGGCAGGGAATTTGGAAGCCAAATTTAAGCCCTAGCTTTGCGGCTGAGGTGTCATGAGGCTGGAAGATTCCTTCCCTCTGCACAGCCTCCTGTTGGAAGAGGTTGGCCTTTCCTGTGTCATGACCCCGCACCTCCCCCCCACCTGCTCCACAGGTTCCTGGAGACCCTGAGGAAGGGGAAACAGTGGGTAGGCCATGTATGGGTCCTGAAAGCCCCTTTATAACACAATCCCTGCCCTCCTCTGAATACCTTCTCCTGAATCCAGTACCCAGCTGGAGACAGGGCCAAAGACAGAGAACTGGGTTGGATTTTGGAATACCTACATTCCGGTCCTGGGACTTGAAGCAGTGCATTTTCCCTCTCAGGGGCTGGAAAGTCCTGTTGTCTAAAAATATCAAGAGTGAGGGGAGCGAGCCAGATGACCTGGCCCTGGCATGGATTTTGCTTTGAGTGTAACATTCCCGGAATTAGACAAGTGGACTATTTTACCGTTCTAACAATTGACAATTTTTACGTGGCTTGGCAGACTACCCTCCTCCCCACTCCCTCTGCTAAAAAGAAAATGTGGGCATTAAAAAACATCAAGTAAGTTTGGCTCTTCATTATACCTAGTGAACCCACCTGCAAACAGACAATAAAAACCGCCCGTTGAAGGCAATGAAACTAAACCGTGGAGGCGAGCCACTCAGGGATCCCCAGCTATCCCTGCTGTCATATGGCTATCTACAATCCAGGTGGTCACAGCCCCACCAGGACACCTCACGGGCAGCAGAAGAAGCAGAAGCAGGTAGAGAAGAAGCAGCCTCCCCCACCCCCTGGAAATACAGAAAACAGCAGAGACCTCACTTCTATCAGATAGATTGATCTGGTTCCCGATTGCCCAATTCACCCGTTGTGGTGGGCCTTTTTTTTTTTTTTTTTTTTTTGTAACTTTTCACAGCAAGAGGGGGTACTTCTGCTCAGGGGGCAAATTGCTTTTCAGATAGTCACAGGGCTTAAAGAGCCTATTTGCTTCTCCATTTACTTTAAACACACGCAAAGCCCACTCTTATGCTGACTTTTTCTTAAGGCAGAGCTAACAGGAGTCGGGAACCTCTCCACAAGAAATAAACTAAAAAATAGGCTGCTCAGAATAAAGTGGAGTGGAGTCCTGCAGAGGCCATCCAGAGTGCTAAAGGAACCTATATATAATCCCCACCCCCCGCTGCCAAGGAAAGGCGGGGGAGAGAGGAGAGGGGTCCAGATGGGAGGAGAGGAGAGGAAAAAATATTCAGATCACTGGGAAACATATTAAAATTTATACTTGAATTTAGCACATACAAATTACAAGTCTCTAAATCTAGACGAAATCCCCATCGTTCCAATACTTCGGGGAAGGAAAAAAGAAAAAGGGGTAGGGGAAAGAAGGAGGGATGGAGAGAGGGAAAGCAGGACGTCGATGATGTATTTCACTCAAGCTCTCTGGTCGCCACCTGTGTTGGCCTGAGTCTCTACCAGCCCAGCAGCACAAGCCCTGGACCAGGGAAGAGGAGCCAACCATCAGCTAGCATCCTTTGGGTGGTGGGCACCAGGCTCATTGCTATGCATGATCTCATCTGACCTTCCAGCAATTCTTCCAGGGAGATTGTTACTATCCTCCCTTTGAGAGAGGATTCAAAGAGGCTGAGTGACTTATGCAAAGCCATACAACTTAGTAAAGTGGCAGAGGTGGAATGTGAACCTAAGTTTGTTTGATCCTAAGCCTAACTTCCCAAGTATGCTGTTACACCTCTGCATCTAGAATAGCTAGGAGGTGTTTTTTAAAAATTATTTAAATGTTACCAGATTTCACCATGCGACTTCAGTTTCACTTTGCCTTTTGAATTATACACTTTGTATGCTTCTTAACTACCCCCAATAATATTAATTCCACCTGCATTTAGATTAAGTCAGATAGGTTGATCTTACATACCATAACAGCTCAGGATCAAAAGGACTCGAAAATTCTAAAAAACTGTCAAGAAATTCAAATGAATTCCAGCTTGACCACAATTTGTATCTACTGGTCACTTTCTATGTGCTTAACACTGAGCATGTGGGATGAGTATTCCTCAAGTGCTGTTTGTAAATCCAGAGTCACCTCCTTGTCTTTTGCTTAACAAATAACCCATCTTGGAGTCCTTCCACCACTAGTTGGCTTTGTGGCGTCAAGGAAATGGTCAAGTTGAAGCCAATGGAAATGACCCTTAGGTTAAGGGTTCACTTTGATTCCAGATTCTACTGATAATGGAGAGACTCTCCCCTAGATGTTACTGTTGGGACTCTCCTGGATATTCCGCCAGAGGAAGGGAGGGCCAGGACCTTGGTAGATGCCATCATTAAGATAATTCCTCTCCTTCTTAGAAGGCTTAAAACATTGGCAACAGATGGAAGGAGCATTCTACACATTCTTCTGGAAGCCATCAGATGGCCTCAAACATTTATGCACATAGTTGAGAAACTTCAATCCATCAGATAATGCCATGAGCTTTGCTTTAAGGAGCATTTCGTCAGCCAGCTCACTCTGTTGAGTGGCATGGCTAAGCTGTTTACTGTAACAAGGACAAGAGGAATAGGGGAGGAGGGGACTACCGTTTTCTGAATGTCTCCTCTAAGCCACAGGCTACACTGGCCACTTTACATCCATTGGGTCTTTCCAACAACCGTTCATTTGGGTTTATTATTACCAACCGACCTTACAGATGCAGTAACTGAGGGTCCGTAAGGGGAAGTGACAGCTAAAAGCCTTGACCAGAGTCCAGATGCACTGTGTCTCTCTTGTCCGAATATCAGCCTAGAAGGTGCCTGGCACTCTGACCACATACCATCTGGCCAGAATGGTTGGCATGGTTTGTTTTGCCACCTTGGGCATTGCTGCATCTTGATGGAAGCCCAATCAAGGCTTATGACTTAGGACTTGGCAGGTTCAGCACATGGTCTTGAAGTCACCTGCTGGCATTCTTCTGTGAGAGGGAGTCCAGAAGGCTCATTAGTGCCCTTTTCCCAGCACCTCCAGCTGTCTCATCAGTTTTCCACCCAGTGTGCATGGTGGCTGCAAACCCACTTCTTCCTACATTTAATACTTCCTCCTCCACGGAAAGACTAACAGAGGACAGAGCCCTGGATTAGGAGTCAGGAGACGTGTTCTCTGGACCCAGCTCTGCCACTAATCTACAGTGACATCTTGGGCCAGACCCTCAGTTCCTCTGGGCTCGATGTCCTTCCCCACTCATAGAACAGGGTCTTCGTTAAGTGGGCATCAAATGGCCCTTTCAAGTCTAACATTTTGAGATCCCAAGACAGGGTCCAGTCCTCAGGTTGCCATTATGCTGGTTCTAGAATATGGTCTTTTCTTTTTTAAGATTTTATTTATTTGAGAGAGAGAGAGCACGAGCAGGGGGTGGGGGTTGCAGAGGGAGAAGCAGGCTCCCCACTGAGCAGGGAGCCCGATGCAGGGCTCCATCTCAGGACCCTGGGATTATGACCTGAGGTGAAGGCAGCCACTTAACAGACTGAGCCACACAGGCACCCCTAGAACATGGTCTTTTCAAACACCTTGAGCAACATCTCTCTCTCCCTAGCTCTCTCTTCTGTGAAACTGGCCAAGAAGGTTTCATTGGCACATACGTCTCTCCAGGCTTCCAAACAATGCCCAGAAAAGTTCCATGATCCTAGAGGAGGCCAAGTTTGGGCTTATAAATCTTGCCCATCTAAAGGCCTTGGTCTTCAGAAAAATTCACAGAGTGCTTACGTTGTTTGAAAGGTGGAATGCCCCATAGAAGGGGTAAGGTGTCCAGGCTCTGGTCCTACCTCTGTCACTACTTCATGGGGTGACCTAGGACAAGTCTGCCATGGGGGTAACATTGTGGAGCGTATGTGTTATATATTTGCCAAAGCCTGGACCAGGTAACCTCTCCAGGAACTTCCATTTCTATAAACCATGCAAATCCTTACAGAATCAGGCTGTTCATAACTTAGATGACCCCATACCTAAAATGTTCTATTCTACCACTGCAGGTGTCTGGAAATCTAAATGTGGGAAGAGAGTCTCCTAGACGGGGTAGAGCAACATGCCCACAAAGACAGACAGTTGGAACTGGGACTGACTTTCCCCCTGCTGCAGCAAGCCTGGCTATATATAGCTGAGTCTACACAGCCTGCTGGAATAAACTAGAAGGGCCACACTGCTCTTCATCTAGCTAAGGACACTAGGGCCCAGAGAGGGGGAAGTTCCTAGATTCTAACTCCCGGGCCATCAACTCAGCCATGACTTGCAAACAGTTCTCATTTCCCCCACCCGAATGGTCAGTTCTTCAAACTGAACCCCTCCAGACATCACATTCAGCTGGGAAATTAATGAAACAGGGGTGTTTTGCTCCCCATGCTCCCAGCATCCAAAATTCTAGGGACATCACAGCCTTCCAGCTACAGGTCACACCACCTATTTGTAAATCACTCCTTCCTGTCTTCATAACCAAAAAACAAAGTCGTATCATGGACTCACAGGGTGACACATGGCTGGCAAAATGCCCAACGGGCTCTTGGCAGGAGCCTCATGACCCTCAAAACAGCCCAACACATCTTTGAATAGCACTAACTGGTCAAATATTTGAGCTGCCAGCCCTATGATTACAGTGTGATGTGTGTCCTCAGAGAAGGTCTTCCCATCACCTCATCTGAGAAGTAGGGACAAGGGAAATGTTAGTTATGAGTTGAGTGTGTCATCTCTTCAAACCTCCATGTAAAGCCTTGGTGTCTGGGCCCCACGGAGCAGGCTGCTCCACCTTCCTGCTGACAGCCTGTCAGATGTGAAAGGCCAACAATCGTGTCCTCCTCTGGGCTCCTCTCCACGTTCAACTGCCCCCTTCCACCAACAGCTTCTCCAGTGTCCCGTTCCCAGCCCCCTTCCCTCAGGCAGCTCCAGCAACGCCATTCTAGGAGACGGTTGCCCGTGTTTTTCCTTTTGCTTGAAACCATCTCAAAGGTTCTTAAAGAAAAACTAAAATACACCTTGCCATTTGACTTCAGGAAATGCAAATGCTTCAGAATGAGGGTTGGTTTTTTTTTTTGTTTTTTTTTTTCCATCCTTGGGTTTCTCAGAATTACAGCTGAGGTCAACCAAGCAAACATACAAAGACCAAAGGGGAAAGGAAAAACAAAACCTGCATGTGTGAGAGGCAAGCCCAGGCTTGTACTTGTCCAGCCACCTACCTGTTTACGGAAGCTCACCTGACAGATGCCACCACAAGTGACACGCTGTGAGGGGGCCTCCAGCCAATGAGCAGAACCTGTTCTTGGCATGATGTGTTGGCCTCAGCCCAGGGCATGAGTCCTCTCCTCCCATTTAATCTACGCTAACCTGAAGAACTATGTGGGAATGAGGCTAGGTGTTCTTCCAGCCTCAAGGGGAAAGACAAGCCAAGCACCCCCATTCGCCTCACCCATGCCAGAACTCAGCTGACGTCCACGGAGGGAAGTAAGAGGGAGAGACGAGATGATTCAATTCAACAAACATTTACAGAGCATCTTCTGGGCTGAGCAGTGGGGATATATAAATAGTTGTCTCTGCCCTGAGGGTTCACAGTCTAATGGAGGAGGCAAATAGGCAAATAGAGGGAAGGTCAGAGATGACTTCCAGGCCATGCTTTAAATAAGGAATAACTTTCCCGGTGAAGGGGGTTTCCAGGTGGAGAGGCAAATTAACATGCGTGTTTGGGGGCTGACCGGTATCGTGGTCAGCAATCGACCCAAGGCATTCGAGTCAGACAGCCTGGGTTTGAACCTCACTCTCCCACTGATGAGCTGTGCAAATGTGAACAAGTCATTAACCTTTTAAAGCCTCAGTTTCCTTATGTACAAGACCTAAATCACTGTAGTAGCCTTCTCATGGGGTGGTTGTAAGAATTAAGTGAAAGACCGAATGTAGCATGCTCAGAGGACCCGGAAAATCGCCATCACTATATTAGCTATTATTATCGTCTGCCCTATTGCTACTACTCTCGGGATTGAGAGTACAAGGGAAGGAGGGAAGGTGGGGGTGAGACTAGAGAATGCAGGAGGGACAGATCACTAGGGACCATGAACGCCTGTGGAGGATCGGGGCCCTGATGCAGCAGGCACAGCAAAGTCCGAAAGGGACTCCCAGCAGAGAACAGACATGGCCAGATATACCTCGCTGCAATGTTCTCTGACTCAATGTTCCACACTCCCAAAGAGGGGAGGCTGGCCAGGGGGACTCTCTTAACAGCACTCACAGTGCATTAGAAAATGAGCGGCCCTCGTGTTGTAACTCTTGATTCTAAAACCTCAGGAGTGTGGGCTGTGGCTGAAGCAGGCAGGACAAGAATGCCAGGTAAAGAGAGGGGATAAAAAAAAAAAAAAATGGCATCTGGTCTACCAGCCCTCATCACCAAGGAGACCTTTGGGCCAGAGCATCTATGGGTTGAGGGCAGACAAAAATCAAAACTGCCCCCTGCTTCTGCAGGGGTGGCTGCTAGCAGTGAGCTTGTTCAGACAGCAGAGGGAACTGTTTGCTTAACTTCCAACCTCTCCAAGCCTCCATGGGGAAGTGAGGAAGGCCTGGAGAGATTTCCTCAGGCCTGGGGCAAAGAGGCAAATGGGAAATATTGTGAGCCCAACAGACACCACTCCGAGATCCAGGGAGCAAACTCATCAAGGTGTGGCTGCTTCAACCAAACAGGCCCATGGCTGCCTCATCTCTGACAGACGGAATGAATGGTCACCCTGATGACATCATCAAAAAGATGTCAATGTCAGGTCTTAGATCTCCCAATTTTATAGATAGGAAACCAACGTCCAAAGAGAAGAAGGAATTTACCCACAGTAAGTTGAAATCATGAGTCACCGCAGGAAATGTATAACTTGGCTCTTTGCATATAAAATAGTTTCTATAATAAGAAGCTGCTAAGCCAGCATCACCGGTGAATATATTAAAAATATTTTTGTTCCTTAAATACCATAATGACATAAACACTGTCTTTTTCCCCTGCCAAGGAAGTTCCCGGTAGCAGGCTTCCTGCTTAGATCTCTTTAATCTTATATCCTCTTAAAATTGAGCACAAGAATGTGTTTATCTCCGCTGTCCAGCAAATGGCTTGGAGGAGGAAAACTGGCCTCTAGAATTGGATAGACATGGGGGTGAATCTCAACATTACCACCAACTTGCTTGACCTCGTGTCATTGACTCTGTCTAGGCAGCAGGACATCCACTTTGCAGAGTTATTTGGAGAATTCAATCAGCAGAAATATGTAAAAGTGCACAGATTAGTATCTGGTGTGCTCTCAAAGGAAAGATAGCAGTAATTACTATCAGAACTACGGTTCTGACCATCACTGCCAGGCGGAG
The DNA here is from genome assembly GCF_009762305.2 of Zalophus californianus. Taxonomy (NCBI): domain Eukaryota; kingdom Metazoa; phylum Chordata; class Mammalia; order Carnivora; family Otariidae; genus Zalophus; species Zalophus californianus. The sequence continues at coordinate 19,308,941 of NC_045607.1, forward strand.
TGACGTGGGAGAGTATACGTAATCGTAAAAAAGCCCAGGCTTTTTCCCATCTGTAAAAGGGACTTAATAATACCACTCTCATTGAGTTGCTGCAAGGGTGAAGTGAAGTAGGTAAAGGGACAGGAATGGCACCTGGTACCTAGGGGAGCTCAGGTCCTCTTTGCCTTCCTTCCCCCTGCTTCCAGTCTTTGTGGAATCAACCAATTCCAAAGAATCCTAAAATCCTTTACCTGATGGCAAAATGAGAAATAAACAGGTTTCCTTTTAGGGCCCCAAATGGAAACAGAATACTAATTGTCTCCATCCAAGGGTCATGGAAAAGGATCTGGTGTCTCCAGTCCCCAGAGCAGAGAAAGACATTTAATATATGATCTCCTTATTTTTAGGAAATTGCTCAGAGGACATCTCATGTATACTGGAAAAGGCTCCGTTCAAGAAGTCATGGGCCTACCTGCAAGGTCAGTAACTGAATCCAGGAACCCTGGCTACCTGAGGGCCACTTCCTGTGGCCTTTCTGAAACCTCTAAACCAGAGAGGTCACAAGGAGAAGCCCATGGCCAAATATGACCTGCAGATGTGGTATCTAGCCTGCATGCTATTTTTTATAATTTGAGTTTAAAGAACTTAGGGGCGAAGGGGAGAGACCCACAAGACTCCTCCTTCCTCAGCCCCCTTCGCTTTTCTGTGTTGCCAACCTGGCCTCCGAAGGCATTTGTGTCTGACCCTCAGGGCCCCTCTCTATTCTGATTGGGGGCGGCCAAGTCTGGGGCCGGCCAAGTCTGGGGCCAAGTGCACAGCACTTTTCTTCACGAAACAGAAGCAGGCTCCTAGTCTCTGCCTCTGTCGGGTTACTCACAAGGGAACCACAAACTTGCCTTGTCCCCTGATCGACAGCTTAATGAACTTGCTGGCGCCCAGCCTATTTGCATACTGCAGTGTGCGCCAGCTCAGAGGCCCCTTCTAAAGGACAGTGCGAGGCACTTAGGCTGGGAAAGCCGAGATATGGAGGGGATGGCCAAGATCCGCGGAATGGCCATTCTGCCCATTTTAAAAATTCCATTTTGCAGTCAGATTAGTTCCCACTCTTCATTTGAATTGCAACGAGGTTGAAAGGGAAGGCATGGAGGCAATTAAAACGAAGGCCTGCCTTCCAATTCTGAAAGGCACCCTGACTAATCAGTGCTGATTTTCACTTGTTAGGACTCAGAGAGACTTGGCTTTCCACACGAACATGTTGGCTCACAGGGTCTGCCAATCCTTTGCTTCTCTAAAAATCCCAGCTGGGAAGAGCCCCTGACTGTACACTGGCGGAGTCTACATGATTATATTTGGCTGCCCTTTCAAAGAGAGGAAGACATTAAAAAAATTGAGACAATGAATTGTTAAAGGATGCAGTCAACAGACTGATATTCTCCTGGACATCTTGATGCTTAAATTGGTTACTAACTGAACAAAACTGCATCTCCTATCTCAGATACTTGATGCAATGCCTACCAAATAGTAGTCCTTAGTGATGGAGCATCGATTGATTGATTGATTGAATGAACATGATAGTCCAGAACTTGTGGGGAATATAGTCCAGGAACTCACGGTCTGAAAAGGGAAAGTTAATAATTATAATAATAACAGAATAATATAATAAATAAGTGGAGAGTGATTCTATAGGAGGTAGTAGTCCATTACCATGTGTCTTCTGACCCTCCAGCTTGAAGCATTAGAGAAAAGGAAGAGGGGTGGTTTTGCACCTGTGCTTTGAATATTAAGCAGCACCTGGAATGAGTAACATGAAAGATATTCCAGATGGTTGGAACAGCAGACAATGTTATAGAAAACGCGGGTCTCGAATGGGAAATCTTGAATAAAAACTTCACATTTTCCAATCTGCATCTGAAATATGCTCGGTAATTCTTTTTTTTTGTCCTTCTCTTTCCAGTGTCAAAGCATATAAACAAATCCAAGTTGTCTTGGAACAAAGATGGCATTGTCCATGGAGTCAGATATCAGGATGGGAATCTGGTAATCCAGTTCCCAGGTTGGTATGTCATCATTTGCCAACTGCAATTTCTTGTGAAATGCCCAGCACATTCTGTTGACCTGAAGTTGGAGCTTCTCATCAACAAAGACGTCAAAAAGCAGACACTGGTGACAGTGTGTGAGTCTGGAGCACAAACCAAAAACATATACCAAAATCTCTCTCAATTCTTGCTGGAGCACCTCCAGGTCAACACCACCATATCAGTCAAGGTGGATAAATTCCAGTATGTGGATACAAACACCTTTCCTCTTGAGAATGTGTTGTCTATCTTCTTATATAGTAGTTCAGACTGAACCATTTCTTCTGGTCTTCAGGAAGAAAGCCACTCTCTACCATACAGTACTTCATCCATCCAAACACTTGGGCAAAAAGAAAACTCTAGACCAAGACTAAAACCATAAAGTATACTAAATAATATGCTTCTCCTTCTGTCTCTTGGGAAGATACAGCTCCAGGGCTTAAAAAAAAAAAAAAAACCAGTTTTGAGTGAAGTATCTTTCAAATTGAAGGCAAGGAAGCAAGACAGTATGGTGGGAAAAGCCCCACATGGGTATCAGAAGGGATGAATTTATGCCCTGGCCCAACCACTAACTCACTCACTGTATGATCTGGAGCTATTCCTTTCCCCTCCCTGGAACTCTGGATCCATGTCTGAAAAATGAAGGGGCTGGATTTGAATCTCTCCAAAATCTCTTCCATCTCAAAAGTCCAGGATGTCTCATCCCAGACCTGTGAACTAAGATTCCAGGCAGTGTTCTAGAAGCCCCCAACCAAAGGGAAGTCCTTCACCTCACACCAGTATAAATCTGATGGTACGTACATAGGATCTGGCCGCATGTCCCTCAACAGAGTCAGAATTTGGGGGTGAGGTTCAGGGTCCCTTGACAAATGATGTGAACTGTGGGATCTGAAATGTGTAAAAGAAAGAACTGCCCAGCTGACCATCCCAAATCTAAAAGGCCTCCTGGTATTTGGAAAGCCATCTGACTGGCCTTGACTCTGTTCGGGTTAAGGTTGACAACACATCAACAACAGACAGCTTTCGTTTCCTGTAGGGAAGGGCTGTGTGTTCAGCAGGCACTCCATGAGCATGCAGTGGTCATGGTGATGCAGCTATTTGGTCAGGGACCAGCTGCTGCCATTTCTCACATGATCTCTCTCTGTTCCCTGCTTAAAATGCCTCTCAGGAAGCCATTTCTGTGGAGGGCCATTAAGGCGCCCAAATATTGATAATGATGATGACCCTGCACATGGTGAGGACTTCTGAACAATGGCAACCTCCTCTCCCGATTGGGGTAACTGTGAGATTTCTCTAGCTACACCAACCTACCTTTACATCTGTCCATCATTTCCGAAGGAGCAGCTTATCTGGTGAAAAGGACCACTGAGCTTGAAGTATAAAGACCCAGATTTTATGCTTCAGAAGCAAAAGGGACCCTTCACTGCCATGCAAAAGAATGGAGCAAAATTTGCATTTTCTCAAAAAAGGTGGAAGGAAAAGAAAAATGTAGGAAATCAGGAAAGTTTGTCAGAGAAAGATTAGAAAAAATTTAAAAGAAGAAAAGAAAAAAAAAAAAAAGCCAGCAGTGTTGGTATGGATGAGAAGGACTTGGGAACACAAAATAGCTAGGGGAAAAATTGAAATCATTTGCTGAGCAGCGTGCTATGTCAACCTCCTCCTAGGCCTCCTCTATGAAATATTCAGTAAAGTCTACATTTCTCCTAACGCTTTCTATGACTAGATTCTTTGGGAAGAGCGGGCATTGGAAGAGGCGTTGAATTCAGCAAGCCAAGTATATAATAAACACAGACAGGTTTGAGGACCCAAAACTAGCAAGTAAGAGAGCACCTGGCATTTGAGTTATACCCAAACTCTGAAGGACAAATGAACCTTGCTTAAGCCAACTCATGCATTCTTGAGAAGGTATCTGCAATCTAAGCTTGTGTACACTAAGCAAATTTTCTACTGTCTCATACTCAAAGTTGAGAAAGATTCCATCTCCCTGAGCAGAGACACCTGACTTTTACACTTGAGTGGTTCCTACTCTCAATCTCTGTCAAGCAATACTCTGAGAGCCAACAGCTGAAGACACAGGGAGCTCAGCATTTGAAGGAGTCCTGTAGCAACACAAAAAATTAAAAGAGAATAATCGTTAGAAACTCAACTGAAAATAATAGGTTGTAGAGAAGCTGGAAAGTTTAAAACCAGATTCTGTTACTCCCTGAGGGTTAACCAGCGCCCCCCTCCCCGGGAATGTGGTAGCATCTATGTAAGTAAAATAAATAATTTTTCTAACTGGAAACTCAGGCTACTTGAAACATATGCCCCCTGAGGAAAAACCTGGAGCTCACACGCACACACACACACACACACACACACACACACCACAGTAATACTTGTAGAAAGTGTAGAGAAGGGCAATGTGTAAGTTGATAAGAAACGAGTCAGTGTAGACTAAATGTGTTCCTGCCCTTGGGGAATTCATAAGACATTGTTTCTCCACATTTAGTAACTTTTTCTCCACCACGTCTGTCTATCACCCACTGCTGCCTCCTTAACCTACCCTCTTCCCCCTCAGAATTCCCCAGTCACACAAAGGTTGGCTCAGAGGAGGTCCCTGCACCCCCAGGAGGGTGGATAGAAACAGGCTCTAAAGGGAGGAAAGGCTGAAGGAAGTTGGGCAGAATCTACCAAACAGGAGAGCCTTCTGGAATCCCTGGCATACCACTGATTATTTTGGCACTTACATTAAGAGGCTTGAGAAGTCAGTCAGTGTCATCTCTGGAAAGATGCTGATTGATGAGCTAAGCCAGTGGTTGATTGTATGCCCAACAGCGGGCAGAGCCTTGGGAAGTCCTCACATGTGGTTAGTAGCAGGGCTGGGATTTGAGCTAGCAGTGGGGCCCAGCCTCCTGACTCCCCTCTCCACTATTTCCCACCAGGCTCTACTGGTCTCATCCTGTAGCCTTTCTGGAATTCCTCGGGTCATATCTTTCCAGCCCTGCCCTGGGGTGGTCCCCAGCATTCAGGGACTTCCTCTGTTCTTCTTTGCCCTGAATCAGATCCTCCAGGATTATCATTCGAATGTGAGGCACAGATAGTGTCTAGATTCAGTACACAGTCAAATCACAGAAAAAGCCAGCGTCCCATATATAAAAGTTCAATCTCTCAGAAACTGAAGAAATAATTTAAAAATTAAAAGCTTATTGTTTTAATCTGAATTTATACATATATGTGTGTATATGTATGTATATCTGTGTATATATTTATCTGTATGTACATGCATGTGTATTATATATACACATATGTGTAGTGTGTGTGTGTGTGTGTGTGTGTGTGTGTGTGTGTGCGTGTGTCCCCGCTTTCCCCTAGTAATTGTTTTCAGGTCATCTGCTTAACCTGCAGTCAGGGGAGGAAGGTTTATTCTTGCTCGGGGCATTGCAAAATGTATGTACAATTGTATTTATTTTTAATTATGAGAACAACAGAAAATAATATTTCTCCCATGCTTCACTGCTTATTTAATAACTATTAATATTTTGCCATGTTTGCTTCTGCTTCTTTTTAAAAATAAAACACTGCAGATAGAACAAAGCTTCACTCCTCCATGCATTTCCCCCCACCCTCCCCAGAGATAGCCACTGCCTCGAAGTGTGCCCAGCCCCTTCACTTACATAATTTTATACTTGTTTTCCCATAAGAATATATAGTACAATTTTGTGTGGCTTTAACAAGTTCAATAAATGAATTTTTTTCAATAAATGACATCGTACTTCATATCACATTTTGTGACTTGAAATTTTTCGGGTAAGTAAATTTTTTGAGATTTATGCAGACTGACACCTGTATATCTAGCTCACTCGTTTAACTGTGATGTCCTATTCCATTGTTAGAATATACTGGATTGGCCAGGCTTCTACGGGTGAATATTTAGCTTGTCTCCTGGTTTTGCTGCAATGAGCATATCTTCCCATACAGCTCCCACTCCTTGTTGCCATTTTTCTATATAGCAGAAATACTCTTTGAAAATTATAACTAGTCCTCTTAACTCTACTGAGTCATCCTCTGCAGGTGAGGCTAGACCCCTCTGTGGTCACAGCTCATGAGCTGGAGCTTTGGAATCTAAAAAGCTCTTTCCATTTTTCCTAGAACTTCTGCGCTCTGTACATCCACTCCACACACAAGTCCTGAGGGCCAGTGTGGTGCCAGGCCCCCATGCCATGTGCTGGTTTTTCCAAAGCATTCTGGGGCTTCCCTGGATCCAGTTCTCTCCCTGGAGAGCAAATGGAAAATACCAGAGTGCAGGAAGGACGAGTACAACCCCAGACGGAAAATTCTCCCCAAAGATCAAATGTCTGTATTTGATCTAACAAATGTCTGTATTTCTTGGTGTCTATCCCCCACCTTTCTCTTCACAATCCATGCTGTCTCCCTGGATGGCTTACTCAACTTCCCCTTGGCTTCAATGGCATCTTCTTGCCAATAACTACATAATCTATATCTCCAGCTTTGATTGCTTCTGAAATTCAACCCCATATTTTCAGTAGCCACTGGGCTCTACACATGAGTTCTTTCTGAGATCTTGCAGTGGAAGATTGGCACTCCACACCTAAGATAGTGACTTTCAAGTTTGTTTTGTTTTTGTTTTTGTTTTTGTTTTTGTTTTTACCGTGGCTCAGAGGAAGAAATGCTTTACTTTGCGACCGAAGACATGTATACACAGACACACACACAAAACCATAAGACAAAGGTTACATTAAGTAATACTTACTACTCATGACTAAGAAAAAAATCTTGTCATGACCACCTGAATTGATTTTTATGATGCTGTCATGAGTCACAACCCACAGTCTGCAAAGTACTGTTCTAGCTTGACTTTCCCTGCTCCAGAAGTTGGAAGCCTCAAAATATACTTTCCTAATTCTCTGGCAGCTTGGGTTCTAGAAGCGTGTAGTCCAAGATGGACAAGATTTTACCCAAGCCCAGCTATGAAGGTGTTCGATTTTTCTGCAGGTGCATCTGCAGAAGCTTCAGTGTTCAGATACTAGGTTGGTAGGTGCTGTGAGTCTGGTTAGGGACAGGAACATCCATTCTGCTGACAGGATCTGTTGCAGATTCACAGTGGTTCTAGACCTGGCAGCAGTATCGGCTTCCTGATTATGGCGGTTTCCTGTTTGAAACAGTGGTGTCATGGCTCTAAAGGAGCAGTTTCCTGATTGCAAGATCATTCAAGAGAGAGCAGCTACTCTTGTACCCCCACTGTGAGGGGTAGCATTAGAGGTTGCTCCTGAAAGCTCAACCTAGATTCTGTTTCCTCAGCCCTCTCGGCAAGTTCATAAGCCACCTAATATACTGTGATAAGTGCCTTCCTGCTAACAAGCTGGAGTGACATCTCTTCTCTGCAAATGATCCCTGATGAATACAATCTTAACATGTAAAACTGACTTCACAGGACTCATCCCAAACTTGTCACTATTCCTATGTCCTAAATCTCAAGGACAATTTGAGTCTTCATGACCCTTATTTCCTAATTCCCATCCAATCAACGTCTGTCCAGTTCATCCAATTCTCTTGTGCCCACCAGCACCATGTCACCTGCATTACCCTTGTCACCTCCTAACTCACATCCTGGCTCCTGTCTTAACCCTTACAAATCCCATCCCTAGATGGCACCATCATTCTGGGTTCTGATAACAATAATGGCCACTTATCAAGCTCTTACATGTTCTGTACTTCTCATGTACTTACTCACTCGGTCATTTAAACTTAAACAGCCCTGGGAGGCAAGTATTGTACTCCCCACATTGCAGACCGTGACATTGTGACTCTTAGACGTTGAGTAGCACGGCCAACATCACACAGCCAGTGGGTAGTAGAGCTGGAATTCAAACCCTGGTATGTGAACATCCTCACTCCAACACTCCATTCTCCAACCACTACTGACCCAGCCTTCCTAAAATCTAAGCTCTCTCCCTCCCCATCAAGATCTTTCCTTCTTCTCTTGCTTCATGCCACTTCCCGCCTTGTGCTTGATACTCAAATGACATTGAACTCCTCCCAGTTCTTCAAACCTTCTGTGCTCAGCCTTGCCACCTGGTGTTTGCAGGTGTTCTTCCTTCTGCCTGGAATATTCATTTCACTCTCTTTGCCTGGCTAACTCCTGTCATTGCTTTGATTTCCTTAAAGAAGACTTCCTGACTCTTCTGGCCTCACTAATTCCCTGCTGTCTTCTTCCCCATTTGTCCCATCCTTTAGTGCATGATGCTCTTCACTCTGGCTCTCTCTATACTTCCTCACCAGCATTCAAACTCCTGGAAGGCAGGAATCTTATCAATCTTATTCAGCACTGGGTCCTCACAGCCCAACACAGCTCCTGGGACATAATAGCTGCTCAATAACTATTTCTTAAATGAATAATAAAAAAATCTTTTTAAACACAGGCCACATTCTAGAGCAAAGATACTAAATAAGCCACCCAAAAGAGAAAAGGAAGGACTATGAAATCTTTAAAAAGTATGGAAATGTGAATTGATAGCCACCTTTTCTCTTAGAAGTGTTTTTCCTCACTCAGGAGAATAAGACAGCTATTAAAGAAAGGCGAAATTTCCAGATGCCAGAACCCATCTGTGCCATCTGAGAATTTGGAAGGGAAAAAAAAAAAACAAACCTTCCCTTGGTTTATTGAACCCCCTCTATGAGCTTGGTGTAGTATATTTACTATATAATCCATCTCCCTCTTGTCCCTATGAGACAGCTCTATGCAGTTCTAATCATTTTGTAGGTGGGTATATTCTCCCCAGAGTTTAAATTCAATTTTGATGCACCTTAGAATCAACTGAAAGACTTTCTAATGCCTGGTCCTCGGCGCACCACTCAGACCAATTAAATTAGAATCTCTGGGGTTAGAGCCCAGGCATCAGGATTATTTTAAGCTCCCCACCTTTAAGTTCAAGAGTCAGTGGTTTATGTATGTCCTCATTATCTGTACTGTGTCCTGAACCCAGCAGCCCTGGCATCACCAGAGAGCTTGCTAAAAATGCAGAATCTCACATCTACCCAGACCTACTGAAACAAAATCAGCATTTTGATAAGATCAACAAGATGGAGATTCATGGACACCTAACAGTTTGAGGGCTGCTGGTCCAGATGATTTTCCCTGGTGAGTGTAGATTTCTCTGAATCCATTATGCTTCCCTGTTTCCTCCCAGCTGGCTTTGGGAAATGGATTCTCCCTCCCTTTCTGCTTTTTATGCAAATATAAGAGTCTAGACACTACTAAAAGCATCATTAAATCACCATGATGGTATTCTTTTGTAATTATCGCTGCATTTTTAAAAATTGCTTTTGGTCCAGTTCTTTCCCTTGGGTATCTTGGGCAAGAGCTGGAACAAGACTGTAACCAGTATGTTGAAAGCTTGGGACGTAGTCCAGAGTAGGGGATGTACTTTCCCCATGGCCAAGGAAAGAGAGAACCAAGTCTGGGGGCGGCAGATGGAAACGGATGGTTTGGAAACCTGAGTTTGAATCCTAGCTCAGGCACTGATTAACGTGAGGATCTTGATGAGTCACAGACAGTCTCTAAATTTCCTCAACTGTAAAATAAGAAGCATAATCCTTTCCAAAGTTGTGGGAAGTACATACAATAAGCTTGAAAAGTATACAAATGTGAAGGCTTTCATTCCATTCCGCCTCTGCAAAGGCATTTCGCTGCAGGAGAGGAGCAGGGAAAAGCTCAAGGGCAAATACGAGAAGAATGATGTTTCCTCAAACTCACAGAAGCCAGCACCATCTGTATCTGGAAAAACCAGCCATTGGACGAACAAAGGTGTTCATGAGACAAATGCCCAATGAATGCTTTCATACTTTAGGGAAGACTAGCCTGGATAAGCCTACTAAATATTTGGGAGAAATGGAGTACTGGGGGTCTCCTCCCTGCGTCTCCTTCACAGCAACACTATTGACGCATTGGAGTGTTGGTGGTTGGGTGTCTTTTTTTCCACTTAGAGTGGAGTGCCTGGAAGCAAGAATCCTGTCTGAGCCCCAGCACCCAGATCAGAGTCTGGCACAGAGTCAGCATTCAGGAAATGTGTAGATTCCCTTGCAGCGAGGCAGTGAATTACCAGCTGAGGGTATCTGTTAAACTAGTTAAGAACATGCTGAATTGGAGTCTGATCCACCTTCGTCAACAAAAAGCTCCAAGGGAAAAACCAGCTGAAGTATTTCATCATTCCATTCCCAGTGCTGGGGGCACAGAGAACATAACTGCCGTGATCTTTCTGAGTTTGCCTTCCACTCTCACAACTAGTTTCATTTTAACAGCTAGCCTGGTGCACCCAGCATCAGTCACAGAAGTAGTCAAGGGAAGAAAGGCCACGACTCGTCATGGGATGGACACATCAAAATGAGGAAAAAGCAAGAAAACACTTAAGGAAGCTTAATTCCTACTGCCAAAATTACTTTCACACACTCAAATACACAGCCCTCAACTGAAACTGACCTTTTCATTATTGCCCCTTCATCAATTCTGGTGTGTTTACTTAAATAGCTTTATATTACATAAATATATATCATCGCTAACTCTGACTGAGGGCTTCCTTACCTTCAGGGTTCCAGGCATCATACTGGAGCCTTCAATACTGTTGTTTATTTCATCCTCAACACTGTTTTCTGTGATCAAGATTGCCATTCCCATGTTAGATGAGGAAACAGAGGCTCAGAGAAATGCATAAGCATGTCTAAGTAGCTCAGAGGCGAGGATGTAAATGCCCACGGTCTGACTTCAGAGTCACATCCCTAACAACATTGCACTGCTCCCTCCGAAGCCACTTGACTTTGCACATGCTGATCCCTCTGTCTGCCTGGTCCTTGCCCTCCCTTCTCTGCTTGGTTAACCTGACCCCATTCATAAAATCTCAACTCAGACCTTATTTCCCAAGAATCATTCCCAGACTAAGTTAGGCATCCAATTTCTGCCTTGACATCCTCTCCTCTATCTAAACACTTAACCGCCCTGTACCAAAATTGTTTGATTGTCAGAACAATGTTTACACGTAGTTCATTTTCTGCCAGTATCTACAAAATAGAGTGATTCTTGCTTCCAAATTATTTTGGTTTGATCCTGCACCATTCATACCCTACTCTGGAACTGGACAAGATCTTGCTTTTTGGAGGCCAGCAACTCTCCAACTCTGAGTTTTCACACTGGCTGCTCCAGAAATACTGGTTGCTTTTCCTCTTGGTCACTGGCCCCACTAGTTAGAAAATCATGAACTTGATGATACCAATCACTAGAGGCCTAACTCCACATAGCTAAGAAACATCTCACTCCCCAGTGAGATTCATTTAAGCCTTTCTGTGACTTAGAATCTTGGCCCAACTCTTCTTGGCCCCAGAGAGAGAGAAAGAAGTATGAGCACCCCCAACCCAAAGTGCCAACTCATTTCCTGCCCTGAATTAACCACTTCCCAAAATGAGTGACTGTGTGAACATCAATTCCTTTCAGGGGAAGCCCCCACTCCCACCAGGTTGTCATCTTACCCTATGACCCCAACCTGACAATCACGCAATAGCCTGATACTGGTACCCTTCCCAAAATTTATGTGACTCATTCTTACCTACTTGTTGTTCTAGGACAGTTCTTGACACACAGTGGGCATTTGATATATATTTGTTGAATAAATGAATGATTGAATGAATACCATCTTAGATGTCCACATAGTATTTGAGAGTTTACAAAACAATTATTTCAAGTGACATGAGAGAACTAAGCTATGCACTCAGCTGGTAAGGGGCAAAGCTGGGATCCCCTGGCATTAGGACTTCTTGTCCAGACTATACTACGTTTTGGGGTCAGCAAACTATAACCTCTGGGGCGTCTGCACGTTTGTGTAAATAAGGTTTTATTGGAACACAACTGTGAAAGCAGGACAGCCCCATAGCCTGCAAAGCCTAAAATGTTTACTATTTGGTCCTTTACAGAAAATGTTTGTGGACTCTGCTATATATTACTGATGGCTCCATATATGTTCAGATATACACACTGACATACCATACATCTTAAACTCACCCACAAAGAGAACCATTTGGCCACTGCCTTTACCTGAACCTCTCAAGAGGGGAGAGGGGAATATGAAGTGTTTGGGAATCATGTAGAGACCATGTCTGTAAGTACCAAGTAAGAGGTTCTATGGACAAATGCATGGGCTTTGACCATGGTAGTATTCATCCTAACAATATGAAGAAGTGACACGCTAAAAGAAGGTCTTAGAGTCAAGTCCACCAAAAGCAATGAGAAGGGATCACTTCCAATAAGAAGGGACAGAAGAACCATGAAAAACAGAATAATTTTAAAATCATAACTTGGACCCCTTAGCTCCAGGAAATTCCTGCGCACCATTATAATGACCCAATGCAGTCTAGTTGTACATAATACAGTAGCTGACACTGAAACAGGGTTCTTGTATTATTATTATATTATTATTATTATATCTTGATGATTAAAGCTGCCAGGAGCTTTCTAATATTAGACGCTTAAATTAACCTTTGAGAACAAACGGGTTTTTGTTTTGTTTTGAGGGGAAAAAAAAAAAAAACCATGAGAGACTCTTGACCCTGGGAAACAAACTGAGGGTTGCAGAAGGGTAGGTGGATAGGGAGATGAGGTAATGGGGTGATGGGCATTAAGGAGGGCATGTGATGTGATGAGCACTGGGTGTGATACACAACTGATGAATCATTGAACACGACATTAGAAACTAATGATGTACAATATGTTGGCTAATTGAATATAAATTAAAAGAAAACATTAATTGACCTTTCAGTTACACAAAACAAAGATCATGTTTTAAATAAAAGTGGTTTGAGATATGAGGAGCTGAGCTTCTTTATAATAATGAAAATATTTTTAATGAAGATGTATCTTTCTAAGTTATGGATTCAGAATGTACTGCTCCAGGACAATTGTCTGCTCTTAGATTTGTCTGTTTTTCTTCCATCAGCCCCCCAGGGGAACTTGGAAGCATAGGCAAGATGATAACTGAAGGGTCTTCCATTTACATTAGTAAAGGGGACTTAAGTGAACTCTCCTTGAATTATGGAATCCTCTTTATGGCTATTTTCTAGCCTGAATAATCTAGACTTCCAGAAATATACTATCAGGCATGGGATCCTACGCAAACATGAGTGAAACCCAATACCATGGATGGCCGAACATTGTTAAGTTCCCCAAAAGACAAGGTACCATTATTCTTCTTCTTTGAATCACAAAGTAGGTACTTATGAAAAATTTGTTGATTTGAATAGAAGCTAAAATCACCTTTTAAAAAACTTGCTATATTGAATTTTTCCCTTTCAGTTCAATATCTTTCCAACTGAAGATGTTCTATCCAAATACTCATTAAATGAGCTCTATGTGCATATATTTTTAAAATAATTAACTCCAGGCTCCTTTTAAATAAAAGATTAACAAGAATAGCATTCTGTTTGAGAAGACATGGTATAGGGAAAAATTGCAAAAGACTGAAATTTAGAGAGTACTGACTCTTTAGAGAGAGTTCATGAATTCAGATTATTTTAAGTTTTCATTGTCTCTGAGATATTTTACCACCCTAAAATTGTAGAAAATTTATAGTAATACAAATAATTCTCATCCATAAAGATGCAAATTGTGTCCCATGCACTCTAACTGATTATCATTCTGCGGATATTGACCACTTTTGCAAGTCTTTCATCTATTTGTAACCCTCTCCCCCACCCAGGAGCATCTATTAGCATCTCCAGAGAAACTTATTTGATAAACATTGGTCTATACCCCTTTCTGCAATTAATTCAACAATGCCAGATACACACACACACACACAATTACAGTACAGATTATAGTATTCTAGTGATTCAGCTACTTTTAAGTAATATTTTTGTTGAAGAAAAATGATTATTTTGGCATTTTAATCTGAATATTGAAATATGGAAGAAAGCTCAATGTTGCACTAAAAAGGAGTATTACTAGGCCCATCTTACTGATATAGAGAAATTGAGACTCAAGAGATGAAAATCACCTAGCTGATAAATAAATGGAAAAACCAGGACTCCAATCCAGATTTTCAGCAGAAAAATTAGTTTTTATTCCATTTCTTGAAAGCTTTCTTCATCTCTTTCTCTGAATACCTAAAGAAAGTAAAATCTCTGCATATTAGAGACACAACCATGATACCCAAAATAGCACCACTTCAACAAAGATCAGGCCAATTTCAGAACATTTCAGAAAAACAGCTAGAAAAAAAATCCCAATACTATGATTTTGCTGTGCTATTGCAGACAGTAAATTTGATTAGCACAAAGGAAATTCGAGAAAAGTACAAGACTCAGATCTGCTTTTATAGAGCTTAAAACTAATTTGGAAAATACGCTGTATGTACCGAAAACATCCTGATTAAAGTATAAAATGATATATTGAGAAGCCCAACAAATGCAATAAAACCAGCTAACAATAATAAAAGTTAACATATAATAAGAGCTTACTTTGAACCAGGCATTAGTGTTAGTGTTTCACGTTCAAATAACCCTTCTAGTCTTCACACCTATCCAGTGAGGGTGGTCTTATTACTAGCTCCTACTTACAGATATGGAAATGAAGCCCTGAGAGGTTCATTTACTTAAGTCCTGTCTTGGAATGTCCAACTGAGGGATGGAACACCTGTGATAACTGTGAGATTTGGCTTTGCAGAGCCTCACCCGTGGGCAATAAGAGGACAAGTTAGTGGTGCATACTCAGTGGTGAAATAGAAACATTTGTCCACTGGTTGTTAACAAGGCAAAGAGGCCCATTATTGCCACTTCTACTGCAATACTGAACTGGAGTCCTAGGGAAGAATAAAATAAGGGAAGAAAAAATATTTTTTAATGTCTTTAAATGTTATTATTAAAATGTTTTGATAGTATATGAAAGACACAATCATAAAAGAATGATAAATTGGCATTCATACCACCAAACATATTGGTCTGCAATTTACTTTTTTTGCTTAAGAATATAGCAAAGACATCCCTTCACAGGAGTGCTTGCAGATCTGTCCTTGCTGTGATTGTTCTTTATTCTTTTAAATGACCATATATATATATATATATATATATATATATATATATGACAAAGGATTCACATCCACAATATATAAAAACTTCCATAAGTCAACTGAAAAAAACAAATCAATCTACTTTTTAAATGGGCAAAAGAATGGAACAGGACTTCAGAAAAGAGAATATCTGTATGGCCAATAAAGATATGAAAGGTGTTTGATATCATTAATAGAGAAATGGAAATTAAAACCACCATGAGATACCACTACACATGCACCAGAATTGCTAAAGTTGGGATGATGGACAATATCAAGTGTTGGTGATGACGTGAAGCAACTGGAAATCTGATTCTAGAGGAGGAGTGAAAGTGGTAAAATCACTTTGGAAAATTATATCTATGAATTCTATCTATGAAATCTATGAATATCTATGAAAGCTAAACATATGTTTGTCCTATGATCCAACCATTCTATTCCTAGGCATAGTCAGTCCTAAGAGAACTAAGGTCATATAGTATGTCCAGAAAAAGACAGGGATATGAATGCATCAGCTTTATTTGTAATAGTCCCAAAGCAAAAATAACTCAAATTTCCTTCAACAGAATGATGGATAATTAAAGAGTGGTGTACTTAAACAATGTGATCCTAGGCATCAACGAAGGAAAGAAAAGCTACTGTCACACAAATAATATGAATGAACCTCAAAGACATTACATTAAGCCAAAAGAAGCCAGACACAAAAGAGTTCATTTCATTTGCTTGCATTTGACAAATGGAATGCATTCATGTATGATTGCATTTATGTAATGTTCACATTTGGTGAACTAATCTGTGTGGATAGAAGACAAAATAGAGTTTGTGGGGAAGAGGGGTGAGTATTGATTGATTGGGTATGAAAGAAAGTTCTGGGGACATGAAAATATTCTAAATCTGTTCTGAGTGATGGTTACACAAGTCATATATATCTATGAAAACTCATCAAAGTGTTCAATTAAAATTTAGGCATTTTTACCGCAAGGGAAAATTTTAATTAAATTTAGAAATATTTGTAAAAAGAGGAAAAGAAAAAACCCCACCTGCTGTTATTTCAACCCCACCCCAAAGATAACTCTAGTAATTATTTGGTGTGTATTCTTCTTCCTATGCGTATACATTCTTATCTTTCTTTCTTTCTCTCTACTCATCTATTTACCTGCCATAGTTCATCACACTCAAATCTCTTGACTTCAGAGACATGAAAAATATGAAAATTTAAGTCTTCGAATTGGTGATATACATGTAAACATATATATCCCCATATATACAGAAACATATTTATATACATATAACACATATACATTTTCTTTGACAAGAATGCAATCATGCCAAACATATTGGTCTGCAATTTACTTTTTTTGCTTAAGAATATAGCAAAGACATCCCTTCACAGGAGTGCTTGCAGATCTGTCCTTGCTGTGATTGTTCTTTATTCTTTTAAATGACCATCTAGTATTTCTTTGTAAAAAGGTAGTTTTCCAAACCATTTCTCCATTGATGAATACCTTGTTCATGGCTTTTGCTATTTCAACAGGCCTGCCATCAACATCCCTGAAAAATACATCACTATGTACTTAAAATACAGTGAGAATTTTTTAAAGATTTTATTTAGTTAGTTAGCTAGTTGAGAGAGAGCATGAGTGGGGGAAAGGGCAGAGGGAAAAGCAGACTCCCCACTGAGCAGGGAGCCAGACATGGGGCTTGACCCGGGACTCCAGGATCATAACCTGAGCCAAAGGCAGACGCTTAACCAACTGAGCCACCCAGGTGCCCCATATAGATTAGATTCCTGAAAGTGGAATTTAATGTCAATGGATATTGGCATTTAAGATTTTAAGATGTCATAAATTATCATTCACAAATTTTAAACCAATTCACCTCCACCCAATAGTATAGAGTGGTGTCTACCTCCCTCACTTACACCAAGCCATGAGTACAACCAATCTGTATTGTTTTTGCTAATCTAAGGGGGATTCTATGACCTTTCACTGACATTTTATTTGGCATTTAAAAATAGCTTAGTGATATATCTATGTTAATATGAACTAGACTCTAGAAATATTACCATATTAATGAAACATGCTTAAGCATAAGCTACTGACTATGCTATAGAGAAGGCTTCTGTTTTGGAAAAGCGGTTGGGTTTGGATAAGGTTTTCTATGGGAATTCATTGCCCTAAGAGTATCTGTCCTGTCATTAGCCTTTGCTGAGGAACATAGTTCTTAGTAGATTCTTAAGCACGGGAAGCCACATGCTGTACCCAAGTCATTGCCATTTGGCTTTAGGGGATTTGACTAGGGACAGGTTACCCCTTATTGAGCCTACAGAATGGTTGGTTACCCATGGTTTGCAAGTTTGGCTGGGTATACATCTCTATGCTGCTGTGTACATCTCTTAATCTCACTCAATCCCTCCCCAACAAACCCTCCCACTACAACCCTCTAAAAATCCTACTCTTGGGTCAGCAAATATCCGTAAATCTCAACTTTTCTTGGCAAGTTCTTTTTGCCTTTTTGCCTTAGCTGAAATCAGGCTGTTCTCTGAGACACCATTTCTCCTATAGCCTCTTGAATGGAAAGTGCTTTGTTCTCTGCTACCCCACACCATCAGAGTCTTAAGATGGGGTAGGTGTCCTCCTTGTTCCCCATTTCTTCTTCCACACCTTTCCTCCCCCTCACTCTTATAAAACACTCAAGCTCTGATGAACTCACACCTCCCTGTTGTTATTTACTGACCTCCTAATCACTCCCTTAACCCTTAAAGACCTGAGCCCCTGACTGTTTTCCTCTTCACACCAATTCCTGTATCATTTTCACTAGTCTCGACATCCATACATGAACCTATCCAGCACTTCGGTCTCCTACACTCCTTCACCTTTTCCTCCCCTCTATCTAGGCTACCCAGTGCCATGGTCACGTCCGGGATTTTCCCACCAACAGAAACTATATCATATGTGAAATACCAGTGGATACACCCCACACCCTGACCACCCCCTCCCATCATTCCAAATCCCATGCTCCAGCAGCCCCCCTCCCCCCACCACAATTCTTTGACCTTTTCCTTCAATCCCTACCATTTTCTAACCACCCTTTAGTCTCTCCTGACTGCCCTTCTCGCCCATCCTAGATTGCATGAGCATTTGTTTTAATTACTTCATGGCAAATCTTCTCAACTTCCTTCCCCATAGCCCCCTCCACTATTCTGGTCTGCACACACCAGCCATCCCTCTCTCTATGGTGTCCCCAGGTAGCTGTATGTTGCCAGAGAAAACAATCACAAAACTGAGCTGACAGGGTTCACATTAATGTAACAGTCCCAGGTATCAGTGGGCTTTCACAATGGCCCAGAGGGCTGACCATCTTTCTCTCACAAGTTAACTTTCCCACTCACTGAGGTGAATAATTTCTCTCTCTTCATGCCTCCCACACCTCCTCCTCCATCCACAGTTTCCTCTGATGACCTTGCCTCATACTTAGTTGAGAAAAATACAAATTACCAGAAGCAAACTCCCTCAACTTCTCACCACCCATGCTCAAGCCTACAGTATTCATGATCATTTTCTCCTTTTAGCCTACCATGATGGAGGAGGTGTTCTCAAGCCTACTAAAGGACAGCCCTCCTCTTGGGCTCTGAATTCCATCCTATGGCTTCTCTCTCAGCTCCCATAATACCACCAATCACCTAGGTTTTTTTCCTCCCACTTCACTGGAGCATTTTATTCAGTCACCTGGTTGGATTCTCCTCACCTTCCTGAACTTATCATTCTTCAGAAGATCTTTCTCATCTCCTTCTATAGTCCCTCCGTTATGTCTTCTATGACCGTGGCTAGAAGTGCCATCTATATGCTATGACTACTAAATTTATATCTCCGCTCCAGGTAACTCCTCTGAGATCCACTCTTACAAATTCAACTGACTAGTTAACAGATTCTCCCTGATATTTCAAGTATAAAATGTACCAAACTCCTTCACATCTTCTATTCCTCACCCCACCTCCCATTCTCTAGACTTCTTCAGAGTTATCCCATCAACTCAATTGCTCAAATAAAAAATCACCCTTTCACTAATATCCAACATCCAAGCAACCAATAAGTGGCTTGTGCTACCCACTAATCCCCCTGATGAGTTCTTACATTTTTCTTCATCTCTACTGTCAGCACTGTAATACAAGCCATCATTCTCACCTGGATTACTAGAATAGGCTCCTGCCAGTTCTCACCTCTGCCTTGCTGCCTCCTTCCCACCTCTGATGCATCTTCCACCCATGAAAAAGGATCTTTGTAAGATAAAAATTGGATCTGGGGTGCCTGAGTGGCTCAGTCAGTTAAGCACCCAACTCTTGATTTTGGCTCAGGTCATGATCTCACTTGTGAGAGGAAGGCCTTCCTCTGGCTCCATGCTAGGCATGGAGCCTGCTTAAGGTTCTCTCTCTCCCTCTCACTTTGCCTCTCCCCACCTCCCTCTCTAAAAAAATAATAATAAAAGTAAAATAAAATAAAAATTGGATCAGGTTGGCTTATTGGTCTCTCTCTCTCTCTCTCTCACACACACACACACACACACACACTTTAGGACCCAGCACTAGCTCATTAAATTTGGAAACTCCAGAACCTAGCTCAATACTGGCACTTAACAGGAGCACCATAAATATTGGTTAGATGAATCAACGAAGTGGAGCTATCAAGGAATTCTGTGATCATCTGAAATCCAAGCACAGTGAGCTGAGAAATTTATAACAGAACCAGAAACCTAAGTGCACATGTAAAGGAAGGTAAAATCGCAGCCAAGAAATAGTAAACAATATGAAAAATGGAATTAGAAAGTGTTTGGCATAGTGCCTGACCCTTAACAGGCATGATTATGATTAAAGAAAAATTTGTACATGGTAGCTGAAACAGCAGCTGTGGTCAAGTGCTGTTCTGGGAAGGTCCTGACCTTTCCAGTACTTTCGTGATGAGCCAATCTTTTAGGAGTCAGCTGTGTAACTGAGATCCTATTCTTCCTGATTCCTATGCATGTCGCTACGGCAGGCTGAGGGATCTCCTGAGTTTCCTGAATTTGGGTTATCTATCCAAGTAGTGCTCTAATATTGAGTATCTCCTGAGTTGACCTGGGAATGTCTCTGCTCTTACAAATGGAAAAATAACACACTGATAGAGTCTCCCTTCCAGAGTGACTGTTCTGTCTTGTTCTTAACTCTGTCCCTGGGGCCGACACACAGCAGGAGCCTGGAAAGCACACGTTGAAATGAATTCAACTGACCAGAAAGCTCCAAGGAATTGATTAATTCTGGATTTTTGTATGATTTTTCCCCTTTCTCTTAAAATAAAAGAGGGAATAAATTCTGGCCAAGTTTATATTGTAGTTAATAAAGCTTTAACTGCAATGTATCCAAATGTGAAGTCACTAGTAGAGTCTTCCTTGGATGGACAACCCAAACTCCAGGAAACTCTTAATGGGACGCATGTCAGGACTACCCCCTACATGCGACTGCATGCTGTACCATGACAAGAGGACTCTTCTAGCAGGAACCCGTGCTACCCATCACATACTAGAAAAGCTGACCTGCCCAAAGTGCCTCTCATTGCTACCTTCTGAAAGAGGCCTTAAACAATCACCTACTGTTGTTGTCTTCTAAAGGAGGACTCTGAAGTTCCTAAAACTCAATCAAGATATGCCAACCAAATCAAGGCAAATGTAATGATTTGGGCTTTTCAATTCTCTTACCTCCAGATGTCTATCCTATAACCTGTGGACTTTCAATCATGTAGCTGCACGTTTTATGGGACCAGTGTGATGACCTGGAAGCGGCATGGGCATTAGAACCAGAATTCCAATCACTCATTTACTATTTTGCTTTGAGGCCTTAGACAAAGCCACTTAACCCGGCTGAGTTCGTTTGGTCATCTGAGAAGTGGTTATAATTATGCCAACCTTGTAGTGTGTTTGAAAGGGTTACAGGTGATATAGGGGAGGTCCTGCTGCTGGGCCCACAGTAAGTGCTCAATACTAAGAGTGATTAAATACTCACTGTGCAGTAGTTAGTGTGTTTCTCCAGCTTGACTGTAGACCTTGAGGACAGCATAGTTTTTTATTTTTCTCGTTTCTTTATTTTCTACAACGTAAGTGCTCAATAGCCAGATATGAATCATAGCTACTATATTGGACAGCCCAGGTCAATACTCTTTTTCTTTGAAGAAATTAGTAGGGTATTCTTAGGTTTAAAATATGGTGAGCTTTTGTTCCATAGATGCTTTCATGAAGATTTGTTCTTTGTTTGTAGGGTTCAGTACACTTGTACTAAAAATAGCCTGTAAATTATGTTCAGTCTCTTTATCTTTACCTTTGTATCTGCTGGATCTGCCCAAATTCCAAAGAGGTGTAACAATTTTCCCACTACAAATATTATTCTGTCAGTTTCCCTCCTTCCTCCCTCCCTCCCTCCCTCCCTCCCTCCCTCCCTTCCTCCCTTCTTTCCTCCCTCCCTTCCTCCCTTCCTTCCTTCCTCCCTCCCTCCCTCCCTTCCTCCCTCCCTTCCTTCCTCCCTTCCTTCTTCTTCAACTTCTTCTGCCTCTCCTTCTCCATCTCCCACTCTTTCTCATTCTCCTTTCCCCCTTCTTCTCCTTTCCTCCTCCTCCTTCTTCCTCTTCTTCTTCCTTGTATTTTCTAAAGATTTTTCTTCCTACATTTTAGTATTATGTTCTTTGGTACATAACTATTCATTACAGTGGTCCTATGGACCACATACTCCATCATTATGAAGGGTTCTTTTTTGACCTATTCAACATCTTTTGCCTTGAATTACACTTTCCTGATATTAATACTGAGATCCTTCTGTATTCTTTTGGATTGCCTGGGCCTGTATACCTCTGCTCAGTCTTAAAATTTCAATTCTCTGTGTTTCCTTATTTTAAATTTGTTCTCTGAACCACTTTAAAGTAAGCTCAGTAGTGAATCTGTGGGCCTAGAGATTCTGATTAAAGAATCTTCTCTTCTATAGCCACATTGTCTATTGAGCTTTGAAGAACCATGAAGTTAATTAGCATATTCTTCTTAATAACATTACTTCCCTACATATTCATAGCACACTGCAACCTGAAAATCACTTTTTATTTATTATCCCCTTATACTTCACAATGACCTTTGAAATAGTAAAAGAAGATATTGTCACCCAGGGTGACTCTAAGCATAAGGTAGTGCAAGCTGCTCAAGTATAATACTAATGGGTATAAATTAGCCCGGGCATTACTGGGACAAACAGACCAATTCAGTGGAGGAAAGCAGGTCAGGCAGACTTGCAGATCAGTGGAACAGGGTGACTCCTCAAGAGCTGTACCTTTGCTCTTTTCCTGTTAAGTATAAAGGTTTGGCCTTTTATTCATTCAAAAAACATTTACTGACTACACTGTATACTAGGAACTATGTCAAGCAGTCAGAATACAAAGTTGGATAAGACATAATCCCTGTTCCATGGCATTCACAGTGTAGTTTAGTGGTTCTCAAATTTGGTGAATTATCACAATTGACTAGCAAAAATTTTATTACAGATTCCCTTGGTCCCCTCCAGGCACACTCACCCAGAAATCTGTGTCTTTTAAAGCTCCACAGTCCCAGATGGAGCTGAGAATACTGGACATTCAAGTAAAATAATAAACTGTTGGCACACTTTGCACGTCCTACAACACTTTTGCTTATACCATTTCATGTAATTTTCATAGCAACACAGTGAGTCAGGACTTGGTTATACTCACTTTATAAATGTGAAAATTGAAAAGAAAAGTGGTTTTCCAAATCCACAGCCAGTGAATGACAAAGCTCAGCCTGGAACTAAAATTCATTTCTCCAAGTTCTGTCATCTTTGTTCTCCACCCACACACACATCATGAAACCAAAGGAAGGAATGGTAGTACCAAATAAACTCACCTGTCTTTGCTTTAGGCTTTGCTTTCAGCGGGAGCCCAAACTCAAATAGTAGATTCTTGGCAAGTAGCCCTTGATCATATACAAAGATATCAACCTATGCAAATGTACATCATTAACTTCCTAAATGTAAAGAAAGGACTCACATTTGTTTCTGTCTGAGACCTTCAGACAGATCCTTGTGGCTCACTGGAGATCTATAGACCACACTTCCAGAGTCACAGCCTGGGTGACAATCCCACGAAAAAGAAAACTTGCTTGAGTTCTCTCATATTCCAATAGGTGGATGAGTCACGCCACATACCACAAAGGAGACATCTAGGATTTTATGTGCAGGTGCCTTGGGTCAGAAGCAGTGATTCACAAAAACAACTCATCTTTGGCTTTTCTGAACCAGAACGTCTGAGAGTGAGGTCCGGGCCTGTGTATTTTTAACAAAATGCCCTTAGGTACTTCTGTGCATCCAGTCTAACCTGCCCATTCATAGATGCAGATCCTGAGTGAGGCTGATGGGGCAAGAGACCTCTTCAAGGACCCATGGTGAATAAGAAGCTGAAGAACTAAGATTAGATCCCAAGTCTGGACTTCCAGACCTGACACCTGGCAGCTGTGTTACAGCTGTGTTTTAGCTGTAGACTCCTCACCACCACTGCTCCTCTCCAAAGGACTGTGCTGGGCAGGCGAGAAGTGGAGGGAAAAGAATGGAAAGCCTTGAATGTTGCCTTGTTCTAGGAAGCTGCCTCTAAGAACCCAAATGTCCTTTAACTCATGCCAATGGTTTAAACAGGAAGTTGCTACTCGGGAAATGATGGTCATAAAGTACAGTGCTGGGGGGCGGGGTAACACGTCATCCAGAAACCTGCTCCCCTGCACAAATCTTGGATTCTACCTCTGTCTTTGTTTGACAGAATAAAATACTGGTTGTTTGTCACCTGCTTTCACTCTTACCATCAGGTATGTTATTTTTCTTTAAAAATTGACTCCTTAAAAAACATTTCCTTTCTTCTTTCCCTTCGGTGAACCAAGCCTAAATAATAACAAAATAGAAAGGCAATAAAGATGCATTAACAAAATGAAGCTAGAACAGTACCAAGGGATACACCGAGGAAAGGAGAAAATACACATGGGGACCAAAATTATAAGGGGAAAATAATGATATCTAATTTTTATTGAAACCTCAAGGAAATTATTTTATCTACTTGCCAGAACAGCTTCATGAAAGGTATTATTATTATTTTTATCCCCATCTCATGAATGAAGAAGATGGATTCCATGAGAATAATTCACAAGCCCAAGACAATACGACCCAACAGAGTGTTGAATCAAGAAGGCCAAGATTCAGACCCTTTCTTTATTCAGAGTATCAAACAAGGTTTCCTGAATGCTAAGAGTGTTTTCTAGGTCGCTGATCAGATCCTGTTCGATTTGGTCCACATAACAAACATAGTTCTTTCTAGATGCGGTGGAACCTCTATAAACTAGGTGTCCTTTGTCTAGGAAGGTGCCAAAACAATGGCATGATAGAGTCTTATATTTTTGCAAGGTTCCAGCTAGAAGAGCTCAACAAACTAAAGCACATCTTTCTTTGAACAGATGGGGAAGCTGAGGCCCAGAGAGGGCAAGGAGCTTGCCCAAAATCACACAGCAAGCCAGTGCCAGAGGCAGCTCAAAGTTCACATCTCCTGGTACCCAGTCCGGCCTACATGAGGAAAGACAGAGAGTATGTAAGCAGTAGACCCAAGTGGCCTCTGAAACGTTTTCTGGCTCTGCAACTTCCCAAAACTTGGAGTCCATAATTTCACAAATGGAAAAACACAAACACTTTCCCCAGTAAAAACAGAATGGATTTTCCTGTGGGATGAAACAGCACATGCTTTGCATTTACTCAGAAAGTTCTCAGTAACAATGAGAATTCTAGTGTAATTTTTGTTTCTTTGCTTCCTCCCATAGGTTCCAGCTGAGTGGAACCAAGAGGATTATTTCCCACGTGGTCCCAGTGGGCTGCTCTTAACATTTTCTGTGACCTGAACAGATAGTGAGAGCCCAGAGTAACCATAAATATTCTTTTCTTTTTCTCCAAAGCGAGTTATATCACTCCCCACCTATACCACCATCAGCAATCACACCCTTAGTTTGCAATGCCATATTCTTAGCATCTTAGAACACTGTTAAAGGAGCTAGATGTGATTTTCTTAGGTGATTCCGGGGCTATGGAGAATATGGTACAATTGAAGGAACAATTATGGACCGAAATCACTCATAATTTCATTCTGATTATTACTAGTTATCTTCATTTCTATCATTTTTTAAATTAAATTAGGTCACTGTGAGTAAGCCTGAGAAGTGGGTTTTTGTTGTCGTCGTTGTTTTGTTGTTTGTTTATTTGTTTGAGTTTCCCATTATGCAGCTTAGGATTGAAACCGTCAGTAATGGGTTGAGTTATAATTCCCGAACTTACCTATAATAAAAAAAGAAAAGAAAATCACTGACATGACTTAGACATACAGAACCTCATGCCCCTCCCCAGATCAGTATACCTTGGATGGAGCCCTGGAATCTGCATCCTTAACAAGTATTTCCAGATAATTCTTGTTATTTGGGAAAGTTTAGGATCTGGCAAGTTTGGGAAACACGGAATGATGGCATGGACTTTTAATCACACCCAAGAGAGACACTCACTGACCAATAGTTTAGAAGACATAGGAGCTTTCCATCAGTACAGAAAAAAACCCAGTCTTGGAACAGGAGTTCCCCGCCATAAGCATCTTTCTCCATGGAGGCAGGCCCTTGCCCTTCCCTACATCCTGTGCAGTGAGCAATGAATGACCTAACTCTACAAGCCTGCTCATCTCTTCCCCCACTCAACCTGCCCCCTTCCACTCCACTTGCTGTCTTAAGTGCCTGTATTTCTGGGTTTAACTCAAGTCCCAGAATCCCTTATCTACCAGCTTACTATACAATTGATCCCTTCTCTGAGCTCCTACTCATGAGAATGGCTAACGGTGACATCTTAATTCCATTCACTCTGATTTGCTTAGAGATTCCATACAGCTGTCTTGCCTCCCTGGATTATAAGCTCCTTGGGGACTGTGCAAAGACCAAAGTAGACCCTGAATATAGCTGCTGAAGGAAATCTGCAGGAATGAATGCCAAGGTTAGGCTCTGGGAGGGCAAGACTCTCTTGCTTCCCATTTTACCCCCAGTGTTTCATCCAGCACCTGGCACACAACAACTCTTCATTAAATGCCCTTTGAATATATGAGTAAGTAAATGAATATTTCAAGCTATAAATACTTCAGCACATACAGAGCTGAAATTAAGATCTCAGAACCTAACCTAGATACAACTCATGACTCGGGTTTGTTCTAGTCTCTCTAAACCAGCGTTCCTCACACTCTTTGGTCTCAGAACCTCTTTTTAAGAGTTTCATTTTTAAGAATGAAAATTATGGAGGATCTTAAAGAGCTTTTGTTTATGTGGGTTATGCCTGTTGGTATGGACTGTATTAAAAATTAAAACTGATCATTTAAGAATATTTATTTCTTTTAAAATAACAGTAATAAACCCATTACATGTTAATTAACACAAATAATGTATTTTTATGAAAAGATAGCTATTTTTCCAAAACAAAAATAATTTAATGAGAAGAGTGGCACTGTTTTACATTTTGCAAATCTCCTTAATGTTCCACGTAATGGAAGTCAACTGGATTTTCAGGTCTGTTTCTGCATTCAACTTGTTGCCTCTGGAAAACTTCACTGTGCACTCGTGAGAATATGAGAGTGACAA
Organism: Zalophus californianus; assembly: GCF_009762305.2. Classification (NCBI taxonomy): domain Eukaryota; kingdom Metazoa; phylum Chordata; class Mammalia; order Carnivora; family Otariidae; genus Zalophus; species Zalophus californianus. The sequence continues at coordinate 19,335,789 of NC_045607.1, forward strand.
AGGAAAATGACATCTTAACATCGTTATGGAAATAGTCTGGGCCTCGTGGACTCTCTGATAGGGTCTTAGGGACCCTCAGGCATCCCCAGACCATACTTTGAGAACCAGTGCTCCACACATTTTGTAATACAAGTTCTACACACAGGCGGGAAAAGTAATCAAAGGATCTGTTTATCCCACTAGGATAAATCCTTATACACGAGCATGTCATAGCATAGAGATTCAAATGCATATTCTCATTAAATGATTAAAAATACCATAGATGATGAAATTCACAAAAAGCTTATCTTCATGAACCAGAATATTCATAGCAGCAGCACGAAACCACAGATTCTATAATGGCCCTTCTAATTTATACCTTATCATTTTTCTGCATCTTTTCCTGGGGCTCCCAAATCAACAGGTGTTCTAGCAAGGAAACCAAGTATGGCATAAAACGGTAAATGAATATAATTTTTAATTCCCATAACTATAGATGGAGCCCAAAGTTTTCACCATCTAGCTCTTCTCCTTTTTGTCCTCCTGCCCCTTGCAGCCTAAGATTGTTGAAAAAGTAATTTATATTGGATGGCCTCGAACTGACTACTTGTCTCCTTGGTAGTCAGTAAAAACATAGCTTAGAGCCCACCACAGAATGCAAGTTCAGAAATCTAACTGCCTGGATTTAAATCCTGGTTTCTCCACTTACTAGCTGTGTGAATTAAAGCAAATTCTTTAAGCTATCTTGCCTCAGTTTCCCCCATCTAAGATGAAAATGATCATGGTACCCATCTCTCAGAAGTGTTAGGAGGATTAAATAAATTAATACATGTAGAGTGCTCAGAATAGTGCACGACAAATAGCAAATTGTCAGTAACTATTGGCTATTAGCTATCTTTTAAATTTTCTCAAAAAGAACAAGAAAAGTAAATTTCTGTGGTTAACCTCCTTCCCCATAATTTAGCGTAACTTTTAAAGATCTGTTTGTAGTAGTAATTTTAAGGCTGAATTCACACTTAAAATAGCCTTACCCTAAAAAAATCAATTAATTGAGGCACCATTACGGAGTCATATGCTAACAGATGAAAAAGGGGGGCTAGAAAATCCATACTATTACAAACAACTTGTGGAAAAATACTGCCTTTCCCAAAAGCATCTGTGCTCACAGTAGCGATCAGCCTTGCTCTAGCAAATGCTAAATGGCAATTAAATTTAAGTTAACCTTTGGGTTAATTGTACACCGAGAGGAATTGTTAATGTCAAGCATTTACTGAGCACTAACAGATTCAACAAGCGCACATTGAACATCCACATAAACCCCACTGAACTCCACATAAACCCCAGAAGGTGATGAGGACACCTTAGAGTAGCTTGGAACAGACAAGAGTCTTGCCCTCAGGGACTGGTGGAGAGCTCCATGTGTATGGAATGGTGATACAAGCAAGATGTCCTAAATACTCAAGCACAGACAACAGAAATGCTTATGAAAGAGGAAAGAGAAGGTCATTCTGACTTGAGGAATCTGGGAAGACTTTCCCAAGGTGGTAGCTTTTGAGGTGGGTGCAATTTCACCAAAAGCGTGTGAGAGAAAGGGAAACCATGCTAACAGAAAGCAAGAGTAGGCATGCCAGACTGATCTAATAAGAGCATAAGGCCAGAGTGAAACTGAATGGAGCAGGTCTTACATGCTAGGCTATGAAGTATAGACTTCACTCAACAGGCAAAAAGACAACCTGAGCAACAATGGGTATAAAGCTATGTCATCCACACCTTGGTGTGTTATCACTGATTACTGCAGGATGGGTGAAAAGGAAGGCACTACGGGAGCGGAAACCAATTATGAAGCCATGACAACGGTCCAAAGGGAGAAGCGGTTGGAGCATTTGTGATGGGAAGAAGAAAAGAGGATGTGACATGTATTTTAAAAGAAGAATCCAGACGACCGAGGACTAAGTAGATGTGGGTGGGAAGCTACCCTATGCTAGACCAGGGCTGTGTTATAAAAGAAAGATTTTTTGAGATATCTCCAAAAAGGCAAATTTGGAAAGTATATTGGACTGAGGAAAAGAAAGAACTCAGGATTACCTGATTCAGAGCAAAGGAATAGGGAAGGAAATAATCCCACTAGAAAAATAATAAGCAAAAAACTTTTACCAATCCATAAGAAAAAGGAATATATAATAGAAAAATGTGCCATGGATATGAACAGGTAATTCATAAAAGAAGAAATAAAAAAATGGTCAAGAAATATGGAAGAAAATGCCTAGCTGAATTGAGAAGAAAACAAAAATATAAGCTATCACTTTTTGCCTCTAATATTTGCAAAAAATAGAAAGAATGGTAAGGCAGACTACACAACAGCATCTTTCCTTGCCAACAAAACTCTAGATGTTTTTCATTTATCCAGACTCTTCCGGTTAGCTCTATTTTTCTAGGGCCTAACCCAGCCCCCCTCCCCCAGTAGGGAAGAACCTTGATTAGTCTGAGTCAAAATTGATGATTCCATTCTCTGTTGGTGACTGGCTTGAGAGGGGACATATATTTTAATTCTAGGTAATGGTGTGTGACAGAAACATATTGAGATGGATGAGAAAGTTCTTAGAAATAGTTTCTTAGATCTTAAAAAGAGAGCTGAAGTCTTTTCAATCCCCACTCTATTTACCCCTAGCTGCCTGAGGATGCAATGGCTGGAGTTGCTGCAACTATGCTGAGAAAATGAGGAGACCAAACGAACATGCTGAGAATGGCATGGAGGAACCTGGTATTTGCTGTCGTTCAGCATCAGAATTAACCTATCTTGGAATCTTCTTATCTTGGGATATCTTGTAATGTAAAATTATTTTTGTCTTATTAAAGTCACTTTTATTTGGGAGTCTTAGTTTCTTGAAAAGCTCTCAGTACCATTTGAGCTACTTGTAACAACAAATTTCTCCCTACACAGTGGGTGCTTAATAAGTATTTGCTGAGGGAATGAATGAATGCCTGAAGCCTATGAGAATGACAATAGGAAGTGCCCAGAAGGATCATAAACTTCAAGTTGGGAAGGTCTTGGAGATCCCATAGATTTTTTAGTATGTTCAAATTCACCCAAGGAATCAGTGAGAAAATTGAAACTAGAAAATGTTTGGGATTTCTCCAGACCAGTCTCCATCTAACTCATCACTCTCTTCCAAGAGTATTGCTCCCCAAGTCCTGGTTTTCATTTGGCATGGGCTGCCACATAAAGTTACAAAGTCAAGGTCTCCCCTCATGACTCTCATTAATCCTGGGAGGGGATGGATCTCCACCCAGGAGAATTGAGAAAGTCCCCAAATCCGGTATGCACAGGAGAATCCCTTCTTTCATTCTTCCCTGGGTGTTGCAATAGAACATGGTGGCAGAAGTCCAAGTGGGCAAGTTTGCTGGGAGTGGCCCTGTGGATTCCTCTTTCAACACATAAGTTTGTTCAAACTAGTCCTGCTAAAAGTTGTGGATTGCACTGGTGCGATAATGAATGCATTCACTTTCTCTCACAGAAGCAGTTCTTGCTCATTCCTCCAGATGAGGCATCTGCTCTTTTTTGTGGCTGCATCATTAATTCTCTTGGATTCTGCAATTGGACATGAAATATGCTCAGTCTTCCCTCCAAATTTAAAATGCAAATGTTAGTTAAGTACTCAGAAAAAAAATGGGACCTTAATTCATGTCATAAGTAAAAATAAATTCCCTAAGATTAAAAATTTAGATCTTAGAAAACTATAACAGCAGTAAGAAAAATATAAATGAACATTCATAACATCTTAGAGTAGTGATATATTTTCTAAATATGAAACTTTTTAAAGTAGTAGCCACAGAAGAAAAGATAAATGGATTTGCTGTAAAAAAAAAAAAAATTTTAACTTCTTGGCGGGGTGGGGGGAAACTGAAGTCTAAAGGCCAGGAGTGAGAATGTGAATAACCTGTCATTGTGCTTTTTTATGTCTGTAGATTAGCTTTTGAAATAATAAAATAATAATTCAAAAATTTAAACTCAAAAGAATAAGATACAAATAATATACCAAAAGGAAAATATATTTTGCAACATCTACCACAGACATAGGCTACTGTATTTAATTTATGAAAAGCTAACAAATATTAATAATGCCACATAGCCTTTTGTTCAGAAATGGACTTTGCAGACAGACAGATCGAATCAGTTCCGAGGCTGCCTCTTGCCAAATGTATTACTTGCCCCATATTCTCTCTTTGCCTCAGTTTCTTTCTCTGAAAAATGAGGTAATTCTCTTCTGTGGTATAATAAGAAAAATATTTGGTCTTTGTCCCCAACTCTTGGCACAGAGCTCCTTAAAACCCTGAGTAATGAGGGTGGTAGAAGCATCTTTTGTTCTAATGAGGCAATTTTCGGTGGACCCCTCGATAGCTTAGGATGGGAGCTGGTCACTAAAAAGACCAAGTCCTAATTAGAAGCTTGGAGCTATCAGCCCCACCCTCCAGTTTCCAGGGAAGGGAGGGCTCTGGAGACAGAGTTAATCACCAATGACCAATAAGTTAATCAATCATGCCTAGTAATGAAAACTCCTAAATGACAGAGTTCTGAGAGCTTTAGATTTGGTGGGCACATCAAGGTGCTGGGAGCCTAAAACACCCCCACTCCACAGGAACAAGGGCCCCTGCACTCCAGACCCTTCTGAACCTCACCCTATACACCTCTTCATCTGGCTGCCCACTCGTATCCTTTATAATAAACCAGTAACTGTAAGTAAAGTGCTTTCCTGAGTTTTGTGAGCCATTCTAGCAAATCATCAAACCTGAGGGGGTAGTATTGGGAAACCCCAATTATAGCAGGTCTATCAGTTGACCCGATACTTGTGACTAATGTCTGAAGTAAAAGCCATCTTCTGGAACTGAGCTTTTAAACCTAAGTCTGATGCTAACTCTGGTGGTTAGTGTCAGAATTGAATTGAATTTTAGGACACCTAGTTGGTGTCAAAAGTTAGAGAAGTGGGGTTGGAAAAGACACCACATATCTGCTGCCCGGAGGAAAAAGCCTCTCACCTCCCCCAGAGTTCTAAGAGAACTGATGTAAGACATTTAGCAAATAGTGGACCCCAATCAAATATTAGTATTATCATCGATAACTAGAAAAAAAAAAAAAGATGAATCCAGCACTTGGAAAACAGATAAAGATCATCAACCGTTCAAACAGGAAAGAAGAAAAGCAAATGGTCAGTCAACATAAATAGGATGTTGAACCTCATCAATCAGCAAAGAAATGCATCTTAAAAGAAGATACCATTTTCTACTCATTTAACTGCCAAATATTAAAAATAATGGCAATGCCCAGTGTTGGCAAGAGGTCACTTCAATGATAGTATAAATGGTATGAACTTCCTCAATAGCAAAGAGACAAGATGTGTCAAAAATCTTAGAAATTATATGCATACTCTTTGACCCCGCTATTTTATTTCTGAGAATGTATCCTAAAGAAGGAAAGAAAAACATAAATGTGCACAAATATTTAGCTGTAAAAATTCTCATTATGGAACTAGGCGAAATAGCAAAAAAAAAGAAAAAAACAGAAAGAAAGAAAAAAATAGAAGCCATCTAAAAGTTCAGCAACCAGGGGAAGCGTTAAATAAATTATAATTCATCTTTAGTATAGTGCAGTTATTACAACAAAAATATTTAATAGCAGGAAAGATTGTTATGATATAGCAAGGGATTAAAGGGAGGTTATGGAGCAGTTTATATAGTATGCTAGCATGGTCTAGTTCTGATGAGGATCCTCCTCTGTGTTGCAGACTTAACCGTATCTTCCCATGAGGGAAACAGGGCCAGAACTCTCTGGGATTCCTTCTATAAGGGCACTGATCTCATTCACAAGTCTCTACCTTGAGGACCCAATCACCTCCCAAAGCACCCGCCCACCCCAATATCATTACCTTGGAGGTTAGGATTTAGAATTCCAACATGAATCTTGGAGGGACACAAACATTCAGTTCACTGGAGATAAGTTCCCTCCAGAGGTTCCTTTGCTCTTGTAAAGATTAAAGGCACAAATCTCGTTAAATGGGCTACATACTCAGAGTCAGCCACTCGACTGAAAAGAGCAAAACCACAAGTAGAATCTTTGGCAGAGCAGTACTTTGCCAATTGAAAAAGTAGTACGTAACACTGCTTCCTACCTCCGTCACCCTGAACATGGACATTTTTATTTCAGGGGGTAAAAAGTCAGGGAGAGGGGATTAAAATGTGTACGGGAACTCAGAGTGGCATTCAAGGAGTCACCTCTGCTTGAAATCTCAGTAAAGAGTGAAGAATTTTTCAGTGAGAAAGAACCAAAGCCCTATGGAGCCTTCCTGTGTATTTAACTTGAGCCTGGGTATGGCTGCGGTTTATTTCTGTGGTTGAAACCCAAAGAATAATCTCACTTTACCTCTATGCCTAGCCCTTGACTGCCAGCACTGTGCCAGGTACTGTGTCCAGCCCAGTCTCTCTCCAAGGAGCACCCTGGGGAAATTTGGAGGATTTCAGAAACCTCCAGTTGCAAACAATGGTCACTAATCATGTGCTAGCAATTCAAAGGTAATGAATGACAATCCAATCTGCCCCTTTCTCAGCTCTAGGGGTGCACCATGTTAGGTGGCCTGCAGGCTTATCTCATTCCATCCTCACAGTGGGTGTATTGCTGTGGTGGTGGTTATTGTCATTCCCCCTTCAAGATGAAAAACCCAAGGCTCAGTGATGTCATTCAAGACCTCAAGGCTAGTGAGTGGCAGACCTGGGATTGTTGTCACCTCCCCAGTCTCCCCTCTTTGGGGACACTCCTCCCCACCCCCAATCTCTGTTCTAGTCTGGATGAACTATTTGCAGTTTTTGCTGAGGGCACTAGGCATTTCTTTACTCTGTGCCTTTGTTGAAGCCATGGTCCCTGCTCAGAGAGCCCTGCCCTCCCGCCCCCTCATCGGGCTCCCTGTATTCCTACCCATCATTTAAGACCAGCTCGGCAGTTACTGCAGCCGGGAAATCCTCCTAAACCTCAGGCTCTTCAGGTAAAATTAAACACAGAGATATGGTTGCCCTTCTCTGAATTTGCCACAACTATACTTATTTCTAGGTTTTATGGATATGGTTTTCCATCCACCAAAAATATTCTTTACGCATAGGCACACACACGTGCACAAACATGCACATACGTGTACACTCACACACATGCACGCCAACGCCTCTTTCCCCTAATCCTACTCATCCCTCAGGTATCTTAGAGGTCAAGGGCTCCGAGCAAGCTTCCCTGTTAGGTGCCAACAGCCCCCTCCCCGGAGGACGGCATCTCTGCTTTGTAGCCCCCACACAAGGGCTTCCTTCTTATCACACTTCACGCTGGTTTGTCATTGCTTCCACATCCTGATCGAACTTTCTTCAGGGCGGGGGCTGTCTCGTCCCCTGGGTCAGAGCCAGTCACGTAATAGATGTTCAATAAATATGGGTTCAATCAGTGAATGCTCACCCTGCCTACGTCCTTCTTGGCCTGTGTGCCTCTAGACTATGGAAATAGAGAATTATGTGTTCCAAAGTCTTGTTTCAGCTTTGGTTGGTATTGTCTTGAAACAGGAGACCCCATGCTTTTACAGCAGGAAATGAAGAATCCTGGAATAATAAAAAGAAATTCTTGCCAGGAGTGCTTTTGAGAATGAAATGTGCTGGCTAGACAATATCGTGTTTCCAATGATTAGAAATAACCTGGGGTGGAGGGAAGTGTTAGTCAAGAGGAGGAAAGAAAGATCTTCCTGAAAATTAAAGCCCTGATCCTATACAAAGTCATCATGAAAAGTTGTTTACTTATAGGAAACCTTCACATGAGCTACTCCCTCCATTACAATGGTTCAATAGTCACCTTGACACTAAAACACTGGGTTCACTTCAGGCAATTGTATTGACTCATCTTATACTTGTTAAGAGAAATTAAACTGATTTATCATGCATATAGTAGTTAACTCACTGACTTAAGATCTCCCATACCTGGTTGTATTTAATCTGAGTGGTATTTAAAATGGTTGAGATTTTCTTTGTTCTTCCATATATGGCTTCTGTACCCTTGATATCACAGGGTGAAAATAATACTTTCCCTCTGTGATCTTCCTTCCCAAAACCCATTAACTCTAGGCTAATCATGAGGAAAATGTCAGACAAACTCTGATGGGGACAGGGGGTATTCCACAGAACCTCTGACCAATCTACCTCAAAACTGTCAAGGTCATCAAAAACAAAGCCCAAAAAACTCAAAGCCAAGAGGAGCCTAAGAAGACAAGACAACTAAATGTAGTGGGACATCCTGGATAGCACCCTGGAAGAGAAAGAGAACATTAGATAAATACTGAGGAAATCCAAATAGAATATGGACTTCAGTTGATAATATTGTAACAATATTAATTCATGAATTATTATTAATATATCTTACTCATGTAAGATGTTAATAATGGGGGGGGAATGGTTATAGGTATATGGGAACTCTCTATACTAGATTTGCAATTTTCCTGTAAATCTAAAACCATTCTAAAATTTCTAAAATAAAAGGCTTATTTAAAAAAAAACCCATGCAGGGCGCCTGGGTGGCTCAGTCGGTTGAGCGACTGCCTTCGGCTCAGGTCGTGATCCTGGAGTCCCGGGATCGAGTCCCGCATCGGGCTCCCCGCTCGGCGGGGAGTCTGCTTCTCCCTCTGACCCTCCCCCCTCTCGTGCTCTCTCTCATTCTCTCTCTCAAATAAATAAATAAATAAAATCTTTAAAAAAATTAAAAAATAATAAAAAAAATAAAAAAACCCATGCGGAATCATAACTTCTTTCCATAATATGTCCTTTCTTTCCCCCTTCCTCCAAAATGAATGCTATCCTGTTTTTTTCTCCACTCTTTTTTCCTCTTTTGCTTTAATAAGCACAGTCCTCAAGCAACTCCTTCAAGTGATCATGCAAATGGCTTGTAGCAGGAGGATGACAGCAGGGGAATATATATGGTAGATCGGTTGGATTCATGATCTAACTCTTCATGCATTCATATATCGTGCCCTTTGTCCTGTGCTTCTTGGTTTATTTCCCCACCCCTTGAATCTGGGCTGGCCTAGTTACATGCTTCGGCTAAGGAGATGTTAGCAAACAGGATGCCATCAGAAGCTTGAGAAAGGGCTTAAGCATTTCAACTTGTTTCTGTAACATCTACTGTTGCCATGTGACCTGGTCTGAGCTAGCTTGCTGGAGGATGAAAATCATGTGGAGTGGCACTGAGCAGAGGCACCCAGGCTTGATCAACTAACAGTCAGCTTACTCCCAGACATGAGAGCAAGCTTATCCAAGATCAGCAGAGCTACTACCTGACTCACAGCTGACCGCAAATGCATGCGCAAGCCCAGGCGAGATCAAGTCTAACCCAGATCATCTGAATCCATTGACTCCTGAGCTAAAGAAATATTCAATGGTTGGTGGTTACACGGCATTTTTGTGGGAATAGAAGACTGATACAACACCCAACTAATACGCAAATGTTCGTCCATCTCAAATGGATAAAGATGTCTTGGTAGAGAGAGGAAGAAAAATCCTAGGAAACCCTACCCCCAGAAGAAAAGACCAATAGGACATCATGCCTTGGCCTTTAATTACCAACTCCGGCTTCATCTCTGACCACTTCCAGCATTTATCCTTACTCTCAGTGATACCAAACTTCCTAAATTTCCCTACCAGTACGGGCAGTCACTTTTGTATAGTGATTAAGCTTGTCAGGCTCTCATGTCAGACTGTGTGGGTTCAACTCACCACCACTGACTTGGCAAATCACCTGATTAGCCCCTTCATATGTTAAAGGGTGACAATGATAATACCTATCTCATAGAGTTGAGAGGTTCCAATGAGGACTAGCCGTGGCGGTGGTGGTATTCTCAGACTAACCTGTCTACCCAGGATGTTGAAAGAACTCTTCTTCACCTGGATAATTTCCAATCCTCCTTTAAGACTCTTGTTATCTCCTCCAAGGAGACTTTCTTGGCCCTAGCACAGCCAGTCTTTGTGTCCTTCGTGTGCACTGTTAGGACTCAGTACTTTTCCTTTCCCCTCAGCTTTGGGACATGACTTTGAGCTGATCTCTTTATGTAATTGCCTTTCCCTTTAGACCGTTAAGTTTCTTGAGGACAGAATGCCTACCTTGCTGTCCTCTGAGTAACCCAAACAGCAGCTTCAGAGTTATAGGCACTAAGCCTCTTAAGATCCAGATAAGATTGTCTTGAATCCCCATCACTAAAGCATGGGGACAATTCCCAGGGAAGTGGGAAATTGAAACCTCTTGAGTCCCAGCTTCTACCAACTGAGTCAATTCACTCTATACTTTGTCTTTCATCTAGTACATGCTATCTCTCTTCCTTAAAAGATGGTGTAGATCTGGAATTTGACTAATCTTACTTGCAATGCATGAGCTCACTTGGTACAGAAAGCCGACTTTATGAGAGGTTTATGGAGATTATAGGAGTGAAGACGGTATTACATTACAGCGGCCTAAGTGTGTTAGAATTCTATAGTGCGCAACCCTGATTTTCAAAAAAATTTCTCAGCTGCTGCTTCTCTCCCAACATCAGCCTTTATCCCTCTTTTCTCTTCTCACCCCTCCATGCCCAAATTCCTGCTGATTTCTCATACATAATCTTTTTGCTAACTTTTTTCCTTATCTCTAACTAGACCCTTCAGGGAGGGCTCACTCACAACCCCAGGTGATACTTCTTAAAGGGAGTACCTTCCCTAGGGGGAACTTCAGGACTGGTTTTTAATGCTTTTACACTACTACCCAGCACAGCTCCCAGCTCATGATACCCATAGGTATCAATTTAAGTCAAATTTTCAGGAGACATGTAGATAGATTTGGGTAAGAAGGGACTCAGATAAGAGATACAGGACAGGAAATGAAGACCAAGCAATAGACTGAGAGTTTGCTTATGATTCTCATAAGCCTTAGTCTTATTAAGCTCTTCAACATCAAAAGGGAAGAAATGTCATGTATACCAAGTTACAGGCAATATAGAGCCATAGTTAAAAGCTCTCTTTGGAGTCTAGATGATCCAGGATCAAATTCTGGCTCTGTAATTAACCATTACCATAATCAAATTATTTAACTTCTTTGAGACCCAATCTCTAGCCACAAATCTACAGTACATAGGTCATAGTCTCATTAGAAAGATTAAATGAGATGTATGTAAAATGTCTCCATAGCCCTAGACCACAATAAGTGTTGTGTGAGTAGTATCTCTCATCTAATGAGGACATGGGGTCTTCATACATAGGAATCCTGGGAAAGAAGGAAATCCCAGGAGATACAATAGAGAGGCTCTAAGGTATCCATTATACATAATCCATTAACTTCTCTCCTCTGCATCCAGATGGTGCCAATAATGAAGCACCCTTGGAAGAAATGAGAAAATAGTTACTCAAATCATTTTCTGTGTTCCTTGGCTCAGATGAGGCTCCCAGTTGAGAAAGGCTGGAATAGAGAGAAGGCAGGACTAAGGAGATTGATTCCTAGATACATGGTATAAGAAGGAGGGTTTCTTGGATATTTCAGGCCTGGGAGGAAAGAATGATCTAGAACTTTAAACAGTGGAAGACCTTTGTGATCTCCTCACCTGACTCTTTTTTTTTTTCTTAAGATTTTATTCATTTATTTGACAGAGAGACACAGCAAGAGAGGGGAGAGAAGCAGGGGGAGTGGGAGAGGGAGAAGTAGGCTTCCCGCTGAGCAGGGAGCCCAATGTGGGACTCGATCCCAGGACCCTGGGATCACGACCTGAGCCAAAGGCAGATGCGTAACGACTGAGCCACCCAGGCGCCCCTCACCTGACTCTCTTCTACGGTTTCTCTTCTCTCAGAAAATCACATCAAGACCCCAGCTTCACGAAGGACCCCCCCCCCCCACCACGTAGACTTTTTGACCTTAATTCCAATTACAGTCATACATCGCAGGCGGTAAGGATTGAAAGAAGGTGCTCATTATACAACTTTTCACTTGTGCTAATAACCAAACCACGCTTTCTAGAGAGTTTGGTGAATGGTATGTAAGTCCAAATATAAGGCAACCATATGTGTAGGGAGAGGCCCCATTTTTCCTAACAAAATACCAATAAAAATATAATTTTGGCCAAGATGAATATATAACCTTTTAGGGGTACACGAGAAAGACTTATAGTTCTGTTCACAATATTTATTATGATAATTAAGTTATACCAATACATCTAAAATAATCTCATATATAAAATTCTATTAATGTGAAAAGACTGCTTTCTCCCACATGCATCTTCAACATCAGTGTCTTTGTCATTACTAGAGCCATTTTTCTGAGTTACCTAACTCAGTTTTCCAGAGCATATCATCTACACTTCTGCTTACGGGCTATGAGTTAATCCACGAATCATAGTCACGCAGCAAATGTAACCTCAGCAACAGTACCCATTTTCCAAACATTCAAAGATTTTGTTTGCATTGGTCTTCTGGTGTGTATCTGTAATACTCAAAGCATAACCACTTAGTTCTATTATTTTATGAGGCCAACTGTTAAAAGCTCACTTGCACTTTCACCCATCATTTACATTTGGAAGGCAGAATCCAAGAAAAATTTTGAATCTGGGTTAGATTCGAATTAACTACATCAGATGAGCTCAGTAAGCATCTGAACTTTGCATTGTTTGAGGTCATTTCAGACTAATTGTCTTCCTCCACCATTATATTGGTGATGGAATAAAATACATTGTGAAAGCATCCCATAATCTGTGACACTCCACAAGGAGAGGAGTTGAGGATGAAGAAACCCTCTTTCCTTAGGGGTAATCAGGGAGTGAGTGGGTAAAGACCTTGCCTTATATCGAGGCATACACAGTAACACTTTTTATAAAGTCTATTTCATCCTATGACTAGCACAAACACATTGTAATGTATTTTTGGTGTTATAAATTCTAAGTTATTAAATCTTTACATTTAAAATAACACAAATTCTGTATTTTTGTTTTTTAATCTTTACTTGAACAGTAAGTCCCCCAACATGTAAATAAAGCCTGCCCACATCAGCCCCTCTCTTCGTACACATCTCCATCTTTCTTGTCTTGCCTTTTTGCTTTCTCATTCACTCAAGCAACACTGAAATTTTTTCATTCACTCAAGCAACACTTCATAAGCCCCTGTACTCCTTAGTATCTTATTAGCTTACCAACCTCAAAAGACAGACTGACCTCATGTGGCCACAAGTCAATGGCATGTAATGCAAATTCGTTCTGTGATGTTTATCATCTTCATTAAACTGAGTTATTTCTTGTTCTAATTTAAGTAGAACTGAGTTGTTTCTCTTGCTTTCCAAACAGTGCTTAAATCAGTTTCCTTTATCAATCTCTTGACTTTTCGGATAGCTCTCAGCATGACCAAAAATGGAAAGGCTGGAATGAACCAAACATTGAAGGGGACTTCAGGACACTGGCCAGCCCTAGCAGAAAGTTCGTGCCAGGAAATGGTGAGAGAGAATTGCACGACAAAAGAACCTGACCGGATATTTGGACATTACTTTTGGGCAATGGGAAGCCTCTGAATATTTTTTAGCTGATAACAAACATTAAAAAAAAAAATCTACAGGCCATTTAGCATGTTGGTTAAGAACACAGTCTTTGGAATCAGAGAAAACATTACATTCAAATCTGGTTGCTTAATAACTACAGGATCTTAGACATCTCATTTCCCATAAACTTTTGTTATTTAGGTGAACATAATAATATACACTTCAGAGAGTCATTGAGTGAAATTTAAAAGACAATGAATATATAATGCTTAGCATAGAACCTGGCATATGATAGGTGCTCAATAAATGGTAGCTGTCAAGTCGTATTACAGAGTCACATTTGGGTAAAATTTAATCTGTTAGAAGTGGGTATGCATGATGGATTAGAGGCAGGGAGATGATTACAATAAACAGGAAGGTTGGGATAATGGCTTGGAATCCTACAAGATTTGGTGATTAAGAGGACAGATGGGACAAGACAGAGGACAGACTAAAGATGACCAAGATAGTTAGCCAGCTAGCCATCTAAACCAGGGAATGTTAGTGCCTTCCAGAATGTTGGGCCAGAGAGAGAAAAAAGGATAAAAGCACTAAAGATAATCCAGAGAGCCCAGCTAACGAGCTAAACGAGGGAACTTCAGTGCTATTCTGAAGGAATGTCAGGACCAGGGAAAAGAAAAGGATAAATTTGCTTTTAGACACATTGAATTTAAAATGACGTGGTGGCACAGCTAAGGACATGTTCACTAGGAAGTTGAAAACATGAAACTCTCAGGAGATAAGTCACAGTAAGAAAAAGAGACTTTGGAAAGCCTTCCGTTGTCCACAAGGAGTGGAGGGTGGGGGAGGACGCCTGAACCATATCACATCAAGTCCATGGGGAAGGTGCCCTTACACACTGATTTTACTCTGATTTTATTTCCTTCCCTGCTCAACTCAAAGCTCCAAGAGAGCAGAGAGCCTGGGAACAGGAATGTTTAACAATGAATCTCTAAAGCCAAGCTCAGGGTCAGGCACAGAGTAGGCTCTCCTGGAATATTGTTCTTCTAATCCATCAGCTTGAGATAATGAGAGACCACAGCAAGTTTGGGTTTGATACTAAGCATTTTATATTCATTGTCTTTAAAATCCACTCAACAGGGCGCCTGGGTGGCTCAGTTGGTTAAGCGACTGCCTTCAGCTCAGGTCATGATCCCGGAGTCCCAGGATCGAGTCCCACATCGGGCTCCCTGCTCGGCAGGGAGTCTGCTTCTTCTTCTGAGCCTACCCCCTCTTGGGCACTCTCTCTCAAATAAATAAATAAAATCTTTTAAAAAATAAAAATAAAATAAATAAAATCCACTCAACAACACTGTGAGCTGTATATCATTATGTTATTATGTTCAGTCTAAATGATAACAGCTTACATGGAAAGAGATGCCCAAGATTTTGTAGTTATTGAATAATGAACTTGCTGTGGTTAATCTGATTATCTCATGCACTTTGGAAGCTCTAATCATCCCCTCCTATGTGTTTGGTTCATGCAAGCTAGCAAAATAAATAACTAGTAGGAAACATCTTTCAAAACAGAGTTTTGTCAGGCAGCAGAATTGTAGAATGGTAAGACCACCTGTGATGTGGAAGAGATGAAGCTGCTTGTGGGCAGGGCTTTCAAAGGAGAGGGGATAGAGGCAGTCAAAAACAATGGAACGGTCAAGAATTCTGGAGGACAGAAAGGTGTGTGATTCCAGCAAATGGAAACAGTTCCATTTGCCTGAATGACCAAAACAGGACCCTCTTTGAGGGGGCTCTGTAGAAGAGGATCTAGCCATGTCCCTGATGGGAGTGGGGGAAGGCAGCCCGAGTTGGTAGACCAGTTTGGCTCAGACTACACCTGCTTGTGCAGCCCCTCCCTGCCAGGCTGGGACTCTCCTTGCTCACACCTCACCAGCTCTGCTGGATACTTTCCTCTGTTTCATTTCTAGACTCCCAGCCTGCCATGTCCCAGTGCCCAGGCCACTCTCATCATCCAACTGGAATGAATGCCATCCTCCAGGCATGGTTTTCAAGTGGAATAAGTACTCACCTCTCTTTACAAACAGCAAGAGGGAGAGAGAAGGCAGCCATGGAAAGCCCAAAATTCAGCTAACTGAAAACCAACTACATTTGAATAAGGCTATGATCAGACAGGCTTTTCAAGACAGTTCTACCATCATGACAGAAGGAATAACTAGCTGGCCTAAGGAAATCAACACTACAAAGATCAAAACAACTACACCTCTTCTACCTGCCAAAGAGTTCAACTGTCTGTTTCCAAGTCAAAACAGAGGCTTCAGGAAATATCCCCCTTAGGCAACCTGAGTGTGGCTATAGTAGAGCATTCAGAATCGTCTAACCTTGCCCTTGAAGAAGCAAAAACAAAACAAAACAAAAATCCCCAATTACTAGCTTTGCTTCCCTGCCCCCAAAAGGAGGATGGAATAATAATGAATCTGATACCTCCCCTCCAACATCGAGAAATCCATCCCATAGGGTGTGGAATGGACCTACCCTTGGGACTGGCTGCAGAGGTAACTGCCAAAAATAGGGATTTGAACCACAAACCCAAATAGGAAACCACAATTTGAGGAAACCATGTACATACCTTTCTCCTAGTCCTCTTGCCGCTGGAAGGAGAAACAATCTGTGGACAGTGTCCAGGGCTACTTATCCTTCCCTGAAGCGGTTGGTGACCAGTCTTGTTTTACACGAAGGAAGAGGTACTTTTGCTAACTCCAGAGGCAGAGATTGCCAAGCCTGAGCAAGGCCTGCTGATGCAGGAGAGTGCATGATTATCAGCATAATAACCTCAGAATATGCTCTGGGGATGCACTGGAAAGGTGCCTTATCGGTATCTCACCAGGCCTAAAGTTGACCCCTTGCTGGTCCCAAAGCTCCTCAAAAGCAGGGATTTTATCTGTCTTGTCCGCTGCTGGACCCCAAGCCCCTGCGATAGTACCTGGCATGCAATATGCACTCAAAAAAAAAAAAAAAAAATCAGTTGAATGAATGAATAGATGCCTCGAGTTTGGTTTCTATTTGGAATTAGTGATTACTTTAAGCAAAAGACACCTGGCATATCACTGGTCCACACCAACAAAAGAGCTTCTGGAGGTGAGAACAGATGTGTAGGATGGTCCACAGAGTTCCAGTGACTTCCCTTTCCACTAGCATTTCAGAAAAAGCACCTATTTGGGATTAGACAGACCGGGACTCAAAGCTTGGCCCTACCACTTTTTCTCTCTAAATTTGGGCAAGTCATTCCACTTCCCTGAGTTTTGGGTTTCCATCTGTCAAACGGGGACAGTAATACTTACTTTGTTTAGCTTTTGTGAGAATGAAACAGAATAGGGCATGTCAAATGTCTAATACAGTACCAAGCCCATAATAGGCATTAAATGTTATATAGCATTGCTAGTGTGATCATCACCACCAAGGACAAATAGTGAGTGACTTCCCAATGTCCATTGTCTCCATCCCTTTCTAGACACCATTCTCTCTCTGCCCAAGTTCATGCCGGCAAGAAGGAAGACCACGCTGGGCATTCAGTATTCTAGAGGTCCAATCACCACAAACCTCTATCTAATCCAGTGCTAGGCTGCTAAATGGTAAAAAGGGAAGGAAAAAAGAGCCTTGATTTGTAGCTTTTGCTAATTTCTGTGGTGTAAATAATCCCCCTGTGGCCAATTTCAAGCTGCCAATATGATGTCACTGAACACAGAGAAAGTAAGAGACAAGTAATAACACATCATCACGTGGTTCCAATACAATAGCTGTAAATAATATCAATACAATAGATGTAAATAGTAAGGAAATGATAGCTATAGTAAAATGTAGTAAAATAATTAAAAAGTGATGTCTTGAATATTCCTTATCTTTGCTTTCATCATAATTCATTTGACTATAAGTTTATATAATGCCCAACATTATATGGTAGCTATGTTTCATAACCAGCTTGCAAAATTCTTGAAAATTTAACAAACAAGTCAGTATGAGCTGGTTCCAGCACACCGCTGATTCTAGCTACATCTGCCTGAGTATCAGTGCCATCAGAATGGATTCGGGCATATGCAGTAAGCTTGGACACTCAAAGACGCCAATGACTTAGAACGGGACTTCTCCAGAATTCAAGAAAAGTTTCAGGGAAATAAATTCTCCTTGGACCTCCTTTAAAAACACCTCCAGGAGAAAGTAGCCCTCCTTTGGGGTCCTTCAATGAGGCGATCATTCAGTTCCCCATGTTCAGTGTAAGTCAGGACACAGGAATACCGGACAGTTAACCTGTCAAGTTGGAGCGACGGAACGATGTTTGGAGGAAAGGGCACAGGCCATCACCTGCCTCTGCTGCCATGTGACTGTGTAGCTTTGGGCAAGAGACTTCATCTCCCATAGTCTTGTTTTCATCACCTGCAGAATGGGGAACAGCACCTACCTATGCATGTGGCTGATGAGATCATGTATTCCAGTTGGCCTTGTGAACTGCGAAGCATCGTAAAAATGTAAGGCATCGCTTCTATGTGGAGAATGATACAGAAACCTAGAGTCAGAAAGAGATGGGTGGGGAAGGCAGGAGGAAGGAGATAGCCAATTTCAAGAAGACAATGGAAGAAACCAGGAAGAAGAGTTTTGGAGTAGGAGGAGGATAAGGGAAGTGGGCGAGAGAGGGCAGTGAACAGTCCATTGTGTTTGGAGGCATTGCCTCATTATTTGTCCAGCCCTCGAGTCACACTCACTATAGCCTGTTCTTCCTTATTTCTTAACAGTTCCTGTGTCACCCTAGGACCATCCCTCCCACCAAGAATAGATTCTGACTTTTTCAGCCTATACCCTGTGCCCTTCCTGCCCATAGGGACTCCTCAACACGATTGGCCTTAGAATTCTCTGGCTTCCAGAGCTCTGTTTTGACAAAAAAAAAAAAAAAAAAAAAAAAAAAAATCCTTTTTGAACTCAACCATCTTTCTGTCTCTGTCTGGCATGGGCCTTGAAATACTGCTGAGCCTCAAATGAGAAAAAATGAAAATCAATTTTAATCAAGGCAATGGCTTGCTTCTATAATGCCTGCATTAATCAGGCTTTTGTGTGTGTGTGTGCAAGGATTCTTATGATGGTTTCTTTCAAAGACTACCTTCTCTGGCCAAGGAGGGATAGAGACAGATAGGATGATGTTTGGTGCTGAGGCTTTTCAGGAATGGGACAGGCTATTCAGGAAGTGAAGGTCTTCTCATTACAGGAGGCACCCAGAAGAGACTGGACAGTCTTTTAGTGAGCATGTGGCAGAGGTGTTGAAAGCACCCAATATGCTGGCTTCTCAAGGTTCTTCCAATCCTGAGACTGTCTTGCCACCATTCATATACACCCTTCCTCGGGTCCCATTCTTCAAGTTTCACAGCAGAGTTTTTCACCCTTTGGCAAGGCTGTTGTTAACCCTGCCCCACCCAACACACACAGCCAATAAAATTATAGGGAATCTACAAAATGGTATTCCTCATGAGGCTACTTCTTTCCCAGGGTGTCCCCAAATCCCACCATAGTTACACTCCTTAGTAGCCTTTGAGACCATCATAGAAACTTGGGTTCAGAAATATTTAACTTTAGGGCGCCTGGGTGGCTCAGATGGTTAAGCGTCTGCCTTCGGCTCAGGTCATGATCCCAGGGTCCTGGGATCGAGTCCCGCATCAGGCTCCCTGCTCCTTGGGAGCCTGCTTCTCCCTCTGCTTCTCTCTCTTTCTCTCTCCCTCTGTCTCTCATGAATAAATAAATAAAATATTTTAAAAAACTGTTTAAAAAAAAAGAAATATTTAACTTTATAGATAGGGAATCTGAGGCCCTGAGGATCACCTCTTAATTTTATTTGTATCTGTCCCTTTATCCTATCTTCCTGGCTGTCTTAATCATCTCTCAGCTGGACAAGTGCACTAGCCTTCCACTGGAGACCCTGCTACCAGCCTCTCTCACCTCCAACTCATCCCCTGGAATGATTGTTCTGAAATCCAAAAGTGACCATATTCTTCCTCTGCCTACAATTTTTCCATGGCTTATCATTGTCCACAGGTATGAAAGTCTCAGTAAGCCTGGTTTACTGGGTCTTTATGACCTGTGCCTTCCCTCCATCCCTGCTTTCTTCTCCATATAGCCTATGCTTTGGTAGTACAAATCACAGTTCATTGACCAAAGACACCATGCAACCTCATGCTTCCATGCTTTGTGCAAGTTATTCTCTCCTTTGAGAACAGTGCCACTTGACCCATCATCACTCCTACTCCACCTAGTAAAGACCTCTTCCCCTCTTAATGCCCATCCCAAACACCACCTCCCCTCGAATATCTTCCCAGAGCCACTCCAGCAGATTCAAATCCCTCTCCCTTATGCATTCCCACAGAATCTGGTACACCCTTCATCTCAGCAATCATAATCTCATCTTTCATTCATCAGTGTTACCTATCTGCATCTCCCAGAGCTGTGCAGACTGAGTTATATTCATCCCTATCCCCCGGGGGCATTAAACAATGCATAGATCTTTCAGAAATGACTTGTCCAAGGTCACCACGCTGAAAGAGGTCAAGTGTGAACTAATTCCTAATAAACTCATTTCCTCTCTTGCTTTCCTTCAATCCCTCAGATCTGATAGTTTTGTTTACCTTCCCTCATTTTCCTTTCCACGATTTTGTAACACAGAACTAATGTGAACAACCCTAATTTTCACCTTTAAGCTTCACTGAGTGAGTCATCCAAAGCCGCACCACTAACATCTGTGCTGCTCTTTCTGCCTCTCCATCTGGTTATCAACTATGATCCAAAACAAACATTTCTGGAGATTTTCCCAGAGAGAGATTTCGAAGAAAGGAAAAAGCTGGAAGCCAATATTTTTCCAAAATACTTTCATATTCATTATTTAATTCAACCCTCTTTACATCCACTCATCCCACTTCATTTTCCAGATGAGTCAGTAATTCAGAGAGAATGGGGGACTTGCCCAAAGTTGCATAGCTGGTCGTAAGTAAGACTACAGATGGCTTCAGGGTCTCCCAGCACGAGTCCCCAAGGTTTTTGTCCATTGTCTAAGAACATTCAACTCATTCATTCATTCATTCATTCATTCAGTTCCTACCATAAACGGGGAACTATTCTATGTACTGAGGATACAGCAGTAAAAAGATAAA
This sequence comes from Zalophus californianus, assembly GCF_009762305.2. Lineage (NCBI taxonomy): Eukaryota > Metazoa > Chordata > Mammalia > Carnivora > Otariidae > Zalophus > Zalophus californianus. Next base: position 19,356,492 of record NC_045607.1, read on the forward strand.
TCTCTGTCCTCATGACACTTACATTGTAGTCCCTTGTCTTATTTTTTTATGAATCCCTCTGAATGACAGGAAAGACTTATTTTTCAAAGGAGCCATGGGAAAAAGGAAACACAACGAATATAGAATCAGGAAACCAAAAGAGAATTTGAATCCAACTATTGTTCTAGGCCACACAACATATGCTGTCGATTTATAAGGCAAGATTCTGCTTCCAAAGGAGAATTCCTCCAAGGAAGACATAAGTAGCTGTCTTGGCACAACTTTGGGGAAAAAAGAGACAGAATCTGGCTATAAAACTCCACGTGGTAAAAGTCAAAGTATGCAAGGTATGCAACGTAAAAATAACCCAAACTCTTTTTCCTCCCAAACCTCCCAAATTCAGCGCATTCCTGATTTAGGAATGCGCTGAATTTCAGCCCAAAAAAGAACACAAACATGAATGGATTACTGTGCAGGTGCATCTTCCCCTTGATTGCTTTAGTTCCTTCCATTCTCTCATTGGTTCAACTCCTGCCCATCACTGAGGGGTAAGAGAATAGGGCTAGATTCAGTTGGGACTAACCACACCAAGTCAGTCTTTGTCAACCAAAAGCTATGGTTATACCAGGTTATAGAAAAATCCTACTAGATAATATAGAATACCTGTGGCTGAGTCCCTGTGTCAAAATAGGCAGTCCTTCCCTTTCCCTGGGCCTCAGTTTCTCTTGCTGAGAATAGCTGGACATCAGTCCAAGGGGGCTGTATGGACTCTGATAAGTTAAATACTCCTGGACCCCACATTCACTTATTCAACAGGGATTCATTATACACTGGTTATCACCTGGCACTTTGCCAAGTGATCAGGCTACTGAGGCAGACCCAGTCCCTACATACACAGGCTGATTCTTACGAATTTCTCTTTGAAGCTTGCATTTCTCTCTTATGCATTTCTCTCATGGGTTGTTCATTCTGTTCCTTAATGCAACAACTATTTATTAATCCGTTCCGTACAAAGCATGGCCCTAGTGTACTGGGAGTTCAAAACTGAGTCTCTTATGAGGCTTCTTTCCAAGATGCTAAGAGTAGTAGGAGAACATACTGAGTATACACCCAGTTCATAACAACTAGGGTAGAAAGGGATAAATGGATCGAAGAGACACAGCGAAAATGTCATGGGAGATCAGATGAGAGAAGAGCAAATTATGGGTCCACTGTGATTTAGCAAACATCTACTTAGCCTAAACTCAGCAGTGCTAAGTGCTTTTATACACATGGCCTCTTTGGATCTTCACAACAACCACATTACTGTCCCCAGGTTGCCAATAAGGAAACTGAGGCTCAGAGAGCTCAGAGAGCTTCAGTGTAACTTGGTCAAGATCAGAGAGCTACTAAGTGCTAGGATTCACACCCAAGTCTGTCTGCCTCTATCACCCCTCCTTTTATGCCTGTGAAGTTTCCTGTTTTATCACCAGGCACTTATTAGGGCCTACAGTTTAAGCACCATGTTGAGCTCTTGAGATAAAAAATGAAGAGGAAATTGACTTCCAGTCTCATCAGTTCGGTCTGAAAAAAATGTGACTGACCCAGCCAAACTTTTCACACTGGCAGGCATGGCTTTGGAATGAAGAAATTCCAACCAGATGAAGACAGGGTTGCACTAAGCAAAGGAACATGAAAGATTAAAGGACACAGAGGGTCCAGAAAACTAATTCACAAGGGGGACCCAAGGAAGAGAGGTTAGTTGGGTGCTTTGGAAGCAAGCCATGCACAGCTTTAATTAGATCTCACTGCAATTTGGCTAAAGGCTAATCTGAAGTCCCTGAGACCATATTGAGTGACAAGGAAGAGAGATGAATATGAGTCTGAGTTAAAAATTCAGGGGGGATAAGCAAGAATTGACTCCAGTATCCTCAAGTCTGACTCGAACTCAGATGGTCCTCTGGACACCAACCTCCAGGACAGGAAAAGATCTACTGATTAAGATGAAAATTTGGTTTATTTTAATCTCAAAAGGTGAAAAGCATTCCAAGGGGGAAGACTTGGGGCATCTGAGAGTTTCTGAAGCTCATTTGTGGCTTGAAGTAACAGAGGGGTGAACATAGCCAAGGGGGCAAGAGCTCTATTACGGCATGAATGCAAATCTTGACTCTGCCTTTCCTCACTGTTGAGCTCCACAGTGTCCGTCATCTCTCTCTGACTCGATTTCTTAGGTGGAAATGGGGGGGGGGGGTGGAATATTGACCTCTTTCACATAGCTTTTGCAAAAGTAAATGAAATTGTGGATGCCTGGGCGGCTCAATTGTTTAAGCGTCTGCCTTTGGCTCAGGTCATGATCCCGGAGTCCTGGGATCGAGCCCTGCATCGGGCTCCCTGCTCAGTGGGGAGTCTGCTTCTCCCTCTGCCCCTCTTCCCTGCTTGTGCTCTCTCTATCTCTCTCTCACACATACACACTCTCTCTCTCAAATAAATAAATAAAATCTTTAAAAAAAGCAAGTGAAATTGTGTATGTGAACTGATTTAGCAGTTTGCCCACACCCTGTTAGCACTTAATGAATGGTAGCTGACATTCAACTAACATGAGCAACTTGTGTGAAGAGGAAGACTGAGCAACTATTAGACACTCAGTGGGTACCAGGTGCTGAGCAGGCATTATTTTATTTAATCCTCACAATGGTTCTTCCAAGGAGGTACTAGCATCCTAATTTAGCATCCTAAGAAACTGAAATTGAGGTTATGTTATGCCTAATCTTTTTTTTCCCAATGTCACTTCAGTCATTCATAATCTGGAGCCTCATTGCCTTGGGTTCATCCTAACTCTGCTACTTTAACCTTTGTTACTTAATGTAACTTTCTATGTCTTCAGCTGAAACTCCATCTTCCCATATAAACTGTCGACCCTTCTTCCCCCAGTTGTGTAAAGAATTGATGAGATGACACAGGTAACATGACAGCAGCCCCTGCTGACCATTCAGAAATGATGTTGCCCTGGTGGTGAATTTGCAGGGTTATAAAGTGGTGGAGCTGGAGTTTAGACCTATGTCCAAAGCTCAGGTTCCTTCCTCTAAATCACATGATGGGGAAGCAACCCCAGTGTGCAACTCTGTACCCAATGGTAAGCTACATGACCTCCAAAGATGGGGAATTTCCCAAAAGGATCTAGCTGCTCCAAAAGTCTTTCTAAACCTATCTCAGTGTCAGTGCTTCAAATTCCTACTATTACTTTCATTTCATTGGGGCAGAGCTCAATGAAAAGCCAAATGTTTCCCTTGAGAGGGAAAGTAAACATATTAGTTCTTGCTAATGTGTTATGGACCTCCTTTTGCATTTGATGGCTATCACCAAGCTAAAAGCTGGATACAGGAAGTAGGAAACAAAGACATACGTTTCAACAAAATAAACAGAAACATCAGGAAAAGCCTACAATAAAGACTTCCACCACAGGTTGAACAGACATGGGGGGGTAGGCTCCCAGAGTGAGGCAGAACAGAGCAGGAGAGAGAATATCAGACTTCTAATCAAGAGACATGGGTCATAACTGAAACTGATAAATAAGTTCTGGAGATACACTATACAGCATAGTGCCCATAGCTAGCAACACTGTGTTGTATACTTTAAATTTGCAAAGAGGGTAGATCTTATGCTAAGTGTTCTTAACATTATTATTACTGTGATTATAATTATAATAACAAAGGGGATGGAAGGAAACTTTGGGACGTTTTTGTGGTCTTGTTGGTGGTGATGATTTCTCAGCCCCAAACTCGAGCTGTATACATGAAATATGTAGTTTTTCACGTGTCAATCATACTTCAATAAAGATTTTATTTTACTTATTTTAGAGAGAAAGAGGGGCGAGAGGCAGAGGCGAGCAGGGAGAGGAACAGAGGGAAACAAAGAAGGTAAGCAACTCCCCACTATGCACGAAGCCAGAAACAGGACTCGATTCTCTGACCCTGAAATCATGACCTGAGCTGAAACCCAGAGTGGGATGCTTAACCGACTGAGCCACCCAGGCATCCCCATTTTTAAAAATAAAGAAACTTGGGTCGATAAGGGCTCTTACTCTAACTCACCGGGTGATCTTAGCTAGATCTGTTCCCTCTTCCAGGTCTCAGTTTCCCCCTCTGTAACAAAGGGCTCAGATCAAGTATTTTCTAAGAACATTCCAGCACTGACAGTCTAAGTTACTGGAGAGCAGCTGAGAGGAGACTGAATGAGGTAGGTCCTCCCTGGGGCATCTTGAGAAGCTCTAAGGAGAGAGCTGGGTTGGTCTGTGGAAACAGGTCTTCCTGAGCAAGCAGGGGCCTGAATCTCATTGCCTGACTATAGATACCAGGCCATCAATCCGTGTCCCACTTCCTGGACCACTCCTAAGACCAAAACTGAACTCAGAAGTATCCAAAACATTTTGGGCTTACATTATTCTATTACTTTGAATGAGAAGAGAGGTCAAGCTGATTCCCCAAAGTCAAACATCCTGAGATTGAATTCATAGAGAACTTACAAAAAAAAAAGTGTTTTGCCAATTGCAGAGTTGGAGATGAACTTCAAACCTACCTTTCATCCAGTGTTCCTTTGGCTTTACCAGACAGACTCCAATTCGGATTCCTCTGAAGCAGTGGTTCTCCACTGGTGCCAACTGTGTCCCAACAGGGGACATCTGGCAATGTCTGGAGACATTTTGGTTGTCAGAGTTGAGGTGAGAGGGATACTGCTCACATCTGAGGTGAGTAGAAGCCAGGGGTGCTGTTAAGCGCCCCCAAATGTGCAGAGTAATGCCCACAACAAAGATGTCCCTGGCCCCAAACACCAATAATGCCATGGTGGAGAAATCCTGCTCTAGAGCACACCAAAAGCTCATCTGGCTTTTCAAGAAACATCATCAGGAAGGATCCTTAATAAATTCTCTAACGGCTAAGCTAAAAGTGATGTGCAGGTCATACGGCTCCTGGTTCTTTGACTCTCTTCATCTGACATTAATATCACAAACAACAATGTAGGCTCCTTGGCAGGTGCAAAAATGGTCTTTTCTCTATCTTAATGTCAAAGAAAAAGTTACTTTGAGTCACATTTCTACCAAACCAGATCATCTTTCTGTTGAATTCCTGGAGATTCAAGATGGAAAGAGGGGCCCTGAGCCAGTTTCAGGACTGGCCATGGACTGTTCATATGTCAGTTTCTCCAAGTCACTGCCTTGGTTTCTTCCCACTTTCTCACACCTACTCTCTGATTGAGGCAACACAGCATATCATTCATTGGTGCTACAAACACCTAGTGTAACAAGGTCCATGCTGGGCACTGACTAGGGGTTGCAGAAAAAGGCACATTTGCTACCCTAAAAAAAAAAAAAAAAATCGCCATCTGGCGGGGGAAGCAGACCTGTCCACGAATGCTCACAGCACAGGAGAGTAATTGCCTTAGTGGGGAACTTCCAGAAGGCGCCCGACCACGGTTAGGGATGAGAGAATATTCCCAGGTGGGGAGTGAACTCTAGGCCGAAGTTTGCTGTAGTTACCCAGGCCAAAGCAAAAGTGGCCAGTGTTCTGGACCAGGCGAAAACATATTCAGATGGCTAAGAGAAGGGAGAGCAGGGTGAGTGCCTTCCAGAAATTCTAAGTGGTTCAGTATGGCCAAAACTGGGAAAAAGAAGGGAAGAGAGGCCCAAGGTGAGGATGAAGAGAAGCTGGAGCCCGGATGAGAAACGTTCCATTGCCAATTAAGGAATGGGGCTTTCTCCTAGGAAGGAGGCAGTAGAGACCCAGTCAGAGGCACAGCTGAGAAGGATCATTCTGACTGCCCTGTCTGGATGGAGTATGAAGGTTAAGAAGTGGAAGCAGAGAGCATCTTTCGGCACCCGGGGGAAAAGTATGGTGACTGGCCCAGGGCAAAGCAGAGGGAGGGAGAGACAGGAACAAATGCCTGGCAAGTGTAATGGGGGGCTCCTCGCTGCCACTGTGGGAAGTGAGGAGGGAAGAGTCAAGAATGACCCCCAGAGACCTAGCTTGGGTGACTGGGCTTACTGAGAAAGGGGGCACAGCGTGGAGCCAATCAGGGGCGACATGACTATTTCAGTTCTGGTTGTGCTGACTATGGATCTTCCCCACAAACCACTCTCTCTGCTGGTCTGGAGCTTAAAAGAAAGCCCCAGACACCCAGGACAGTGTGGGACAGGGATGAGGTGATACACTGTGGCATGAGGTTTCCATCCACCCTGGGAGCACTACGCCACACCCAGGGCTGCGGGGAAGGAATGAAAGACATGTCAGCCATGTTCTTCATGTTGTCTAGTGTGTTATTTAGCCGGAGAAGGACCTGGAATGCCAGGCGTCTCTCTACCTCACTTTGTCCTCTGGCAACCTGCAAGGTTGGTATTACCCTCAATTTAACGATGCAGAAATGACGCTCCGGAGGACATGGTGACCAGTTCATCATTGTGGAGTTGACATTCCAAACAGGTCTGCTTGTGTCCGAGTCCTGTGTTCTCATTAAATCAACCATATCTTTTGCTTTTCAAAGGACCCCCTTGTATTTAGAAACCTTTAAAGTGGTGAGGCATTACAGGCTCTGATGTTGGGAAAATATGGGTTCAAATCCCAGCTTCATCATGTATTAGTAAGTCAACATCCCCATTTGCAAAGCAGAAGACATTCATATCTATTAGATCCTTATTGGATGAGGATCCATTAAGATTCCAATATGGGAATCTCTTAGCATAAAGAAGTACTCAATAAATGTGACCATCATTATTATTATGCTTAAGTACTCTTAGGTCAATGGTGCTCACCCAGGGTGATTTTGATCCCCCCACCCCCAGGACATCTGACAATGTCTGGAAGCATTTTGGATTGTCACAACTTGGGGGAGAGGTGCTCCTAGCATCTGGTGGGTAGAGGCCAGGGCAGCTGCTAAACATCCTACAATGCACAGGACGACAAAGACTCACCTGCCTATAACATCAATAATGCTAAGGTTGAGAAATCCTGCTTTAATTTAATACAAATTACCTAAAGTGGGGTGGGACGAGAAACATTCAGTTATAAACGATCTAATCTCACTTACCCATTTCACTGAAGAAAAAATGGAAACCAGAGGGGAAAGGGACTCATGTCCTGGAGAGGGGTTGGATGGAGAGGCAGAGGGTACTGTTGACAGAGCTGGTTGTCAAGCTTCACTGCGAGAATGTCCCCATACCTTTCCTGCCATCCTGTTTTGGGACAGTGTCGGGGGCAATTCCTTTCTGGCCTCTTCAAAAGGAGGAAAGATTGTCCAGTGGGGCCTCGGTTGAGGGCGTTCTGGCTCAGCCACTCTAGTGACCACACCCCAATCCAGCAGCATGTGGCCCATTTAAAGGGAGGGATCAGGAATATCTGTTGCACAACATGGCCAGCACTTGATGAGCCTTGTGTCATTGACTCTGCACAACACGTGGTCATATTGTTGTCATCCCACTGAGGCTGATGAGGACACCGAGGCCGAAGGAGACGACATGGTTCACCCATGGTTACACAACCGAGGGATGCTGTGGGGACTGGCAGCGGGGCAGTGGGACTCCTGGGTCCACAATGACCCGTCTCTCAAGACTATCACCAGCAAGACCCTGGCCTGGACCTCCAAAGCCGCCATCTCCTCCACATTTGAGAGAAGCTGAGTGAGCTTCTTCCAAATGAGTGTCACTAAAATCCCACTCAGCCAGAATCACCAGAAAGCACGTTTCACTTGACTAGCCCCCTCTTTTGATACACAGACAAGAACCATGGATCAGGGTGGGTTCTCAGCCCACTTTGTTCTTCCAAAGATCCGAGAGGTGGTGTGAAGAGCCTGAGATCACATAGCAAGACTGTGGCTGGTCTCCTGACTCCTGTCTGTTTCATATTTGGAAACAGAAGAGCAAAAGGAAAAACACCAACTCTGAAAGTTGCCTTCTCCAGGATGGGCAGAGGCTTAACCTCTGGGCAGTTTCCTTTTGAGACAAATATATTTGCATGAAGTGATTCCCCAAAAGACCTTGGAGAATAGATTTTCTTATCTCCTTCCTCTGCCAGCTAGAGCAAATGAGACTCTGGATTGTTAAAATAGCAACTTAAAAGGGGTAAGTAAAACTGCAGAATGAAAAAGAAAAGCCATGTGCAGATTCCAAGCCAAACATCAGTTTCAATTCTGCAAATTTTCAAGTGAGGACCTAAAGATCCAGTTTCCTTTTTAAAGAAGGAAAGGGACACTTAACTGGTTCCCCAATATCCCTTTCATAGCAGCCACCTGTCAGTGAGAATGACATTGATTCATTCATTATTCCACAGCTCCTTCCATCCCCAAAGATATTTTGAGGAACAATCAAAAGTACAACAATTTTGGGGTGGGGTGGGGGAGGAGGAGGTCAGGGTCATGGGCAAATGAGAGTCAGATAGGAAGATGAGCCAGGGAATGTCAGAAAGCAGCAATGAGCAGTTCTTATAATGAGCGTCCTGGTTGCCAAGCCAATGATGAAAATCAATCCATGACCATGCTCACTATGCCCATAAGAGAAAAATAAGATTAGTTGTTCAGGAGAAAAACAGATTTTTTCCGACATGATGAAAGGTAAACCTCTATTGTTTAAGACTCTGAGATTTGGGAAGGTTGTCTGTTGTAGCAATGAGCATGACTTACTGACAAATCCCCATCCCTCCACCAGCACCCCCAGCCACCCCCCTCCCTTTGCAGGCACTCCCTAATGTCGAAAGAAGGAATAAGCACCAACTCGGTGTCAGGCTCTCTGATTTCCAGGTGATGTCTTGTAACCTTACTACTAGGTCAGGATGTTAACACCTTTTATTCCTTAGAACAGAGTTTCTCAAGCTTGGTCATACTGACATTTGAGAATGGGTGATCCTTTGTTGCAGGGAGCTTCCCTGTGCATTGTAAGATGTTTAGCAGCATCCCTGGCCCCCACAAGGTGCCAGTAACACCACCACTCCCAGTTGTGACAACCAAAACTGCCTCCAACTCTGGGCAAATATCCCCCTGTTGAGAATCACTACCCTAGACCTATGATCGAAAAGGACAAATTATATAGCCCTCTCTCCCAGCAACCCCTACCCCCTGACACACACACCACACATCCAAGACACAGACAAAGCAGCCACAATCAACACACCTGCTTAGAAAGAATGGCGAACACACAAATCCTGCTAGGCAGACTTCAGGAAGGCTCTTACTCTGGGTGAGGGACTGTGACTCTCCTCTCAGGGCAGCTCATGCTTATCCATTGTTCTCTTGAGACCTGGGTCCACCCTTTGGGAGCCATGACCTTCCTTGGACTCATATGAAGTGGGTATTTGATATTACACTCCCCCTTGGGCATAGTTTCCTTAGTCTACTTTCTATTCCTGGGAGGTTGGCATCCCAAGGGTTGTTTTGAGCCTCAAAGATTTCCTAGACCAGACTCCTGGTGTCTTTTGCATTGTTTCCCTCAATAGCATAACAGATTTCTAATCTATTTGCAGTGACTACAGCCAAAGTTCTTTTTAAGATCTAGTTCTCAACTCTTTTTCCTTGATTTTTCACTTCCTTGTTTCTCATTCTCGTAAGCTAATGGCAGCTACCAGGAGGCTATATGGAAAAAAATCAATGAAGAGGCGGCCCTTTTCATCTGATCTTTGCCCTGAGTCATTTTTCCAACTAAGGGGTTCTACTAGACTTTTGCCACTTAAATCCATCGTGAATCCCGTCCCTTATTGTGTAGTATCTAAAGCAGTATGCTATTTCAAATTCAAGGCCTCACATCTATGGACTCTCTCTATTCTACTTACCTTCTATTTACAATTGACCTAATAATTCCCGGAGCTTATCTCACACCTGTAATACCTTACCAAATGCAGCCATGCTACCTACCATTCCCCTATCTCCAATTTTCCTACCTCTTCCTGGTGGGATGATGAGTTCCATGAGGACAGAGTCTGCCTTTCAAGCTGTCCCAGGCAGCAACCGTTCAAATACCTTTGCCATGGCATGCCCTGGCCTCCATCTTTCAGTGCCGAGTCCAATTTCCCGTTATCTGTCTCCTCATCACTCAGCTAACATCATATCTTTGATGTTTTTGTTTTGGAGCACTCTACTTCTTGTCCCAATCTCTGCATCAAAATAATGAACAGTAGCTGTCAAAACAGACAAATCCTAAAATTTCAGTAGATCAACACCATAAAGGCCTTTTTCTCACTTATTCAAAGTCCAGTGAAGATAGGCTTCCCTTTTCTGTTTTGGAGCTACAGGAGAGCCGATTGCTTCTAGATCCCAAGCAGTAAAAGACGAGATTTTTAAAAGGCATCAGGGCATAAAGACCCAGTAAAACCCTGGTAGAAAGATCAAACGGCAAGTGCGTTTCCTCTCCCTCTCTCTATCTTTTGTGGCCTTGGCAAACTGTAGCTATATGGAGGAGAACCATTCGTGGGTACAATCACCTGGTGCCCCCAGGAGCATCACCTCCCTCAACTTTCTTTTGTCCAGTAGTGGCTCTCAAACACCCAAAGGAATATCAAAAAACTTGGGAGTCTCCACAAATAAAGGTCTGGCTTAGTGAGAGAGCTGGAGACTGTACTGCGGGAGAAGGCAGTTCTGGTGGACTGTGTCGTTGTTCACAAATATTTTGTGGTCCCTTCTTGGGCACAGAGTTCCCATCCCCACCTCTTAGACATAAGACTCTGGGCAATGCAACGTTACTGAAGGTGACATGTGTCACTTCTGGTAGAAGTTTCCAGGACCAGCACATGGAGACTCACATCCTCCTTCTTCGACTACCACGGATCAGCCACGTTTTAGGTAGAGGCTGCTTGCTCAGCCTGGGTCCTGGGGTGAATGGGAATCTGAGCAGTGGTCCCAGCCTGCAGTGAATATACAGAGCAAGTAAGTGACGAGCAAGCAATAGTCTCTCCCTTCGGCCAAAATCTGCTCAGGGTTCTGTGAACTCTCTTCTCAACTAGGCTCTGATTTTGAGCTTTGGTGTTTGTCTCTGCGCTATCCCATCTTAGCAAGAAACCTGCCAAGTCAGTCTAGCCAGAATCCTCCTTCCTCTGTATTTGATCACTCTTGATATCCAGTTAGGCTCTTCATCCTCTATCATCTCCCAGGTCACATCTGCACACCCTGGCCTGCCCTCAGTAAGAATCCTGTTAGGTCAGTCTAGCCAAAATTCCCCTTATTCCTGATATATCTCGGTAATTTTCCATTCACTGATCCTCACCCTTCTCCTTAGCTAAAGATTTTCCACTTGCCCAGGCTGTCCTCAGAGCCAAGTGCAATGTCTACAAGGCCCCATTGAAGTGGTCCTTACACCCACCGTGATAGCTTCCTTTCAATAAAGTCTGCCTTACCGTTCTTTAGCAAGTGTCCTGGATAATTATCTCTTTAACAGTTAGAATATTATTTTTCAACACAAGAACTCAACCTTTGTTCCAGAGAGCGCCTGAGATCCTGGGATCACCAGTTCCTACAGCATAACTTAGCCCATGCTGCCACTAGTACCAGATGATCCTGAAGAAGAGAGAACACAGAGGGATCACAGTCATAGTCACAAACCACCTGAAGAACTAAGTGGAAAAGCAGCACTAGATTTGCTCATGCATTGCTCCCAAACTGGAAGTCACAGGGAGGTAGCCCAGCCTGAGGAAGAATGCTCTGAGGGTGAGTATTGAGCAGTTGGTCACTGGACGTAACAGCAGAGGTGCAAGCAGGTGGCTGGGAGAGGGGATGAAGGCTGAGATGCCATGATTATAGGGAAAGTCCATATTGTAGGTGACTTTTTATCCTGGAGTTTCCACCTGGCAGTCAGGAGAACATAGGAACTTAGCCCTGGCCAGGACCTCAGCTAAGCCAAAGAACACATGCTCCCACAGAGGCCCAAAGGGCCCAGATGCAGTCCTTCTAGGGAACTCACATGGATTTTCTCCATCAGGCACAGCCCTTGGATCTCCAGGGTGTTACCTCTCGGTGTCTCTGTCTTTGTGTTTTCCCTTAATCTTTGTGTATCTCTGCCTCCATCTCTGTCTCTCTGTGTCTATGCATCTCTTCCTCTTTCCCAGCCTCCCCTCTTTCCCTCAGCTGCATGCATTGCTTCCACCAATGTACCACTCAGATGTTCTGGATGAAAAATGGCCCCCGGGAAACCAGTCCTCACCACAGCCGGTACTAAAACCATCTACTTGCTCAGCCACATCTTTAGTCTCTGATTCTTTATTGCCACCTTCCTTTTCATCTCTAGAGTGGAGCTCCTCCCCTAACCAGGCATTATTCATCTCCAGCTTCAAAGTCTCCAGCTGAAAGCTTGTGCTCAACCTCTCCCTTCTAAATTCCAAAATCTGGCCCTGGTTCCAGGACAGTGTCTTGTCCTCCTTCCCTGCCTAAGCCCTCTGTTCAGCTCCAGAAACATTCCCCAGAAAGGCCATGACAAGGGTGTGGCCACTGTGAACTTTATTGGGTACAAAGGGTGGAGGTTTAAAGACTCCAAATATAGAATGTCCCCGGCCAGGGACACCCACCCTGGCCTGGGGAACTGCCCAGCCCTCTGCCTCACCCTCATTCCTGCTCTTCCCCCATGAAGTCCTCTGGGTGCCTTTGATGGCTCCCGCCTCACGTCTTGGCTCTTGCCCTGACCTCCACTGGCCACACCCTCTATGAGTGGCCGTGTGACAGGAGGGCAGAGAAAACAGAGCACAGGCCCAGGAATGTGGGGGTCTGGGTTCAACGTCAGCTCTCGCTCTACCACTCCCTTTTTGGGTAGTTCTGAGCACGTGGTATCGCTCCTCTGTTGTCTGTTTCCTACTCTTAGACATTGGAGTTACAATGCCTACCTGCCACGGCTGCATGACCATCGAGTAAGACCGTATACAGAAAGCTCCTGATGCAGAGTCGGAAAAAAGACAATGACCATGAAACATTTATTCCCATTCCATTTCCAGGTCCCTCATCGTCTTCCAGGCTGACCTGCAGCTAGTAGGCACAGGGACAGCAATACTGCCTTCCTGCCACCAGTCTACTCTGATGGTCAGCAGACACACAGTCAGTTGCTATTTACCTTGAATATCCCCGCCCAGCCACCACCACCCCTCCCTACTCTCCATCCTCCCTTCTCCATCCGTGACACCCACTCAAACCCCAAATGTCAACACTCCCTCCTCTCTGAGCTCCCCTGGGCCCCTCTGAACCATGATCATCTGTCTCCACTTTGAGGCCCACTCACTGGGCACAGACAACAAGGTGTGGTGAGGGCACAGTATTCCCCCAAACTTGCACTTAGCATCCACTCTATGCCCTGAATTTGGGAGACTTGGCAATGAAAAAGACATGGTCTCTACCCTTGCGATATTTCCCGGCCAGTAGGTGGGAGAGCTATATAAATAAATCATGACAATACAATGTGATAAGACTTCAGGAATTGAGGTGTGGGCCGGACACACAGAGAGGAGGGAGCTCTACCTTGGCCTGGGGCTCTCACTTGGAATGCCACTTCATAGCTTAGCCCTCTGCTCCTTTAATTTAAGAACCATTCAACTCAATCGAGAGCTAAGAGCCAATACTGTCTATGTTGAGAGGTAAGGCTACAACCATGGACAAAATAATCGGGGTCTTCTATCTCAGATCTGGGTCACGTCTGTATCCTCAGTTTCTGGGTCAGCTGGGGCCACAGAGTAAGTACCTGGGGAGTGAGGGAATGCCCACACTCACAGCCAGGCCTCACAACCTAGCAGCCTTCTCGGTTGTAACTGAGTAATAACGTGAAGGCCAGAGAAGGGAGAAAGAGTGCAGGAAACAGTGTGGTGGTTTGGCCTGGCCAAGACTTCTTGGGCTCCATTTTGCTTGCTCCAAACCTGCAGGTACCATGTCACTACCGGGTGCGCCTTCCTGCCTCTGCAGCCCCTTGCTTCCCTCCTGGACCTTTGCCAACGCTCTGTCCACCTGAGCACTCTGATCCCAGCTGGAGTGTGCCATCTCTCTCTCCAGAGATAGGGCTCCCTCTATCTTCTTCCCATAACCAAATAATCAGAAAGTACGTAATTGTAACTTTAGGCCCTGTTAAGGGAATATTTATGAGCTCTAACAGTGGGGTCTGGTTTAAGACCTTATTTATCTGGCAACACCAGCTGCCTGGATCAGAATCAGGAACATAAAAAAATAAATAAATACTTTCCCTTGTGAAACAGACAAAACAGGCACCCTGGAATCTTTGTACTAACGCTCATCCACGTGGTTTGTCGGAAAGTCTTATCAGGACCACACACAGCACCCACTGACTCTTATTTCTTATCTGGTTTTGGATCTCAGGACAGAACTGGGACTGTCATCCTCCCTGGATCATGGCACACCGTCATCATGGCCCGTGCTTGACCTGTTTTTTACTTAGCCAGTTACTTAGTTATAACATTATAAATACCCATGAACCCACGACATAAAATGAGAGCCAGGATATTGGGGCGCCCGAGTGGCTCAGTCGTTAAGCATCTGCCTTCGGCTCGGGTCATGATCCCAGGGTCCTGGGATCGAGCCCCACATCGGGCTCCCTGCTCAGTGGGGAGTCTGCTTCTCCGTCTGCCTCCCCCTCCTTGTGCTCATGATCTCTCTCTCTCAAATAAATAAATAAATAAAATGTTTTTTAAAAAAAGAAATAAAGAAAGCCAGGACATTGAGGGATATCATATGACACCCCCTTGTTTTGGGAAAATACCCAATCTCGGCAGAGATGTGATGATAGGTGGTCCCACCTCTACATACACAGGGCCTCAAACATATTCACAGCTTCTGTCCTAGAAATGCCCCTCCATGCAAGACCCAATACAACAACAACAACAGCAACAGCAACAAAGAAAGAACCACGTTTTATTTCTAAATTAATAAGAAACAATCCCAATGCACTTTAAGTGGGAGTTGTTAAAACGAACTGTCGTACTTCTGTTTGAAAGAAGGTCTATACGGCCCTGAACAACTTTATTCCCGGAATGCTGCTATTCAGTGAGATGCGCAGAAATCAAAATGGGATACACAAGGTGATCCCTTGTTTAAAAACGAGAAAGAAAAGCATGGGAAATGAAATTGGAGAGCAATACTCTGAAAGGTCAATACCAGTTTCTAAACAGCTTAGACCGGAGGTCAGAAAACTACCCCCCACAGGTGAAATCCAGCCAGTCAGGCTTTTGTCTTCACACTAAGAACAGTTTCCTGTCTGTAATTGTTGTAGAAACACCTATATGATACCTTCAATTTTGCCCCTTGGTTCACAAATCCTAAAATACTGACCATCTGACCCACTACCAACCTCCAGTTTAGGGAATTGTTTTCCTCCCCCACTCTTTTTTTTTGGTTCCTAAAGTCAAAATATGTCACTTTTATAATCAGGGGGGAAAAAGTTGTTTTAAAGTTGTGAATTATATTTTAGAAAGTTTTCCATTCAAAATGGTTCCATTTAGGCTGTCCCTTAGAAGGCTGTGGGTCAGTCGTTGAAAAGTCTTTCATCAAATAGCTCATCTGCCAAGAGAACCAGAAAGGGGAGGTCCTGCCACCATCTCTACCATTCCAGGAAGGGGGAATTGTGGCCTAGATTAGCACTCTTGCAGGAAGCATGTGGACGTTGCATAAGTCAAAACACGCTTGGATATCCAGAAGTCATTACTGAAAAAAATAACTATTTTTCCCAATTTGGGAAGCACAGGGAAAACATCTTCCTCCCCATCCAGCTGCCCATGCTAATTATTCATTGCACACCCTGGGAAAATTGCTACATGGCATAGTCTGGAAAGGGGGTTACTCAGCAAACAAGGATATGTGGACATAGGTGGGAAGAACAATCAGCGGACAGAGAAGCATATAGACCCTGAAAACATTTCCTCAGCAATCACAAAGTTCACCTCCTTAGCACCATTTTACAGATGGGGAGAATGAGGCCTAAAGATAGAAATGATTTAGAGTCATTTCTGTCTCAGTGAGATCAAGAGCTGTAAAAGACATTAACTCTAACAATCTCCAGTAATTGAATTTCATCTAAAATATCCGCAGTAAGTGGTTTTTCGGGTCCCGCGTGTACTCATGGGACAGACAGCTCCCACCTTTGGAAACAGCGTGACTAGTCATTGAATAGCATTGACATAATCTTAAAATTGAGCTGAAACATGCTTCTCAGAACCTTCTACTCACTGGCCTGTTTCAACTCTCTGGAGGCCACACAATCCAAAATCCAAAAAGCCCTAAAAATCTGAAAGCTGTTACAATACACTTGGCAGCAAAGGCTAAGATGAAAGGGTACACACATGCATGTGTGTGTGTGTGTGTGTGTGTGTGTGTGTGTGTGTGTGTGTGGTCCTTATCTAGCCCACTTAGTATGAGTGTGTTGGGCTGCAGAAATATTTCTGTGTTTGATTATATCTTACTGTTTCAAATTCCACTAAGTGTATTATGTAATATAAGGCATATGGAGGGAATTATTAAGGTGAACCATGTGAAATTATTATTATATGTCAAAAATGGTCAGATAATGGTGATATCATATAGCTTAACTTAATGCTTTTCCAAAACCTGACACCAAAGATTTTGAATTAAGAAATTAAGGACCTGAAATCACATTTAGATTATCTGGGTGCCATAAAGGAGTAGAAATAAAAATATATTCTCTCTCTCTAATTTTTTCTTGTGAAAATTTTCAAATATTCAAAAAAGTTGAAAGAATAAAATAGTGTAATAAAGGACTGTGATCCTTAAAAAAATAATTAAGGACCTGTAATCAAGAGGAGCATCCACGTTAGAGCACTATGTGATAGGTGCTGTGCCATGCAAGGTTCTCAAATTAATTTTGCAACCAAGTCTCTGCCTGGGACCCCAGACTCATCATCCACTGCCTCCTTGTAATGTCACCTACGCTTGGTTGTCTGAAAGTCACCTTCAATGGTGCACATGTCGATTCTGAGCTCTCAAGCTTCCTTCCCTCTCTCCACTAATGGCATCTCCATCCTTCCAAGGCTCCAACCAAGAACCTTGAAGCCAGAGTTTTCTTTTGTCTCTCTCTCTCACCTTACATCCAGCTGGATAAGAAATTATGTCTGCTCGGGGCACCTGGGTGGCTCAGTTGATTAAGCATCTGCCTTCGGCTCAGGTCATGATGCCAGGGTCCTGGGATCGAGTCCCGCATCAGGCTCCCTGCTCAGTTGGGTGTCTGTTTCTTCCCTGCCTGCCACTCCCCCTGCTTGTGCTCGCTCTCTCTCTGTCAAATAAATAAATAAAATCTTTAAAAAAAGAAATTATGTCTGCTCTACTTCAAAATATATCTGGAACCCACCATTTGTCACCCCCACCCTCACCACCTTGTCCAATCCACTGCCTTGCCTCACCTGGATGATTGCAGCAGTTTCCAAACTGGTCTCCCTGATTCCACCCTTCCTTCAGGCTACTCTCAACACAGCAGCCTGGATGATCCTTATGAGGCAAAATTAGAACCTGCCACTCCTCTGCCCTACATGTGCTAGAGCCTCCCTGCCACACGGAATGAGAAGCCAAGTCCTACCCATGCCCAGAAGCCCTGTGTGGCCAACCCCCTCTAATACTGTTCTGATCTCATTGCTTCTGGTCTCCTCCTCCCTCACTGCTCCAGCCTTCCCCGCCATCCTCATGCTCCCAGAACACAACTGCTTCAAAGCCAGGAGCAGTTTGCTCCCAGACACCCATGGCTTCCCTCACCTGAGGTCTTCATTCAAGCATCTCCTATTAGCACAGGTGGGCTTTTCTGACCACCCTATGTTAAAATGTAACTAAATAACTGCCTATCTCCCTACACACTTAACTTATTTTATTTACTGGCCATCTCAATCCACTAGAATATAAGCTTTATGACCATACGGATTGCTGTCTGCTCTTGTCACTGCTAGAAAGTACCTAGAAAGCTACCTTGCACATAGTTGGCGCTCAAACACAATAACTCATCATTTATCTGTAAGCTATTTACCTTCTGCCTTGGAATCCACTGAGAAGCTAGAAGCAAGTGAGAAGTAACTTTTAGCAGCCAAAATAGATGTCTGTATCACCAAAGAGTTTACAGATGGCAAATAAGTGCATGAAAAGATGTTCAACATTGTTAGCCATTAGGGAAATGCAAAGTAAAACCACAGGGAGTGTCACTATACACCTACCAGAAGGGCTAAAATGAGAAATAGTGATAACACCAAATGCTGGAGGGAGGATGCAGAGAGGATGTTGGCTCTTTCACACATTGCTGGTGGGAAGTAAAATGATACCACCACTCTAGAAAAGAGAATATGGCAGTTCCCTACAAAACTATGCAGGTGCCTACCGTTATGACCCAGCAATTTCGCTCTAGAGATTTATACCAGAAATGAAATGAAGGCACTTTCACACAAAAAGCTGTGCACTAATATTCAAAGCAACTTTATTCATAATAAGTCAATCTTGGAAATAACCCAGCAGTCCTTCAATGGGTCACCAGGTTACACAAACCATACTATATTCATACCATGGCATACCACTCAGCAATCAAAAGAAATGAACCATTGATCATGCAATAATTTGGATGGACCACAAGGAAATTATGCTGAGTGGGGAAAAAAAGCCAATTTCAAAAGGATACAGACTACATGATTCCATTTATGTAACATTTGTGAAATAACATGATTATTGAGTTGGAAGGCAGACTGGTGGATGGCAAAGGTTAAGTGAGGAGGGGAAGGAGGGTGGTAGCAGTGGCTATGAACTGTAGCATGAGCGATCCTTGAGACAGAGCTTTTCTGTGTCTTGACTGTGGTAATTGTCACACACATCTACACTTGTGACAAATTGCACCGAACTAAATATGTATACACAAATGAGTGCCTATAAAACTGGTAGAATCTGAATATCAATGTCAATGTCAGTTTCCCAGTTGTGATGTTATGCTCTCATTATGCAAGATGTTGCCTTTGGGGAAATCTGAGTAAAGGATATACAGGATCTCTCTGTTTTATTTCTTACAACTACATGTGAATCTACATCTACAACCATCCCAATTAGATGCCCATAGTTTCGTGCCCTAAAATTCTTATTCTCTTCTTATAGGACATTCCCTAGGCACAAACTCAGGATCCATTGACCCTTACTTTAAACAGAAGTATAACAAGCTTAGTTGCCAGGTTTTGTAGATAGCCAGGTACATTAAAACGAGTAGGGTCTGCTAGAGTTCTCAAGGTCACACAATTGAGGGACTAAATCCCAGATCTCCAGATCCCTAGTCTGGTGTCTTTAGCGTTCCCCATCTTTTGAAGCCTTCTTATATTGTGGCTGATGATACATACTTCTTCATGTGAACCCATACATCTAACACTTTTAAGACCCTGGTTTGATTAAACATACCAACTTCCTAAAAAAGAAATACAAAAATAAGAACACATTTGCAAGCTCCTTCAAGATGATCGGATATTAAGTGTGATTGTGTGTTTAAAAGTTACAGTGGCAAAGATTTAGTTTGATCTTAAAGAAAAGTTTCCTACTAGGTTTGTTAAACCAAGAATGGGTAACCAAGGGACATAAAAATCATCCTTTGCTGGATTCTTTGGAAATATGTTAGATGCTTATTTCAACAGATGTCTGTTGAGACCATCATTACATTAGGAGCTACAACCATAGGGAAGGGATAGGACTTAGCACCTGCCCTCCTACATCTGATGACTTAATGCAGGTGATAGAAAGGTAGCCAGCCACAGTCTAGTATGAAATACTTGATGATAGGGGAAGAATAAGAAGCTATAAAAACGAAGAAGATGAGCATCTCACCCAATCTTGGAGGCAGGTGATGAAGGGAAGGTTTTAATACAAAGTTTTAAAATAGGGGGGGGCATGGTGATATGAAGGGGAAAGACTGGAAGCTGTCCCGGTGGAGGGAAAAGCATGTGCAACAGTGTAGCTAATCCATAATGCATTTGGGAGAACTGCAGCTTGGGAAAGTCCTAAGAGATGAGGCTGGACACTGGCGAGGGGTGATGTGGGCAGGGACCAGGTCATGAAACACCTTTCCAAGTAGACCACAAGGCTCAGGCTGTGAAATAAGCAGAAGTAGCAACTGAATGTAGGTGAGAGTCGGACTGGTTTCCACCACATGCCACAGGACATCCTTAAGCTTTCTTATTTCTTTTACCCATCTTTTTGCAGGGTCCTCTACTTTTCTCCAACTTCACCCTCCATAAGCTTCAAGGCCTAGTTCCAACACCACGTCTTTCTCCAGGAAGATTTCCCAACCCTTAACTGGAAAGGATGGCCTCTCCCTGGGCATGCTGGGTGTGGGTATCCGTGTACGTGCATAATATAGCAGCACGCGCAACCTAGTGTAATGGTTATGACACTCCGGAGCCGGCTGACCTGAGTCGCAATCCTATGGTTCCGTGTCGTTATCTGTCAAGTGGGAATAATAATATTACTATGTCAAAAGATTATCTCGGGATTAAATAACTTCACTGGTACATTTAACTCTCTTAGAATAGTGACTGGCACTGAGGAAATGTTTAATAAATGTGGCCCCCGTACACACCCAACTGTGGGCAAGGCCTATCACTTGTGCTCAATCAACTTGGAACTAATCAGAGAGGAAAAGTCAATGTCCTCTCCTCATGGACAGTCACCTCTATGACCTCATGCTCTTTGCTTAGACAACTGGTCAACTCAGGTTAGGTATGTGTTCTCCTTTCACAGGTGGATGTGTAATAGAAGTAAGAACCCCAAATAGTGATTTAGAGGAACTAGACCATCTTCCTGGCTCCTCTGTCTTAATCCCTGGATGACCGAAAGCCAAGTGCCTTCATTTTCCAGAACTTCAGTATTCCTAGCTGCTCAAGGAAAATGAGCTCCTATGAAGCTCAAAAAGACAGAGGGCCTGGCAGCATTTTGCAAAGTGGTGATGCAAACATGATTTCTATTTCCCAGTCTGCAAGCCACACCACACACCTCCCCATCCTTCACTTTCACTTCCAGAAGCAGCACACTCCCCAGACTGGCTTGGCTGGCAGGTCTCCAGGGCAGGGACAGCTATATTTTAATTCGCCCTGCCCACTGACTTGATGGATTCTTTTTCACCTCCTCCAGGGACTTTCCTAACTTCCTTCTGTAAACGAATGAAGGAGCACATGAGCACACTGTATATAAATACACTCGGGAAAGCTTTCTTCTTCTTCTTCTTCTTCTTCTTTTTTTTTTTTTTTTTAAAGCCAAACTTGGTTTCTGTTGTAGGCGGTGCATTCCCTAGCAGGGCAGGGCCCAGTGTGTTGTGGAGTGGGGAGGGGAGAGGCCCGGGGGGGAGGAGTAGACAGTGATTAATGCACCCACTGTGAGAGCTTGTCTTCTATTTAATGGAGGGTCTCTCTGCCCAGGGGAAGTCAGAGCCAGCTTCAGGACCAGCAGGAGGATGGCGGAGAATCTGGGGCTGGGCTTCGGGGAAACAGCCAGTGTGGAAATGCTGCCCGAGGAAGGCAGCTGCACACCCAAGGCCAGAGCCAGGCTGGCAGCCAGGAGCAGCATGCGCTGGGCTCTCACCTGCTGCCTGGTATCGCTCCCCATCCTGGCAGGACTCACCACCTACCTACTCGTGGGCCAGCTCCGGGCCCAAGGAGATGCCTGTGTGTTCCAGGTAAGCCCTGACCCGGGGATCCGGGGACCTACTGCAGGCACCTGGTGGGCACTGCAGCTCTGGACAGACCCCCTTGACCCACCCTGCTCCCTGCTTCCCCTGCAAAGGAAGCAGCATGTGAGGGCTAGAGAGATCCGATTTGGTGTTTATCCTCAGTAATGCCAGGGGATGAATTGTCCCTCTTTCCGTTTCTATGGGAACAATCTCCAATAACATATTTTTAGATAATTGTAATCATCATGTACTGATAATCTGGGAACATTCTTTTTCTTTAAAAAAAATAATAAGCCTCCTTAAATTGCATAACTAACACATGTCATTGAAGAAATTTAGAAAACACAGATAAGGAAAAGAAGATAATTTTCTTACCCACAACCACATAGAGGTGACCACTACTGACATCTTGGGGAATATAATTCTGTATTTTTTAATAAGATGAGATTATTTTGAATCTCCAAATGTGTTATGATTTTATTTATTGTCAGTAAATTCAAAGCAGCATGATGATATAGATGGTTGTATTATAGTCCTGTATATGCATGTGCTATAATTTATTTAATCAACCCCCTTTCTTGGGTTTAGAAATATTCTCTTTCAATGTTCAAGAAAGAACCTCTTGCCTGGTTGTCTATTTCTCAGATCCTGCTGGGGGCTAAGGGTAGAGGAGATTAGTCAAAAATGAATATAAGGTATAGAGAGAACAATGGTTCCAAGTGGGGGGTATTGGTGTCAAGGCGAAACTTATTCTGGAGTAGGAATATTAAAAATCTTGAAGACTGAAGACAGGGTCATTCAAATAATACCATTTTATAAATACACACACACACACCTGAATGGTTTGTGATGACAGATTTCATCTGAGTCCCAAGTATTAAATTCCAGAGGAGAAAACAGGCTTTTCAATTGGTTTACCAGGAAACCTGTCTTCTCAGCAACGCTGGCTGACTTCAAAGCAGAAACATAAGGAGAGAGCAAGCAAGCCATGGCTAATGTGTAACTCTCCCCACCCCCTCAGGGTCAGCAAACAGACCTTGATTCAGATGGTGGCTTCCACGACCACATGCCATCTTTCAGAAAACATAGAAATATTCAGACAACCCAGAAATGCCGTTCATGTTAGAGAAGAAGTTCAAGGCATGGCAAATCAGGCTGTGACCTCCAGGCCACCATGGAGCTGATTTCTACGAAGCCAAACCACAGTGTCTAGTCGGTGTTCTGGAAGTCTGTGCTTTAGCCAGGAAGAGACAGTTGTTCTTGAATGAGGCACTGAGTGGCCTCCAATAACCTGAACTCTCCGGGGTTCTAGAGGGAAACAGTGCCTCTGCTTAAAATGTGGTCTTGAGATCCCCTATTTCAGCAGATGCCAAAAAAAAAACGCCTTTCTTGATCTAGAAGACCATCAGGGGGGCGCCTGGGTGGCTCAGTCAGTTGGGCGTCTGCCTTCGGCTCAGGTCATGATCTCTGGGTCCTGGGATCGAGCCCTGCATCAGGCTCCCTGTTCAGTGGGGAGCCTGCTTCTCCCTCTCCCTCTGCCTCTCTCCCTGCTCGTGCTCGCTCTCTCTCTCTCTGTATCTCTGTGTCTCGGGTGAATAAATGAAATCTTAAAAAAAAAAAAAATAGAAGACCATCAGGCTCTGGAAGCACCTAGGGGTTAGCAACCGTGGGAAGCCAGTCACCACCCCTTGGTGGTGAGATGCCAGGTCCAGAGGGGCCAGTGACTTGCCCTGTCAGGAAGAGAGTTGGAGACACGAGCTGTCACTAGACAGGAAGCCCCACGAGGGAAGGCATGAGTGCCTATCCTATCTTAGCTACTCAAGAAATGAAAAGGCTAATAGTTCATTCTGTGACACTTCAAGCAATCTCCCTGGAGAGCGGAAACGCAGAGAAGCGTAGCGTCGTGGTTTGGCCAGACTGTAGAATTTCTCGGTCATCAGAAGAAGAGAAAGGGAAATAGGGGTGAGGTGCAGCCACATGTAGCAATCGGAGTCCTGAAAAGAAACATCTGGTCCATTCAAACAGGAGAGTTTAAAGAAGAATGTGTAAGGAGTCTGAAAAGGGTTCAAAGAAGAGTCTACTTGCTGAGATGTAAACAGATAAAAGGGAACTGAAGAGCTGAAAGCATCCTGGGGTTAGCAATGGTGGGAAGCCAGTCATCACCTCTTGGCCTGAGGGGGCAGATGGAGGGGGCAGATGGAGGGGGCAGATGGAGGGAGCGGTTTTCGGTTTTCAGGGAACCCAATGAGAAGGAAAATGTAGGAGAGGGCTAGCCTGCCTGCCAAACATCAGGGAGGGAGCAGGAAGAAGGATGGGAGAGCTGGCCACGCTCCTCTCCCTGCCTCTCATCCCACCGGCCAGACTGGAAGTCAGGCTTAAAAGCCAGGAAGCAAGTGTGCCCAGCATCTCGGGACACAGTGCTGAGCCAAGAAGGGGAAAAAGAGGTTCCAGGGGGCTAATGGAGAATAACCAGCTCAGAAAAGATGGAAGATAGGATTCAAGAGGGAAAGCTAAATCACCAAGGAGAGTGTGAGTGGACATAACTGAAATATCGCGGCTCGTAGAAATCTGAGTTTGAATCCCAGCACAGCCACCTCTGGCTGGGTAAAAATAGGCATGTGGTTTCCTTTCTTTGAATCTGTTTCCTTTTCTGCCAAAAGAGGATGCCAATGTTAACACCCTGGCAATGCTAAGAAGGCAAGTGCAGGAACAGGTTGTCTGATGGGAACGCGGGGAGAGTTACACACCTGGTTCCTGGGACGTGATCATCATGGTTACGCCAGGCAACTACCAAAAAGCAACAGCGATTGGTGTAGGAATGTTCCAGGGTCTTATCAGCAGCAACAAAAACAGTGACCAGAACTTAAAATTATATATCTATTTTAAACTGAACTCTTCCTTCAGGGGTTGTGTAAGGAAATACTCAATGTGACAAAATCCTTACCCAGGTAAGCTTGCAGAGCAGCAATCAGATTTGAAAAGGTTTGGGATAACTACCTTTAGGGGAAGTGTCCATAGATATGACATCAATTAAATACAGCCTGGTGGCTCCGTGCAGTGAAAGCCTGCAGCTGCCACCGTTTCTAAAAAATGACGCATCTCTATATGTAAGGATGGAGAATTTCTCTAAGATGTATAATTAAGTGGGGGAGGGAAAGGTATGTAACAGTATATAGAATTGGGGACATTCATTTTCTAAAAAATATATATATATATTATATATTCACTTTTCTGAATGTGTTTATAAATGCATAGATTATGTCAAGAAAAGGACAAGAGATTGGTTGCTCTGCCAGCATCTAGCCTGGGGACCTGGGTGACAGGTGAAAGAGAGAGACATTTTTAAACTTACCCACTTTTGCACAAAATGTGTATGTTACATCTACAAAAAAGAGAGAGAGAGGGAGAGTAAAATGTTTTAGGATCATCAAACTCCTGGAGAATGTCGGATAGATTCATGTGTTGGAAAAATCAGTTTGAAATCTGGCCCAGCCACTTCTTAGTCATGTTACGTAACCTCCCTGCGCTTCAGGTTCCTTATGTATGAAATGGAATACTTAGAAATAAAGTATTTAAAGTGTCTGGCAAGAGGTAGGAGATTAATAAATGATAGCAATTATCATTATCACGACTGAGGAACTTCCTTGCTCATGGACATTACGTCATACCTGTCACCCTCCCCACCTGCTCTGGAATCCGCCATCACCAGGTCAGAGAGCAGGTTTGGGTGCTGGAGGGCCTTTCTTGGTCCCTGATATTTGTGAGCTACCTCCGCACCTCCTTCTCCACCCTGGTCTTGTACCGATAACCTACACTCCAATCCATTCTTTACCCAGCTGCACTGACCATGGCCTGGGCCTTCTTTGGGCCTTTAGTGGCTTTCCTTGCCCTCAGGCTGGGTGCATGGACCCCACGCTGGCTCACAGGTCCCCGGAGACCAGGTTTTGCCTTCCCCAGGCACTGCTCTGGCTCACCCGGGGTCTGTACTCCAGGCATGACACAATGCACCGTGCTGGCTCAGCCCCCAGCCTGGGGCAGAGCGGGCCCGAAGTGTTGTGCAATACGTTGGCAGGGGTGCCACGAGGCGCTGCTTCCTTGGACTGCGCCACTGCCCCATCTCTGTCCTTCCCTTCCCGTGCTGCTTCTGGCATCCCTGCATGCTCGCCCCAGATTCTCCTTGCTTCCCTGCAATCTCACTTTCACCCCTTCCTGAAAAGCCCTGCAAGGCTCTTAGCCCTTGATCTCTGCTCGCCTCTCCCCTACACACCTGCTCCTGAGACCCCCACCCCCACCCCGGTCTCCATCCAGGACCCCATAGGGGTGCCAGCTGAGGCTTCAGAGTTGCGCAGGCTTGAGGGAATGCCATGGCTCCCCCCCACCCACAGCTGTGACCTTATAATAACTTATTAGACACCAGACACTGTTCTAAGCTTCTTCATACCCAGGGTTTTGAGAAGAGTAAATGAGATCGGGCCTATAAAGCCCTTAGCCTGGTGTCTGGCACATACGTCTGTGTGATACATTTGCTGTTATTACTAAATATCTCATCTGGGTTAGTCCTTGAAATCACACAATGAAGAAAGTGCTACGATTATCTCCATTTCAGAGATGATGAGCTGAGGCTTAGAAAACCTAAGCCATGTGCCCAAAGTCGCACTGAGTGTGATGTTCAGATTCAAAATTTCCTCCTAAGCCGACCACGCTGGTCTGCCTGTGGTGTTAACCCAGCAAATCACTCACTTCTTGGGGTGGTCAGGAGCATTTAATAAGGATTCCCTAAAAAGTGCCTGTCATGTAGTAAGTGCTCAATAAATTCGAGTCTCCTTCCTCCCCTGGGGGCACCTCACTGTTCCTGGCACACAGAAGGCACTCACTGTTAGCTGGGTGGAGAGAGAGAGAGGAAGGGATGCACAGGGTACCTGACCTCCTTAAGCCATCCGCTCCCTGTCTGTCAAATGGGGAGGTGAAGACACTTCCCTCATAGCCCCGTGCTGAGAATTCTGAAAGAGGATGTCGGCAAGCTAATGCCATGAAGTAGATGCTCAACAGACATGATTTCCCTGTTTGCTCCATCTTGGGTGTAGCCTTTTCGTCTCACTCGGGCTGTTTCCTCTTTGGAAACGGGGACGGTTCTGACAATCCCTTTTCAGGGTTGTCTCGAGAAAACAAGCAGATGGTTGAAATAAAAAGTGCTCTGGAAATTGCAAAACGCAGAGCATTAGGTGGCTTTGCCCCTGCTCTGGCCTCCGAGAGTCCTGGCACACCAGGAAGAGAAGCCAGCTCACCCAGAAGCTCAGGCTGGGGGTGAAGGGCAAGAAGCCCAGAACTGGTGAAGTTGTGTGAAGGCAGGGTGAGCCCGCTGTGGGCATGAATCCCAAACATCTGCGGCAGCTCCAAGCTGGTGACTCCAGGATCCATTCATTCACCTGTTAAAATAAACACACACGGGGCGCCCGGGTGGCTCAGTCAGCTAAGCATCCAATTCTTGATTTCGGCTCAGGTCATGATCTTAGGGTCGTGAGATCAAGCCCCACCTCGGGTTCCACGCTGGACGTGAAGCCTGCTTAAGATTCTCTCTCTCTCTCTCTCTCCCTTTCCCTCTGCCCCTCCCCTACTCTCTCCCGCTCTAAAAAATATATATATATGAATAAATAAACACACACATTACTCCATGCCCAGCACCGGGAGCTCCCGGGTCCTCACCTGATGGACCACACGCTGTAAGAAGTCATCTCCCAGCCTGGTCTCCTTAATGAGGCCCAGCCACCGACTGCAGTAACAAGGGTGGGTTTTGAAATGCATGGAGGGTACATTCCATTCCCTCAAGCCCTTTGCACTGGAAGGGGCAGAAGTCCAGAAGCCAGCTGTAGACGGAGGAAGCCTCTTCTGCTGGGAGAAGGAGGAGGCCGTCCAGAGCTCCTAAATGATCCAAATCTGCCGCTGGTCATAAAGAGACCCAAGGATGGCTTCTGTGTATCACCGAAGTGGTGAAACCAAAGGGAACTTATGCAGAACCAACACCATGCACCATAAATATTGACTGAACCCAAAGAAAGAAGGAAGGTGAATTGGATATCCACTGTATGTGTGTGGTCTTCCTTAGGCATCACGATGCTTCCGGGAGGAAAGCATGATTGCCTGCCTTCATTGATGAGGAGACAGAATCTCACTGAGGTTAGGTGACATACCAAAGTCAGATTGCTAGGAAACCCTAGGGCTGGGATTCCCACATTTGCTTGGCTGCCAACACCACATGCTCAGCTCTGCACCCCTCTGAATGTTGGGTTTGAAGCCCCGTCCAGTGTACCCAGGAGGGTAATGAATTGAAATGGCCTTGGAATAAAACATTTCCAGGCTGGATTTATCCTTGTGCAAGTACAAACAGAGAAAAGCGAAAGCCAAAAACAAGGAGGCAATGGTCTGTGTATTTCTCCTAGAAGTGCTGGGAAGATGTTATGGGTCATAAAACATTGATGTTTTTGCAATTGCAGCACTTATGACGGCAAGAAACAGATCTCTCTTCCTGTTTATGAATATACTAGACAGTGGGTATAGGACATGGGAGAAAGGCTAAATGGGTCATTAGCTAAAATACACTCAAGGGATTTTTTCTGGGGAAATGCCAATAAGAGAATCTCAAAGATCATCTGGCTTCGGGTTCCATGGTCCATGGTGTGTACTCAGCTAATGTTTATGGGGCTTCTGATATGCGCCCGGGTCTGCACTTGGTCTGAAGGTTCAGATCCCAGACCCTCCATTTACTCTTTGACCTTTGGCCTACAAAGCCTCTAAAAAGGTGATGCCCTTTGACCTTTGGCCTATAAAGCCTCTAAAAAGGTGATACTACTCCTTGGAGAGTAACTGGAGTGGTAGGCAAGGAGCACACATAAACCCCAGTACCAGACCTGGCCCCCGGGGAGTACTCGACTAGATAGCGGTCTCCCACCCTCCATCCTTCTTCCTTCCCTGGTTGAAGTATTAGAGTAATTCCAAAAACGTGTCAGGGATTACCAATCAGCATACAAAAAAAAGAAAAAAAAGTGAGAAAGAAAAAAGAAAGAAACTCAAACAAGAGTGAAAAATCCCCTGACCTATAGAAACTAAGGCGTAAAAAGCACCAGCTTGCTTTGCTTGGGCTCACCAATGCTGGTAGCCACAGGTGCCCCACTATTCTACTAACATGAATCCCCACAGGCATCCACATTTGCCTTTTCTGTCTCTGATTCCTGGCCAAAGCTCACAACCTTCCACAAACATTTCTGGAGCCATGATGAAAGCCTGATGAAAAACTTGGAGGTGCCACTAACTAAAAGATTATGGCCATTTAACTTAAATTAATTATTTAAAATTTAAACAAGAACTCAAAACTTGGCATGTATTGTAAAATCAAAAGGTCTTTTTTTCTTCGTTTTTTGGATTGCCAAACTCGGGCAAAAGTCACTGAGTGCTGATTGGGTAATCCGGCAGAAGTGCCAGGCATGGTCTGAGGCACCAGAAATCTGGTGGTGAGCAAGAGACAGGTCAGGTCATCGCCCACAGGCAGCTTGGATTGTACTTGAGAGCGAAAAGCTCTTGCAAACAGTCACCTTGAGAGCAGGCATCGAGCCAGCTCAAATGCATAAACCTTCCTCCAAATAAGCTACTGTTTCTTCGTCTCAAATATCCTCTTCATTCATTCCTGCTTCCCATCACAAAAATCTTCCTCCCACGAGGAGGCATTATTAAGGGAAGCAGCAGTGGAAGGCTTTAGATGTTGTTCCTGGAAAGAGAGTCCCAGCTGATGTTCTTGGGGACTCTTGGACTGTTGAGGTCTTCAACACCTGCTAACTGGCACTATGACAGGCTCCAGATGTATAGCAGATTCTAGGCCACTAAGATCCATACGCATCCAACCACACATAAAAATAACTGTATGCCCAAGTTATAGAAATCCAGTAGAGCAAAGAGGGAAATGTGTTCACATCGCAGATACATGCTAATGACAGCGAGACTCTGAGCCAAAGGGAATGCTCCAGTCTTTTAGCTGAGTGTCTGCTGAGACAAAAATAAGCAGATGTTCGAGAAGATTTCTCAGCAGAGTACTAAATGAAGCAGAAGACCAGCCAGGACTGTACCATTTCATACACAAGAGGATGCAACCATGCTCTCCCAATTCTTCCCCTTCAGCTTTCTGCCTGCCACAAACCAATTCTTTATCAGCTCTGATAACAGCAAATAAGGAATAGCATAGGAAACAGGCTACAGAATAAGCTCATTTCTAGGCTGCTTCTCCACCCCACCCCACTCCTAAAGCCCATCAAAGTTATTGATGCTGGACAAGTAGTTGCATCAATTGGGTTTAGGTTTTCCAAAGCAACTGTACTCACGACCCTATGCTGAATGGGTTCATTTGGCAGCAGAAATCCTTGTAGTTTCCCAGCTGCTCCCATGCCTTGCTGGGCCTCTGTACTCTTGCACAAGCTCTTAGCCTTGTCTGGAATGGTCATTACCTTTTATCACCTGGCTAATTCCTGTGGGACCTGTAAGACTCAACTTCAGAAGTAATTTCCCCTGATTCCCCCACTTCTGGGCTGGGTTCCTGTTTTTTGAGCTCTGTGTTTCCCCTACTGTCACAGTGCATGGAGCTGCTGGTACTCATCCATCCACCTCACCAAAGGGGGAGCTTGTCCGGAAGTGAGAAGGTGCAATGGCACAGGAATTCTAGAGTGGATTGGCCTGGGTTAAAATCCTACTTCTCCACTTTCCAGCTGTGGGAAATTGGGCAAGTTACTTAACCTGACTGAGCCCCCTTTTCAATATAAGGGTATGAATGGCGTCTACCTGAAGAATCGTCGCAACGCTGAAGGAGATGATGCGTGCAAAGGGCGTAGCATAGCACAGCGCCACTCCTCATTCAACAGAAAGTAGCTACACTTACTGCATCTTTCAGGTCCTTTGAATCATTCACTGTGGTTGCCTCTCATGGCGGGAGCACAGAGTACTCGGAGAGGAATAAATAGTGGGTTACAAGAATCGGGTGGTCAACTGGGACCTTGAATGCCAAGATAAGTATTTGGGCCTGTGTCTGGAAGGCCATGGAGAGCCACTGAAGGTTTATGGACAGAATTGTGTCCCCATACAGTGATGCTTTAGAAAAAGCACTCTGAGAGCGGGTGAGGAGATGATTTCAAGAAAAGGAGAACCAGATGCAAAAGGATCAGTTAAGAGGCTGATGGGAGAATCCAGAAGAACAGTGTGCTGAGGCCTGGGTGGGGGGTGAGGAGGCACGAATGAGAAAAATTGCAAAATAGAAATGGCACCTTGGGTTTGTGGGAGGAGAAAGCAGCAAGTTTCAAGCCTGGCCACTGAAGGCAAGCAGTTGTCTTGCTATTCACAGAATTAGGAAGTAGACAATGGAGAGACAATGGGTCTGTCGTTCAAAGACAAGATCTCTGCCCTCAAGAAGCCTTCCAGTGGAGGTGAGGTAGCATGGCTTGGGAATAAAAAGAGCCTGGCAGTCTGGGCTTTAACAAGGTCACTGCCATCACAGACCTGCTCACAGTCCTGCTGAGCTATGACACAGCTACATGCACATGACCACACAAACACGTGTAGAGACATCCATGCACACAGCACCACACTAGAGTGACATGGAGACACACAAAACCCATCGGCTCCTACGTCCCCCACTGCTAGAACTGTCTTCTGTCACACGCTATGGACACACAATTCCTCATTCACAAGTACGATCTCACACACACACGGATTCTAAGATACAGAACTGGTGACATGAGGATCACTGTCCGTGGGGACTATGTAGTTACAAGAACCCAATCAGAAGACTCTGAATTGAGTCAATATCATATCAGAGAAGGTTTTCCTGGAAACCGTAAAATGTAAGGTGGTGATTTTATCCCTTTAAGCCAAGGACTTAGCTTTGCTCCTGAGCTTTGTGTTCAGACATGGTGATTCCTTCATTTCCTGCACATTCTTTGTCCTGACTCACACAACTTATTTGATCCTTATCTCAAACGTGGGAATTATCTGAGGTTAGGGTTGTTATTGTTCCCATTTTTCAAATGAGGGCACCAGAGCTCAGAGAGGAAAGGTGTCTGCTCGAGATCATGTTGTTAATAAATGGTGACAGCAGGATTCAAATTCGGGTCTGTCTGCCTCCAAAGCAGTTACCCTTTCCCCGCCCTGCCTGCCCCATGTGGTATCTGAAATGGCTCGCAAGCTAGGATTGCAAGGATGGACATGTCTTCATGTCATTCATGGAGACAAGGGGCTAGTGGGAAGGAGACCAGAGCCCTTATTTCTTTTTCTGTATCATTTTTTTAAGTAGTTCCAATTTTTAAATCATGGTGGACAAAAGAAAATAAAGCAAGTGCCATCATTTGTTCAAATAATAGATGTCAGAGTGTCCTAGAACAGAACAGGGAAGGCTCTCAGGACAGAACTTCGAAGCTGAGCTTCCAAGATGAGTATAGGAGAAAGAAGGGGTGCTGGAGGAGGAAAGGGAAGCGCTTGGGCACAAGATTCCCCTCCATCGAGTAGTCTCATTGCCATGTCCCTCATCTCAGAATGCCCAGGTTGGGTAGCAGAGGCATCTTAATCATGCCCTTGCTATGGGCAGCTGTGGGGTTGGGTGACAAAAGGACCACAGGTGGGCTGAATCATATCTTTCTTTTCCAATAGACTTCAAAAGGGCAAGAGTTTGGACCCTCACATCAGCGAGCTTGTAAGTGTGTTCGTATTTGTTGCCTTCTCTTGTGGGGAACAGAGCATTCAGTAGTTTGGGTATGAGGGAGGTTCAGAGGGATGAAAACCCAGAGGAGAAGTGAGGTTGCTCCCAAGTCACTAAAAAGACAAAATGGTGCTGTGTCCAAGTATATGGCCTATGGAGGTGATGGCCTTTGGCAAATAATGTCACTTGCCTCTGTCTCAGTTTACTCACCTGTAAATTGGCTATAATGGTACCTACCTTCTCAGATTAGTGTGGATTAAATCAGTTAATTCCTATAAAAGTATTAGAAGAATGCCTAATCCTACCCCTCCCTACCCTATTGGTTAGGACATCCAGACGCTTCGGTGGATATGGCTAAAGGGACCTTGAATAAGGCCGAACGTCAGTTTGCTCCCCCTGAAGCAGTAGCAGGGAGGGAAGGGTAATGTGAGTTCATTGAGCATCGGCCATGTGCCAGGAATCATGCTGAGCACTCTCCATTCATGCTAGCAAGGGATGTGCCCACCTTCGAAATGAGAAAACAGAGTCTTGGGCAGGTTGGAAACTTGCCCAAAGTTACGGGCCAAGATTCATTTGTGTTCAAGACTCTTTCTCCTGAGGCTTCTCTGTCCCTGGGAAAACGACAACAATCCACAGTGGACCAAGCTGAAGGAGAGGAATGTTTCTCTCCAGTTGTAGGCACCATGCAACTCCAAAAATCCTGTCTTCACTCCAGCCACCCTCTGACTCACACAAAGCATCTCTCTCCTTTCCTTACAGATGCAATTTCCGGAGCTGGTGGGGATAAGCCAAGGGCACACCTGACAGGTATTTCTCCCTGGTGTGTTTTCCAGGGGATCATGTATGGGCCATGGGCCCAAGATTTCTTTCAGAGGGTTTGTCAAAACTTATTCTAGTAGCTTCAAACCAGAAACCACACACCTTGGTCACAGACTTCTCCTCTCAATGGAGGGTTTTCAGATGTCGTCCTCCCTTAAGGGTTCCAAAGGCCCATGGCTCTTGGGCATTTTCTTTCAGATTCTATCAGCCCTCTTCCTTCCTCTCCTGTCTCTCTCTTTCATACACACCCTCAGGCATTCAGAAACGGCTTCACTCAGACTCAGAGATTCATATAATTCTGAATCTGGTCAAAGATGAAAGATCCCCTGGGCTGCTAAAAGTATCAAGTCCATCTGTACCCCATTCAAGATGAAGTGATTGGACATTTGCATTCAGGTAGACATTTGCAAAGAATTTTTGTTGATGTGAAGAGATTCAGAGCGGCCTCATAATATCACCAGCTGGCCAGTTTCCCAAGCCCACTGTTGAAATTTCTGACATCTGATGCCCGGAGTTGCATATACATCTAAGACTCCAGAGAAAAGAGCAAGACTGTGCACAAATATGT
Organism: Zalophus californianus; assembly: GCF_009762305.2. NCBI lineage: Eukaryota > Metazoa > Chordata > Mammalia > Carnivora > Otariidae > Zalophus > Zalophus californianus. The sequence continues at coordinate 19,390,188 of NC_045607.1, forward strand.
GTTAAAAACCCATTGAAAACCTAAGGAGTTAAAAGCGAGCATACTCTCCTGACCTATAAGAAAATTTGCAGCCCACAGGGGGCTATCCCCAGGGCCCAAACATGTGACTTACATGTGACCAAGAGGCAAGTGTTTGTGGTGAGTCCTGAATGAGGATTAGGACCAGACAGACACGAAGTCACTAGTCACTTACCACTTGCCTTTAAGAATGGGAGAGATTGAACACGCTGGGCAGGAAAAATCCTAACAACAGAGTGTGAGGGTATCACCCTTCTTCCTACTGAATGGGGGAGCTGGGGGTGGGAATCTAGGTTCCACTGAGCTCCTCATGTGTACCAGCACTGTGGTAGGCATTTTGCAACCGTGATCTCATTTGATCTGCATATCAGCCCAACAAGGGGGGAAGCTGAGGCTCTGACAAGTCAAGTCACTTGTCCCAAATCATATACATGACTCAGAAGAGCTGAGATTTGAGTCTGACTCTTAGACCTGCACTGTTCCCATTACAACCTACTTCGTACCCTAACTCCCACTTGCTGCCGTGTTGACACAGCGAATTGCATACCAGTTCAACAAAACTCGCTTTGTCTAGAGACTAAATGATTTTTTTGTTTTTGCCTCATCCCAGAGGATTTTTTTAATCTACTGCATCATCCACAAAGAAGGAGTGGAGATGATCAGGAGTGATTAATAAAAATGCCTTTCAGAGATTTTACAAAGAAGCAACAAAGCTCTCCAGGGCGCACTGAGTGCGGGGTAGGAGGGCCAGAAAGACCACATGCATTCTAAACATGTGTCATTGTGCAAAATAATCCAGGGTCCAGTCAGCATCGGCAAAGATGCTTAAGAAAATCCAGGAACCAGATTTCTAGGCAGCCACCGGGTGTGAAAGTTGCTAAATATTTCCTTAAAGATAACCTATCCCCAAACGGTGGCTGATAGCACATAGCGGGGACCACTGTGGATTTCCAAAGCCACCGTAGGAAATTAAAATATGCTTTTATTTTCCTAAAACATACAGGTTTTACTGCAGATTATCTTATTTGAAATCAATGGTTTGGTTCTATTCATTTTTTCTGCGATACACATACTTCATAAAAGCACTCATTTATATGTCCAAGTATATAATGTATATTTGTAAACAATGCAAACATAAGAACATATAAAAATATATACAGTGAAATAGGCTTATTTTTTAATCTGTCAAGATGAGAGATGCTGGCTTATTTGGGGAAAGTGACTATGTATTGAGTACTTACCATAGCCAGCCTCATGATAAAAATGTCCATGTCTCCTCTATTCACTCGATCTTCCAAATGAGACGGGGAAGGGGCTTTATCTCTAGCTCAGGGACAGGAAATCAAGACTCAGAGAGAAGGGACCTACATCACTGATTAAAAACGTTACATGGCCATAGAGCTGAAGTGACCCAGAGCCCTGGTCCCTTACACTCCACAAGCCAATGACATCAGCTTGTATTTTGGTGTCAGAGAAGCATTTCCAGAATGTTGTGGATCTCTGGTTCCAATATCTGTCCTGCATGTTGATTTTTTTATTAATCACTGTCTGAATTTCAATAACTTTGGGCCGCAGCATTGCAGGGGAGCTATAGGGAACATCCAACTCCCTAAAATGTCCACTCTTTGTAGCAGGGTATGTCTGAAACAAGAGGCTAATGAAAGTGAATGCAGTTTAGAGGGTATACCTAATAGCTGGGGATTTTATACACACCATCCTTTTTTTTTTTTTAAAGATTTTATTTATTTATTTATTTGAGAGAGAGAAGGAGAGAGAGAGAGAGAGAACACAAGCAGGGAGGAAGGGCAGAGGGAGAGGGAGAAGCAGGCTCCCCACTAAGCCCAATGTGGGGCTCGATCCCAGGACTTCAGGATCATGACCTGAGCCAAAGGCAGACGTTTAACCGACTGAGCCACCCAGGCGCCCCCACACCATCCCTTTTAATCCTTTCCATGGGTATTTTTATACGCTTAAAAAAAAAAAAGGAAAGATACGTCAAATGAAAAACAAATCCTGACTTAGTAAAGAGAGAGCTCGTGCAAAAGGATTATTGCACAGTGGGAGAAAGGAGAAAGAAAATCAGCAGCAATAGGGAGAATGCTCTGGCCAGAAGGTCTGCAAGTGTCTCAAGGGTTAAGCAAAAAGGGGTTTCCTTTTGTAGAAAGGAGTAAACAAAGCTAGAAAGAACCAGGTGGAAAGAAGTGGGATAAAGGTATTAGCGTCAGACAATGTTTTACCCGAAGGCCAGCCCGTTCTCAGGAGAGACTGTCTGCTGGTCCAGGCTGAGGGCAGACCAAAGCCTGGAGGCCGAAGAGAAGCTTAACCAAAATTGGGTTAACAAGCATTATGTTGGGGCGCCTGGGTGGCTCAGTCGGTTAAGCGGCTGCCCTTAGGCTCAGGTCCTGAGATCAAGCCCCGCATTGGGCTCCTTGCTCAGAAGGGAGTCTGCTTCTCCCTCTTCCTCTGCTGTTCCCCCTGCTTCTGCTCTCACTCGTGCTCTCTCTCTCAAATAAATAAATAAAATCTTTAAAAAAGAAAAAACAAGCATTATGTTCCCATGGATCAGTGGGGACAGTACAGTTCAGCTGATCATTTATGAGGCAGAGAATGGCGATCTGGAGGATCTGGTGTCTGGTCTTGCCATAGGTACCCAAGGGGGGAGGGCACCCACCAGTTTGGTCTAAGTCATTTGGAGAAGAGGTTGATCGCAATGGGCTGTTTTCCGAAACACAAAGAGTGAGATTTCTTAACGTCCACTGTTTTCCAAGATCACAGAGCTCAGGTAAAATTCTAAATGATCAGGAAAGAAAACTCGGGCTCAGAGAGGCGAAGTCTTTTGCCCCTAAGATGCTATTCTCCAAACAAAAGTATGTGTCTGCTTACACCTCCTCCACTCATTCCTCCTCAAGGAGCTTGTCAGCTGTTGGTTTTATTCAATCACTTTACTCTGAAAATAATATGAGACTCTTTTTGGCAAAGTCCACAGGTTCTGACACAAGGAAATTAAACCTCTCTCTTGTCTTTGCAGTTGTCAGACAAAGTCCCACACAGCCCTTGAAAAATCAGTTTCCGGCTCTGCATTGGGAACATGAACTTGGCTTGGCCTTTACCAAGAACCGGATGAACTACACAAATAAATTCCTGGTGATCCCAGAGTCAGGAGACTACTTTGTTTACTCCCAGGTCACGTTCCGAGGAACCACATCTGAGTGTGGTGAAATCCACCAAGTGAGCCGACTGAACAAGCCAGACTCCATCATCGTGGTCATCACTAAGGTAACAGACAGCTACCCAGAGCCGACCCAGCTCCTAATGGGGACCAAGTCCGTGTGTGAAGTAGGGAGCAACTGGTTCCAACCCATCTACCTAGGGGCCATGTTCTCCTTGCAGGAAGGGGACAAGCTGATGGTGAACGTCAGTGACATCTCTTTGGTGGATTACACAAAAGAAGATAAAACTTTCTTTGGAGCCTTCTTGCTGTAGGGGCAAGGCAGGCATCCTCGTGTGAAGGTCCTCTGCCTCCTAGTTCCTAATTTTCTTCACTCATACGTAATTATAATAAGGTTTTTGTTTTTGTTTTTGTTTTTGTTTTGGAGCATTCCACAGAAACGGTGGCTTAGCTATGAAATTGGAAGCCCGAAATTTCATACTTTATATGCCTTATGGATGAGAATCTTAACCGGAAAAAGGCAGAACAGAGCAGACACATGACCTTGGTTGCTTGGAAAAGGGGTGGGTTTCTAAACACTGACACACTGATCACCAAATGAATGGAGGTCTACTCGGAACACTTCCACCCCTTCGTACCACACATCGGTCACCAGTGGGCCCAATTATTGTGGGATTTGATCATGAAACATTTGCTTCAGTTCAGGGGCCCTTGAACAAAATCCAGAGCCCTAGAAAACAGTATAAACCCTAGAGCAAAATCCTTCATCAGTGTCTCCAAACATATACTTTAATGCCTTGTCTTAAAAAAAAATGAAAAGAGGACTGGTATTTCTCATGAACATGAAAGAAAGAAAGAAAGAAAGAAAGAAAGAAAGAAAGAAAGAAAGAAAGAAAGAAAGAAAGAAAGAAAGAAAGAAAGAAAGAAAGAAAGAAAGAAAGAAAGAAAGAAAGAAAGAAAGAAAGAAAGAAATTGGTTTTCATGCCATCTATGGCAAATGAAAAAAGCAACCCCTCTTTTTATTCTGTGCACAGGCATGAAAACCAGCAAGTGTGAGTTCCACATGTATATCAAAAATACAACAATAGCATTTACTCAGCACAGTTTACTTGAGTACCTTTTACGTTCTGGGTACTACCTTTATCCAGAAGATAAGAAGATATGAAGAATAAGACAGACTCTATTCAAAACTTAAATGAATTCCACTCCATGGCTCCTCGTCAAATATCATTCAACGTACTCCAACATGCTTGGACTAACTCCAAGTCCTTAAAAAATATCTCATCTGACACTAGTATGTAAGATTTCTGAAGCTCTCCGGACACTATAAGATATCCAGCTGATGAGGTCACTCAAGAAACTCGAAGACAGATTTCTAACCAACTAGACCAGCTCTACAGCAAACCTGATCAACGCCAAGAGACAGCAGACTTACTCTCAGGGGCGGGGGGGGGGGGGGGGGGTGCGGGGCGGGGGGAACTGACAGTCAATCACCAAATCCAGAGACAGTTAACTTAGATCAGCTTTGAGGTGTGACTCACAATTTTATGTGCAGAGTGTTATCAGGGAATTTTTCTTTTAAAATACTCAAGGGATTTCAATAAGGGATGAGCTAATCAGCCCAGCCAAGGCTTCTCCCATGGAGGAGAAGCTGAACATTAAGAAGGTCCCTCCTGCCCTTTAGTGACTTCATACTCTCTAATCTGTATGATTTTCCTGCACTAATATGCCAAGGATAGGAGGGGCATCTCTGCTCTTAGCCTCAGTTGACTTGTCTATAAAGTAGGAGTCCACCAATTTGTTTCGCAGGATCAAATGGGCTCGTGGGGATGAAACATGTTCGCTCTGAGCATTCTGTGCAGTCAAAGAGCATGTCGGTATGATATGGGCAGTGACCTGCTGCACGTTGGCCCCTATCATCAATGCCGCCTATTGCGGGAGACCTTCACGACAGGGTCTAAAAGCAAACTTGGCACCAAAATCACTCTCACAGGTACAAAGGTGTGTGCCAGGGCTTCTGAGCAGAATGATTGGTGTAGCAGTACTTGATCAATATTTGTTGAGTTACATAAAAAGTAAAAATTGATTTCTGGTTTCTCAGTTAGGAGATTAGGGCTCTAGAGCCTTCTCAGCACAGTGAGCACAGGGCTCCATGGGAGCAGAGAAAAGGGTGTGGTGACCTCACCTGATTCATGAGTCTTCATAAAGGAAGTGAAGCCGGAGCGCCTCCTGAAAGAGGGTGGGCGGATAACAGATGGCCTCCCGGAAAGGGCATCTGAGACGGAGGAATTACCCTTTACTTAAAGCAGAAAGGAAAGGTTTCTCAGTAACTATAAAACCAGCTTGATAAGACAGTGCTCCTTCAACCTACTCCGCGAAAAATGTTTGCTGGCAGATCGGGATAATTTTATCAACTCCAGTGTGCCTCTAGGATCAGAACTCACCACCCCACGGAGAAAGTAAAATGCTCTGTCTGCATTTGCATGCGTGCCAAACACCGTGGGGAGCAGGACAGAATGGGCATGCAAGAGGCCAGAGTGACCGCCCTCACCTTCTCCACCAAAAGGAACTCATGTAACCAAGGGTCTTCAGACGTGCCCACTGCGCCTTAGGGCATTTGTCGGATTTGGAAGTTCATCCAAGACATAGAAGTTTCCCGCTATTCTAAAAGACTCGACCACTTGCGGAAACTCCCTGCCACGTGTTTATTTTGCTCCTGTCATAAGCTTGTTTATTGAAAGGTGTATTGTGCTGAAGTTGTCCCAGCTAAATTTGTTAAGTCCTTATATCTTGTACGGTTCAGAAAGGGCCAGCCGAGCATTTCCAGTAGGATTCAAGTCAAAACTTCTGTTTCCTAGGCATTCTCTCCAAAGCCAAAATTAGTGCACTAGTTTTAAAAATGAGCTGAGAGGATGCCTAAGAACGTGCTGGTCTCCTAAAAGGAGTAAATGAGATGTTGCCAAAGATCTGCAAGGGAAGAAGGAGCATGCCTACGTGCTTCAGAAAATATTTTAGGGGGGAAATGCTCTGCTGGTCCAGTGTCTCTCAAAAGGCTGAATTCAAATCAATTCCACATTTACTGAGTGCCTACTCACCCTGGGGACACAAAGAGAAATTATTTTAGTCTCAGATGGGTTCACTCTAACCACTCAGCACCTCCATGATCTGCAGACCCTTTCATTTATGTTGGTAACATTAGCTAACTAATTAGCTAACTTTAGGCACATGGATATTTTCTCATTCGGAAAATGGGTGCCATCTGATGAAGGATGATCATTAACAAAATGATTTGTGTTTACACTAAGTGTTTTTTTAAAGAGCTACTCACAGAGTTTTCCATTAATAAAAGGGGATAAAATAAAGATACCAAGATACCATTTCCTATAGTAGAATCCATCATTTAAGCCACCCGTGCAGAGAGATTATCATCTGCTGGACTTGAGTTTGGCCCTCAACACCCTTGAAAATATTAGAACCTGCAGATGAGCCAGAGGTGCTTTGAAAAGCCAGTGTACCTTCAGAAAATGCAGGAACCATGATCAAAATGCATGGGGTTGCTTGCATTTTGACCCTAGCACAGTTTAGAACTATTTGGCAGAATGGCGTTGCTTCAGCAACAAATATTCCTAAGTGTTTTGACTTAGGGTACAGTAGGATTTTCACATCCTGAAAATATCTGGTTCCGTTCAACAGGGCAGACGAGGTCCCTTGGCTCCATTTCAACCTAAGCTACGTCACCCCAGAGGAAATACCACCTCTGCACTTGTCAGTAACCCCTCTGGATTATAAAAGTTTGACTAGCTTACTGTGCAGGAGGCATGGCCCTTGCCAACATTCTTTTGCAAGATATTTTCCCCAGTCCTTCCCCCAATCATGTTTCCATGATTGCAACACTGGGGATTAATTCTTCAGGAGAGGATTGCTCATTATACTCTGCACCTTGCAAAACACATGCAGTAGTCTCTTGTCTCAAGATGTCTTGCTCTCCTAGGGCTTGGAGTCCTGAAAGTGTTTTGCTGTGTGTAGCAGAAATTTTCTTCAGTGTGCACCCCTCTCCTGGATATTCATAGTGATTGCCTCATGCTGGCAGCTGGGCCTGGGGAGAATTCAGCCGATGGCTAATCCCTGAATCCTCTGCTCCAGTGGTGAAGGAGAGGGTAGATCAGAGCAGTCACACCTGTTCCCTGCCCCATGCTGACTACCATATTTAGAGTTTCCCAAGCTCGGAGACAAATTTACCACCCCATCCCTTCCATCGCCCTATTTTAAGGAGAAAATGCCAGCCCAGATGGAAGTTACTTGTTCTGGGTCACACAATGAGTTCATGGTGGACCTGGGGGCTGAGATACCCTCTTCCTGAATCATAATCCTGGGCTCCTCCAGTTACCCTCTGCAAATAGTATTTGTTTTAATAACTGGAGGAGAGATTGGAGGAAGACGTGAGAAGTATTATCAAATAGCTCTGGGGGATGTGGAAGTGGGGAGGGGACAGCTTCCACGTCCCTTAGAGGAAAGCACTAGGGCTAAGGAGTTGCAGTTTACAAGGTCATCATTTCTGGCCCAATAATGAGAGAAACTTTCTACCCTCACAGCAGAATGTCCCCAGATAGTGATTTCTCAGTCCCTGGATATATTCAAGCAAAGGGCTTATCTCAAGGGTTCTGAAGAAGTCATTCCTTCATTGAGGTGGCAGGAAGGAATAGAGCCAAAGGATGCCTGAGGAGTTTTCCAGATCTATGATTATGTGGCCATCTGTATTTTTTTTTAACATGGGCATTTTTTAATTGACTTTTGTGTGTTCTATGGGATCATTAAGAACCTGGCAGGCCTTGTCAAGGGTTCAGTGTCTCTCAGCCTACAAGTGGCTGCCATTTCCCACTTGTTCCGAGAGTGTCCAACACAGAGTGACTGAGCTTGACCAATAGAGAATGCCATGGAACTTTACAACCAACGGGATCTGCAGAGTTTATCTACTCCAAGTTACATGATTTTAATGATGAAGAAACCCGGGCTCAGGAAGATGACATAAATGGTCCAATGTCAGCCAGTGGCTAGTAGCAGTGCTGAGACTAGAATTCATAGCTCCTGACACCCAGCCCAGCAGTCTTTTCATTTCATCCATGAATCAGTTTTGTGGGATTTTTTTTTTTTTGAGCATTTGTCACATGACAGCACTAATCTAGATCCTGAAGAGCAAGACAAGAAGGGACATGACAGGCAAGTCCCACTCTCCTGTTGCAAACATTCAGGAGGAAGGAGAAACATGATGTTGAGCAAATGAAGTAGCTGAACTTATAATCAAATGACTTTGCTCATAAAGTCATTAAAATATGTCACTGCCCCCGCTTTTGTTCCAGGGGTATACAGATTGAACAAATGTAGGTATTTATGTGGTTTTATTGATAAACCCCGGGCACTTTGATTGATTCTATGTTTTATGTTAAAACGTCACAATCCCAAGGTAAAGTGCATATTGTATGCTGTTGGATACTGGTAACTGGTAATCATCTATGTCTTTGGGCACTACTGTGTGAATTCTAATCACGGTGAATGAAATGTTGTATGTGTTAATGTATTTAACAGATGTAACTTAATAAATCGGCATTGGAAGCTGCAGAAACATAATAATGAGGCCTATTCTCTTGTGAATCTGTTCGTTTAATTTTCTTTCTAGATTAAGATCTCAGGATAACCTCTTGGGATTTTTTAAAATGCATCTAGTTCTCCATGTCCTTGAATGCAAAATGACAACTCACTTTTCACAAGTTATAATAAACCTTACAAAAATTGTGAAGTCCCACAAATTGTACCACTCTGGTCAAATGGGGGGAAGGGAGACAAGGAGGGAATCCATTGAGCTTCTTTTATGAATTAGAAGATTCTGTGGCTAAGTGGCATATCCAACAACAACCCTAAGAGAAAGAGAAGCCAGGGAAAGCTATGGTAGTGCTTGATGGAGTCCAAATTTGGACCCAGGACTCTCTGACACGATACCCCACTGCCGCTTACAAAAACAGCAATCAGCGAGAATCAAAAAAGGGTTCATCTCTTTCCCTTTTCAAGAGCAGTTGCCGGAGTCCTCACGGATGCCCAGCCAATATTACACTGGGACCATATTAAGTTGCCATTTCTGGGGCACCTGGGTGGCTCAGTCGTTAAGCGTCTGTCTTAGGCTCAGGTCATGATCCCAGGGTCCTGGGATCGAGCCCCGCATCGGGCTCCCTGCTCCGCGGGAAGCCTGCTTCTCCCTCTCCTACTCCCCCTGCTGTGTTCCCTCTCTGTCAAATAAATAAATAAAATCTTAAAAAATAAATAAATAAATTGCCATTTCTGTGGGTCAAAAATGGTCACATATAAATTTCATTTGTTTCCAGCTAATCTTGTGGATAAAATCAGACATGGATTCAGGGCAAAGAATAAGGCTCTCCTCCAAAATTTCAGTCTCAAAAATTTCCCTCCCAGCGGGAAAACCTGTGAATGTAGGGGTACCCCTCAGAAACTCCGTTCTCACATTAGGCTTGCACCCACTCCTGGAAGTGATGAGGGCAAAACATGTTTCACTTTTAAGGAGAGAAATGAATTATTTGCCCTCAACTTATTAAAAGCCAAATATCTACAAAAGTCTTAATGCCAGTTCTCCAGATGAGAAAAATCATTTGTCTAATCTAGCTCACCAAAGTCAACATTTTCAATCAATTCTCAAAAGGACTCTCCATCTCTAGGAACTTGGGAGCAAAAGAACAAAACTAACCGATTGTTAAGATATTTTGACTACCATCCCTGTTTCCATTGCTCATACTCACCTACACACATACCAGAATAACAAGAATAATTAGTAATAATTAATAATAATAACAATAGTAATAGTAATAATAATGCCCAAGGGTGGAATTGTAGGAAGCAGCGGACCCGGAGTCAACAGACTTGTGTTCCAGGCCCACGTCTGCCAGCAGGCAAATTCTGGGGCCTTGGGTCAACCAACGACTTCGTTTCTACAGATCTCAGTTTCTTTCTCTGCGAATCCTGAGCAGAGGTGGATGAAGGGAGCTCAAATCCCTTCCCTAAGTAGTTTACAAACAGGTCTCAAGAATTCTGTGCTTGTAATGCCTGACTTTCCAATGAGCTTCTCTTTTTCAGGAGGTAAGAGGGTTTCTCCAAGAGAAAGCAAAATTCCCCTTGTAACTTATGCTACAAAACTCTCCAGCTGGCTCGCGGGGACTTTTCACCCCATCAGGGCAAGACATAGAAAGGTAACCGGAATTGAGATGTAAAGTCCAGAGTTGGGGAATACAGTTCCATTTTGACAGCGATCTCCTTTCCCCCCCTGGCTTACAACTGGGCTCGGAGGCACACTCGTCATTCCAAGTAACCCAGCCTTCAACACCAGCCTTAGGACAGACATTTCCTGTGTTCCTGAGCTCAACTTCCTATAGTTCATCTTCATTCACAAATGTGATGGGCTCATGCTCTCGGCCCATTTTACAGATGAGGGAAATGTGGCCTGAGAGATGAAATCCACTTAGCCAAATTACTCAGCTAAGCCACAATTTGAACCCAGGCAGAATAAAAGTGCCCAACGCTCAGAGTTTATTATTAGCAGTAAATAACGATAGTTAATGTTTATTAGGCTCTCAGAGTGCTGCACGATTTACCCACACCATCTCCTTTAATCCTCAGAGCCTGGTTCCCTAGCCTCAAGTCAGTAAAACTCATCTTCGCCCCCCCCAGAGATTGGCATTCCTGGGAATGGGCCTCCAAATCCTCAAAAGATGATGGGGTCTTTCATTCAACGCAATAACCATAGATTGAACAACCATTTTCACCCCAGGAGGGATCCAAGGATGCTGTCCCTTCTTGAATGCCACATGTCACCTGATGGCTCATTTCTGGTACCTACAATAGGAACATTGGCACTGCTCCTATTTCCTATCAACCTAACCTTTACCCACGCCGGGGGTGGGAGGGAGGGCCCTAACTCTGGCCACATGTAGGCTTCACATCAGCCCCAACTCCCAACCACAGGATCACTTGGGTAACTTCTCCACTGGCCCCAGGTGCTTTGCAATGTTGCTGCCCACCCACGATGACCTCTCGGGCCCCATTTTGCCTTTGTGTGTATTCTCTATTCTGCTTTTGTCAACCACAGAAAGATTTGAGCACCCACCATGTGCCAAGCACTGTGCTAAGCACGTTGCAAACACACTTCCCTTTCAGTCTCACAGAACCCTGGAGAGTAGGTAGAGTATCATTCATGGCTATTCTCCAGATGAGGAATCTGAGGCTCAGGGAGGTACAGTGACTCGCTCAGAGCCACACAGCCAGGGTGATAAATCCAGAGCTGGCCCCATTGGTCAGTCTAATTTCAGCTTCTCATTCACTGTCTTGTTCTGCGTCTCTGCCTCTTGCTCACTGTGTGGGCTTGGGCAAGTCATCTGAGAATCCCTAAGTTCACTTCCAGCCTTAAGAGTCTAGGATCCCAGCTAAGCAATGCCAGAATTGTCCTTAGCCCCATAGTACAGATGAGTAACGTCAGGTCTCACCTTTTCAGGGGACAGCCTACCAAGAGCCCTCTCCTTTCTGGGTTGTGCATTCATCCATCCATCCCAGGAGGCCACGATGCACCATCATCAAAGCCTTTCCCAGTGAGCCCTGCCTGGACTTGTCCTCAAACAAAGCTGTTTGACTGGCTCCATGTTTATCTCATGCTTTTCAGGGCAATAATTTTCAATTTTGACTGCACATTAGTGGGTATAGGAAATAGGGATAGATTTAAAAACCCCAACATCCCAAGCCATAGCCTAGACCAATTAAATCAGAAACCTCAATACTGAGACACAAACAACCATATTTTTTTTGACCTCCCAGGTAATCCCAGTATACAGCTAGAGTTGAGAATGAGAATTTTCAAAGCACTGGCATATGAAGCAAAAACCAAGACCCCAAAGCTAGAGGTATCTGCGCACTATTCTCAGTTCTATGACTTTCCAGCTGTGAGACCTCAGACAGCTGAGCTAGTCTAACTGAGCTTTACTTTCCTCATCTGCAAAATGGGCATAATTGTGGACCATGCCTGCTGGTGCTCTTATGCGGATAAAATGAGATAATGCCCATGAAGGTGCATGACCCCTGGTCAGTGCTCAAGAAGTGGCCGTTGTCATTCTGTCTGAAAATGACCTGGAAATTCTGTTCTCTGTATTTCTTCCCTTCCACAGTTAAGGAAACAAAACCAGAAAATGGAAACAATGAGATTGTAATAAAGGGGGGTAGGGTAAATGATGGGCTGGGGGCTTGGTTAATTCATTCATCAATTGATATTTAATAAGCCCACCTCAGTGCGCGGGCCCCTGCTGGGTACTGGGAGTGAAATAGACATAGCTGTTGGGCTCACCAATCTTCCACACCATTGAAATGAAACTGAGGGGATACAGTGAAGAAATTAACAAATGAGACCACATTTTGGTAAGTGAGCCTATAGGAAACAAACAAGGTGTAAAGACAGAAAACAAGGGAGCTCACATTCTGTATGGATGATTCTGTTTGTTTGGTGTAGTTAATATTTGGACCTGGGACTCCACAGCACAATCACTGATTGACAGAAAGCATGACTCACTCCGTTGGGACTGCTAATGACTAAGACCTTCAGGGGCAAAGAACAGGATGGCTGAGTGTTGGCCAGCTGCCAGCTCTCCTGGAGCCAAAAGTAAATGGGTTGCCCTTTGGACTCTTCCCGCATGGTTGGGGTACTACCCTACCAATCCCTTGCACTCCACTCCACGCTCTCCTGTAGCCATTTTTTCTGTGATGTTTTTCAGGAATGACATCTAACTAGACTTTGCTTCCCTCTGTGCTAGGAACTCTCCCAGTTTTCACCCTTGCCCTGGGGAAAACCATCTGACACCGTTAGAAAAATCACTGGCATGTGTCCCTTCTTCCAAGAGTTCCATGGAGAGGAGAATAGGGTGTGGGTGACAATACCCATTTTACAGGGAAGTAAACTGAGGCTCAAGGAGGAAACCATCATGCCCAAGGAGTCATCAGAATAAAGGGAGCCGGGTCCGATAGACCCCAGTTCGTGTTCCCAGCCCCATGGTGCTTCCCTAGAGGATGCAGTCCATGGGCAAAAGGTCAGAGATACCCAACTTTACACAGCGAAAGTAAATCCCTATAAGTGCTTCTGGATTTGATGCAAGCCGAAACAGAAGAGTAAGGCCCCAATGCACGGGGACGGTCTCATGTGTCCAGGACACTCTCCCTGTCCAGCAACACTTCGGAGGCACTACCATCTTCTACCAATTGTCCCAAGACAGGACTTGGGGCCATCTTAGACTGGTCACACTCCTGACCCCCAACATTTAATCACTAAGGCTGACCCCATCTTTTCTTCTTTATTTCAACAGCCTGTCCACTGGTTTCCCTGTCCCACATGCAGTCCACTCCAGTCCATCCAACACACAGCCGTCCGAAGGGTCTCTCTATAACAAATCGGATCATATAGCTCTCGTGCTTTAAAATCCTCTAGCAACTTCCTATCCCCTTTAGGGGGAAATCCAAGCTTCTGAACTTGGCATCCAAGTCCCCTCTTGGTTCAGCCTCCAACAGTCTCCCTGCTTCAGCTGGTGCCTCCTTCCCCTATGTTGTGGGCAGCAGTATGCTGATAAATGTTTAACAACCAGCTCTGCAAAATAAAGCCCTGATCTGTACCATTTGCCAGTATCCATGTGTAGATATGTGGACCACGATCATGTCCAAGCAGCTGATGTATGGCCCCTGAATGGGGAGCTGGGGGGAGATAGGCATTGGCACACCATTATATCATATTTCCACCCCACAGATACAATAGAAATAAATAACCACAAGAGGATAGAGGATAGTAAACTGTAGTAACAATTAAGAAGTGATAAGTTTTGCGTATTTATTAACCTTAATTATAGTGTTACCTTTAATACAATGTATTTAAATGGCAGTTTATGTAATTTAATTTTTAATCATGGCTGTGTTTAAGGACTGGCTCACAAAATTCCTGAAAAGTTAACATCCAGCTCTTGCAAACTGCTACATGTTGGCTTCTGCTCCACTGGCTAACACACTTTTTCTCATTTCTTGGCCTACTTTTCACTCTGCGGGGAGGGGAGCGCCTGCCTTCCCCCCTATCTCAAGGGGAAGACTGAGCTCAAGTGTCGCTTCCTCTCTGGAGCCTCCCCTGGATGACCCCGTGCAGGGGCTCCCTCGGACCCCACCCCAACTCCCTCCTCCATCACAGCTCATTGCTTTTCTTTCTTTCCTCCATGGGATGGTGTCTTACTCCCTCTGGGGAACTAGCATCAGGTGGTGCCCAGATAATGTTCGTGGAGTCAACTATTACACATAGCCCTTTCCCATCCCCAACTGGAGATTATTTATTGTTTTAATATTATGTGCTATTATTAATTTTATTATCTGCCATTCATTATTGTTATGATTTTTTATTATTTATTTCCAAGCAGAAATTATTATAGGATTTATCCAATCCTGTCTATGCCTGAGGATCTCGCCCAGAGTGAAAACACGCTTAACGTGGGGGCAGGAAGCAGGTTAGGGAAAGTGGAGGCAGACGTTTCCAACCCAAATCCACAAAATAAATTTTTATCATTGATGTTTTGGCAGAAATGTAAGTTCAGATGCCACCTTCATCCCCACTCGACCAACTCTCCCCAGCAAGAAGGCAAGAGAGAAAGGCAAGACAGGAGGAAGCTCGACCAACCAAGTAGTTCATCCCGGAGCTGGCTCTGGAACTGGTCCAGAGCAAACTGGGAGAGAGAACTTGAGCACCTGCCAGAGCAGGCTCAGGTGGCCCCTTTCCATTTTGCTCAATTTTTATTCAATTCTCAAGATAATATCCATCCAGAATTACTACCCCCACCTCACAGCTGAATAAACTAAGGCTTGAAGAAGTACTGGGACTCTTTCTTTTTTTTTTTTTTTTTTTTAAATTTTGGCATATTTCCTTCCATTTGCTTTATTTTTTAATTTTTTATTGTTATGTTAATCACCATACATTACATCATTACTTTTTGATGTAGTGTTCCATGATTCATTGTTTGTGCATAACACCCAGTGCTCCACGCAGAATGTGCCCTCTTTAATACCCATCACCAGGCTAACCCATCCCCCCACCCCCCTCCCCTCTAGAACCCTCAGTTTGCCCTTCAGAGTCCATCGTCTCTCATGGTTCGTCTCACCCTCCGATTTACTCCCCTTCATTCTTCCTCTCCTGCTATCTTCTTCTTTTTCTTTTTTCTTAACATATGTTGCATTATTTGTTTCAGAAGTACGGATCTGTGATTCAACAGTCCTGCACAATTCACAGTGCTCACCATAGCACATACCCTCCCCAATGTCTATCATGCAGCCACCCCATCCCTCCCACCCCCCCACCACTCCAGCAACCCTCAGTTTGTTTCCTGAGATTAAGATTTCCTCATATCAGTGAGGTCATATGATACTTGTCTTTCTCTGATTGACTTATTTCACTCAGCATAACACCCTCCAGTTCCATCCACGTCGGGGCAAATGGCAAGATCTCATTCCTTTTGATGGCTGCATAATATTCCATGGTGTATATATACCACATCTTCTTTATCCATTCATCTGGGACTCTTTCAAAGTCTTACAGGTCAGGAGCTTTGGGAGCTAAGATTTGAACTGAGGGCCGGCTGATTGCAAAAACCACACGCTACAGCTTTTCGTGAGTCAATTACACCTCGACAAAGCGGTTTTTATTAAGTGCTCTTAATCACTATAACAAAACATACGCTCCTTTGTCCCCTTCCTTCCAGAAGACAGGGGAAGGAGGGAGGGAAGGAAGGAAGGACGGAAGGAAGGACGGAAGGAAGGAGGGAAGGACGGAAGGAAGGAGGGAAGAAAGGAGGGAGGGAGGGAGGGAAGGAAGGAAGGAAGGAAGGAAGGAAGGAAGGAAGGAAGGAAGGAGGGAGGGAGGGAGGGAGGGAGGGAGGGGAGAGGGAAGGAGGGAGGGAGAGAGGGAGAGAAGGAAGGGAAAGGAAGAGGAGAGGAGGGGAGGGAAAGGAACACTTACCATTATTGAGAACTGCCCCCAAGGCAGGTACCACACTAGGAGTTTCACCCTCGTTAACCTTCCCTAGAAGATAGGTATTATTACTCCCATTCTATACGTGAGCAACCTGAGACTAGAGAGCTTAAGAAAACCGAGCAGTACTGCACATGTCACAAGCAGAACTCAGCTTCCAGAGGCCTTCCTCCTGACGCGCCCCACCATTCTGACCTGCCAGTCATGCAGCCCGACTTCCGCCGGCAGCCACGCCCACTCCGCCTGCGGCCACCACCACCACCCCCCCACCCAGGAAAGGGCAGCAGTACAGATCAGTACCTGAGCGTCAGCTCCCAAGAATGGGAATCAATACACAGTAGCTCCAGAAGGACAGGCTCAGCATCAGAATTATTCAAGAAGACAGGAACGTAGCCCGTGATTGCATCAGACAGATATTCTAAGCAGTGCCCCGCGACTTTGTGAAATGAAGAAGGAAGCTAAGAAGAGAGTACTGAAAAACTTGCTGGACATTTCCCTGTGCTTCCCCGATAGTCTCCCCGAAACGAATCCTGAAAGGTTAAATGTGGTTTCACCACAAGTGTGGGTGTCAGTCTCATACAGGAGAGAAGAAGTCATTCATACGCTACTTCACCTTCTTCACACAAAGGTATGTTACATGAACTCTGGACCCCAGTGCAGAACCACAGAGGGAAAATGAAGCCCCACGCAATACAGCATAGAAAAGCCCAGGCTCTCTCATGGGCCCTGAGCCAGGTCACACGCAAAGTTATAGTGCACTGCACATTGTAAAAGGAGCCACCGGGGGACCTAAGAGCCGAATGGAGATCACAGATATCCCACACTATGGGCTCCCATGGGGTTCTGACCAGCCAGAGTAGAAAGAGAAGACTGGAAACCCAGGCATTCCATTGCAAACCTAGAAAGGCCGTTTTTAGGAGGAGGCTACACTGCACTCCATGCGTCTCATCCTGACAAGCCCTTAGAATAAGCCTTGATGGGATCAAGCCTGCCAGGGAAAAAACCCAACACCCACAACAACAATGCAACACCTTTCAAAGAAAAACCACAAAAATCCTCACTCTCAACAACACAGCATCTATATATGCAACGTATGATAAAAAATTATGAGACATGGGGAAAAAATCAGGAAAAATGTGACACACAACCAGGAAGAAAAAGAAATCAATAGAAACATACCCAGAAATGGCAGAGCTGTTGGAATTAGGAGGCCATGTCTCTAAAATAGCCTTTATAAATATGTTCACAGTTTTCAATGAAAACAATGGGCATAATGAGTGAACACCCAGGGACTCTCAGTAAATAACTGGAAGCTATAGAAACAATCAAAAGCAAATTCTAACAACAAAAAACACCATATCAGAAATTTTAAAATTCACTGCATGGTCTAAACAACATAATGTACGTGGCAGAAGAAAAAAAAAATGTACTGATGAACTCAAAGACAGGTCAGTAAAAATGACCCAAATTAAGGCATACAGAGAAAAAAAAAATACTGAAGTAGAACTTTAGTGACCTGAGGGACAGAATCAGGTCCAGCATATGTTCCATTCGAGTCCCAGGAAGAGAGAAAAAAAGGATTTGAAGCAGAAACAACACATAGAGAAATAATAGCCAAAACTTCCCAAATTTGATTAAAAGAAAAAAAAACCCATAGACCCAAGAAACTTAAGTCACAAACAGGATATATTTTAAAAAAAGAAAGAAAGGAAGGAAGGAAGGAAGGAAGGGAGGAGGGAGGGAGGAAGGAAGGGAGAAAGAAAGAAAAGAAAGGAAAGGAAAGGAAGAAAGAAAAGGAAGGAAGGAAGGAAGGAAGGAAGGAAGGAAGGAAGGAAGGAAGGAAGGAAGGAAGGAAGGAAGAAAGAAAGAAAGAAAGAAAGAAAGAAAGAAAGAAAGAAAGAAAGAAAGAAAGAAAGAAAGAAAGAAAGAAAGAAAAGAAAGAAAGAAAGAAAGAAAGAAAGAAAGAAAGAAAGAAAAAGAAGAAAGAGAAAGGAAGAAAAGAAAGAAAGAAAAAGAAAGAGAAAGAAAACCAAACAAAGCCTTATCATATTCTAATGAATGAAGAAAAGACAAATCTTAAAAAGCAGTCAGAGAGGGGCACCTGGGTTGTTCAGTGGATTAAGGGTCTGCCTTCGGCTCAGGTCATGACCCCAGGGTCCTGGGATCGAGCCCCACATCGGGCTCCTGGCTCAGCGAGGAGCCTGCTTCTCCCTCTGCCTCTCTCCCTGCTCATGCTTTCTCTCTCTGTATCTCTGTGTCTCAAATGAATAAATAAAATCTTAAAAAAAAAAAAATGAAGGCAAAATAGAGACAAGATGGTGGCACAGGAGACCGGAGGACAGTGCAATAGATTTATCGAGGGAATGAAATAGATCATGCCTTCTCCCTTCACCTGAAATCTTGGGGGATGAGAGAGAAGATTGTGTTTTACTGACACTCCCCACCCCAGAAGGGCAATTTCTTCCTGTTACTCATCCAGAAATAGCTTTGGCCTACCAAAAAGTTTTGAAAACTTTTTCTGGGAAAAAAGTTTCTTTGGGAATCTTGTCAAAAGGCATTATTTCTTTGGGTGGGTGATGAATGGAGAGAGAATGCACGGGAAACTTCCCATCATTCTGTGTCCCACCTTATGATGGTAAGGAGAAAATCTGCACAGGGTTTTCATGGAACCAATGAAGTCAATGTGATACTGTCCCCATGATCAGAAAGCGTTGTGTGAACTGAGTAAGTAGGATTCCCTTCTTAAAATATCCCAGAGAATTTCAGGAGGGGAATTTTCCTGTGATTGACAACATATTATCGACAAAAGGACCAATGGGTCTGATGTCCTATTAGGAGGCCAGTGCATTGAGTTCATTCATTCACCCAACATTTGGTGAGTATTCATTGTGCCAAGCCGTGTTCTATCTGCATTAGACTGTACCCATTAAGAATATAAGCAGGGTCAGGGCACCTATGTGGCTCAGTAAGTTAAGCCTCTGCCTTTAGTTCAGGTCATGATCCCAGGGTCCTGGGATGGAGCCCTGCATCAGGCTCCCTGTTCAGCAGAGAGCCTGCTTCTCCCTCTCCCTCTGCCCCTCCCCCCTGCTCCTGTGCACTCACTCTCTCGCTCTCTCAAATAAATTTTAAAAATCTTAAAAAAAAAAATAAAAGAACATAAGCAGGGTCTCTGCTTTGAAGAAGCTTACATTCTAGTGGGGTGGGTGGGGGGTGGAGAATTTTTTTAACGTGCTTATGGATAATATACATGCTATGTATGGGCAATAGGAGTGATGGAGAGAGTGATGGGGGTGGGACTGAGACCTTAAACAGGGAGATGATGAGGATGATTCTAAAATAAATGAGAAAAAAAAAATCAAGTGGAAAGGATGTTGATGGCAAAGATTTTAATTGTACCCCTAAGAGTCATCAAATCTCCCCAACTAAAATAATAGAGCCTTTAGAGCCCAGTAGTAACCCCCCAGATGGACAAGGGCCTCTTCCTAATTCTATAGCGAATAAAGCACTAGTTGGAGAATTTTCACATCCTGAAACTCGGAATGTGGACGCCTAGAACGAGGTGGTCTGGATTCCTTGCAGTTTGGCAATCTTGGCTTTCAGGTACCACTGGGCTTTTCAGGGGATGCTGCAGGCCCAGAGACCACAGGTCCCAGCAGCAGCCCCTTCAGGGCAGCAGGGCACTAACAAGTCAGCGGCCCCAGTGTGCAATCGCCCCAGCTCAGCAGCAACATAGAGAAACTAAGACTGGATGGAAGGAAACTGGATCCCATATTGCCACGAGCAACCTAAAAGGAGTCTACCATTGTCTTGGATGGCCCATGGAGACCTCCCCTGCTCTCATCCACATTTTTATCAGTAGTTTATCCCACTGATTACCTCCTTAGTGAAGGTTTCCCTGATCACTCTCCATAGAGCCCCCCATCTCTCAGTTCCTTCATAGGGCCTTGTGGAGTCGATTTTTATGTGTTTATAAGGCAGTGGCTACATCTGCCTTTCACTGCTGGATCCCAGCACCTAGCACAGTGCCTGGAGGATAGTGGGTATAGAATGAAAATGTGTTGAATGAAGGAATACTCAACTGGGAAATCGCTTACTGAAAGGAAGAAATATAGATTTAAACATCCTTAAATATTTGCATTGAGTAGACTTATAGTGTTTCATTATAGTGAGTCAAAGACTTGAAACTTTAAGTTGAGATTGAAGTATAAAAACATAAACATCCTTATAAAGGATATTAATTCTATTCCTGAGACATGCTGACACTATGAAACATATAAAAATGTTGCAGTTTAAACATCATCATAAAAAAAGTCTTTAAAGCCAGAATACACCTACACTTACTCCTTAGTAGAAGAGTTCCCCATATGCTGAATTTTAAGCACACACGAATTTGATCTTAGTAACCTTAAGAATTCAAACTTTCATCTAATCGAGTAACTCCAGTTGGGTGAAAGTTATAGAAAGAGTAAACCTTAGCTTTTGCAAAGCCTTGGTTAAGATGGACAGAACAGAAAGGTTGTTCACACGGAACGCAGGAAATTTACAATGCATAGAGAACACAGGAGGCCTAGGAGAAAAGAACTGCAGATTTTCTTAACATTTGTAAACACTCAGGTAGAGGACCAATACACGCACACACATACAACACGCACATACACACACGCACCCGGGAGCCTCTTGAGATGTACATTATCCCATAAACCAAATTTACAAAATTTACAAGCATTCCAAAACTGAAATCCCCAGAAAATGAGGGTCCTTAGGGGTTTCTCTGTACAGAAAAATGTCCGCACCAGTCCATTAGGAAGCAAAGAAGTAAGCATCTTCCCAAATGAAGCCCCATTGTGATGGTAAATCTTCGAAAAAGGTCAACAAAGAATAAACCCCGGGAGGTGGTGTTCAGCGTGACTAGGCATGCAAGGCCTGGACTCAAACGCCTAGCTTCGTGCTCTCCATCGGGGTCCTGGCCTGCTAAGTGACTGTGGGCACACGACTTAGGGCCTGGAAGTTCCACCAGCTGCACAACCACGGGCTTCGCCCTCTTCATCAGCGGAACGAGGATGATAATGACACCTTCTCATTCAACTGTCGTGTGCATGACATGAGACCCCCGCGTCTAAACTGCTTAGTACCCTCTCCATTCTCCATAGAATGTTGTCTACTACTATTATTTTTATGTCAGACTTCTATTTCCGTGGGCTGAACACTAATGTTTTCATGCCCTTCTCCCCAGTTCTGCAAAATACTCAAGAAGGAAAAGCCAGAATTCTCTTGGGGGATATCAGCTCCCAAACGGTTTGATTCAGATGGTGTGGGCAAGCCTGAGTCCTTTTTTTCTTTTTCTGCTAATGTGAGCACATTTCTATCTTGTGCAGTCTGCCAGTTGGACTCGAGACCATCAAAGCAAGTTAATTTAAATGTTACTACAAGGGTGAAACAAGAATCCTGGGGAGCGTGAGATAAGCTGCCTGGCAGCTTCTCCAGCCAAAGACACAAGTTCTGTGAAATCAGGATTAACCCCTCAGCTCCTGCAACTAAGTGAGACTTCAGAAAAGATGTTCATTTTCTTCTCATTGTGTTGGCTCCCAGCCACCCCCCCCCACTCCCATTCCAGCGGCAGGTACAAGACACACACTCAAATGCAATTCACCTCCATGCTGACACTGACATATACACACACCGTCACACAATTTGGCCCCCTGTGTGCATACACATACATACACACACACACACACACACACACACGCACACGAACCCCCTCATGCACACACACATTCAGTCTCCCATGCTTGAACGCGTGCACACACGTATTCACACACATCTTCACCCCCACATGTGTGTACACACTTTCACAGACACATTCAACACCCTGTATGCGTGTGTGCACACAGATACTTACAGAGACTCTGGATCCCTTTGCTCTTCCTCACAGGGGACCAGTCTCCCACACCAGTGGCTTCACTGTCCTGTGGATTTGGAGAAGGAGCAGAAAGACCCCCATCTGGCTAGTCTTGTTGCCTTTGCCCTTGCTTTGGACGTTCAAAGGATGCTATGAGATGGTGCCCACCGAGTGGAAGAGTAAGATTAATTTGAAAGTCGGATCTAAGGATCTTTGTCCTCAACCAACAGCAATTCTGATATAATAGAACCCAGAGTTAGATTGGAGGGGCACAGGGGCGCCTGGGTGGCTCAATTAGTTAAGCATCCAACTCTTGATTTTGGCTCAGGTCATGATTTCAGGATCGTGAGATCGAGCCTGCTTAAGGTACTCTTTCTCTCCTCTCCCTCTGCATGCCACCCTGCCCCTCCCCATACTATCTCTCTCTCTCTCTCAAAAAAAAAAAAAAAAAAAAAAAAACTGGAAGGGCATAGCCCTTCTTCCCACAGAGCCCTTTATACTATGTTCCCAGAACATCTACTCACTTTGAACCACTCAAGGCTCTCCCTACGACTGTCGAAGTGACAGCCTTTGCAGGACGGTCCAAAGATCTGGAAAGCCTCTTCCCATCTTCTGCTCCCTGCCCTTTCTCAGTCTCCTCTGGCTCACTCCTACTCATTATTTGGGACCAGATGAGATGTCCCTTCATCCAGGAAGCCTTCTCTGACTCTACACATGCCAGTTGGGGCAGCTTCTCCCTCTTGGCTCTCCTGCAGGGCTGAGCTCGCCCCTGGCACTTACCCACTCTGCTGTGTCACTTCCATTGGCCTCTTCTACTGGACTGTGAGCTCTGTGAGAGCAAGGATTGTGCTCGCTTCATCTGGGAGTCCCAGTGTGCATCACATGGCTGGAACCCACTGTTTATGTGTGCGTGCATCTTGTTATTCACAAAGGTAAACAGGAAATGGAGAGCTACTGTGCATGACCACTTTCTAGCATATTTGGTTCTGATGTGTTTGGACTGAAAAACATGAGGATCTTGGGGCTAGAGAACCCAGAGACACTAAGCGGCCCCACCTGAGGACATTCCTGTGGGTTCAATCTTAAATTCTTACATTTCTTTTTGATGTCTAGCACCTAAATTTCACCCAATAGTTGTCTAGTGAGTAGACCAATGAATGAAGTGGATAACACTGCCAAAGAGTGGAGAACTCAATGGAAAGCTCTAGCCTGTAGGAATAAGGTATCCAGGGTTCCAGTTTTATTTGGGGGCATGGGATTCACTGTTTGAACCTGGGCAAGTCCCCTCCCTTGACCGAGTCTTAGCCTTCCATCTGCACAATTAAAGGATTGGACCAGAACACTGGTTCTCAAAGTCAGTTCCATGGAGACCTGGGTGGCCATTGAGCACTTTCTTGGCCTCTATAGAATAGGAGGGGACTCTGCACTACCTTGGACATGGGGCTTCATAGGCCACAGCAAGGGGTTTGGGGTAGATGAGCCTGAAGGGCCAGATCTTTGTAAGTAACCTGAAAGGAGCAAGACGTCCAGCCTGGTGGAATATGTCTAGAATTTTCCATGTCAACTGGAATAAAACCAAGGCTCTAAAAGGGGCAAAACTTAAAAATCAAGGGCAGTATCCTTTGACAAGTGGTTTTGAAGCCTTCATTTATTTAGCTCACAAGAGAAGGTTCTCCCAGACAGCAGTGATAGCTTCAGGAACTGGGAGAAGATGCTCTTTACCTGTCATAGATTCAGGAAGAAGAGTGAAGCCTTATGGTCAGGGCTTCAGCCTTACGTCAGCCACACCCAGGGCTGGGTGTGGCTTTGGAAGCTCAGTCACTTCCCCCATTGAAAAGGTTAAAGAAGTTACCCAAAGCATTAAGGAAGCTAAAAATTTTAAAGGACTTTTGAGTGAATGCACTAATTTCCCTTGTAGGTAATGAAGACATCCCAGCCCTCCCTCACAGGAAATGAAATCTACAAGGTATGGGGCTTGGAAATTCTACAATCATACACTAATATCAGTTTAGACCAGCTAAAAAAAAAAAAAAAGAGGGAGGCTTTTTTTTTCCTATTAGATTTTTGTTAAGGAATGTACAAGAGATCCTAAATTCAAGATGCAATGGGAAAATTATGGAGAGTTCCGTGTAAGAAGAGGGAAACACCCATTTCTGTCTGATGTCCCATTTCTACAACAATTCTCTTCTGACCTGGAAGCTCAACCAAACACTTTCTGGTCATGAACTTGGACTTTATCTCTCTCACACATGCTTCTTACAAGGTATAAAAAGAACATAAACCACTAGCCCAGTACCTGAGATGCAGTAGGTGCTCAACAAAAAAATGATAGTAACGTTCAGTTTCTGACATAATTTCTGAAGTTAGCCATTCTGTTACATTTGTTTAATTGTAAGCGTCATTCCCATCTAAGTAGGAAAATTCATAATTAATAATGTATGATCATCATTTCCCAACTTGTAAACATCTGCTGCACAAGGAGATCCAACTGAGGGGCACTCAACCATAGAGGCACACCAGAAACTTCAAAGAGGGTGTCAACATGCCAATTTTGGAAAGCTTGATAAATCACGATCTCTAGGATCAGGCCTGGAGAGGTATTACTTTACATCTTTTTATGTGGTGTGATTCAGTACCTCTGGTCTATTCCTTCTGGAGAGGAGTAGGTTGACACAGCCAACCAAACATGCATTAATCCTATTCTCTCTCTTGAAACCCTCCAAAGGTTTCCCATTGCAATTAGAACCAAATCCCCACTGTAGGATTTGGGGATGTGGTCTACCGGGTCCTAATAACCAGGACCCCTCCTGCCTTTGACTGCTATTCCTACCACCCCCCTCCAGGGATACCCAGGGACTTTGCACCGGATACCCTCATGCTCATCATGTTTTCCCCAGAATTTTGTGCGGCTTGCTCCTTCCCATCAGTTATTCTTAGCTCAGATGACACCTTCTTGGAGAGGACTTCCCCAACCATAGCAAGCCCGATCCCCACCCTGCGATTACTACTTTGTCCCACTTTCTATGCGCATGCAGCACTACCCCAAATCATGTTTGTTTGTTTTTATTGTCTCTCTCTCTCCACCCCCATTAGGATGTAAGCTCCTTGAGAGCAGAGACCCTGCATACATTGTTCATGGTCATGGCCTGATGCCTGCAGAACACGGCGTGACGCAAGGTAGGCACTCAAACAAACACTGATTAAATAAATGAACTGAGTTCATTGGCCTCCTAAAATGATGTTAAGTCCACAGGTCCTCTCTGTTGATATGTTGTGAATCTCAGGGAAATTCCCCTCCTGAAATTCACTGGGTTATTTTAACAAGGGATTGGAAATCCTAATTACTCAGTTCACACAATGCTTAATGAAGCTGCTTTCAGTTTATTCAATTAAAAACCTTTCTTTCTCCTGACCTTGCTGATTTAATAGCCTTTAGCTCTAAGAAGTGAGAATAAGAAGTGGGGTTGGGGGGGAAAGCACCTCGTAGCATTCTTTTTCACCAAAGCAGCTTGATTTAATCCCATGGATCCACATTTCTCATGATTGTATTTATGGCACAAGGTGCTGAATTCCCCGCTCCTAAAACTTCAAAGCAATAATTACCCTGCAGGCCTCGGGTCCTCCCCAAGACATATTGCATATGCGTATTACATAATGCGAATTCAGCAATTTGCTGAAGTATGAAGACTGCGTATAGAGCTGTGGTTTCAATATGTTAAGAGCAGAGCCTCTTTGTTTAAATGAAATGTGAGATGCTTTGAAAATGAGACACTTGGGGGGCAGGACCCCAAGCGTCTATGGTTACTGCCTGTGAACACAGATCAGCAAGTTAGATCACGTGGGAGTTCTGCTGGTCATTCCACTAGGTGAACAGGTGTGATGCAGGGGTCTCAGCCCACATGTCCTTTAAGAGTACGAGCTGAAGGTGGCTCCATCATTTCAAGGTATGGGTATGCGTTATCCATGCAACATGCCCAGCAATTGGAGGACAGTGTTGCTCAGCTGAAGGTACAGCAGCTCCACTTAAGAGAGAAAACTGGCTGTGATGTGTACGTTGAGAGTCCTGCCTTCCAAAGCCTCTCTAGAGCCTCTCAGAGCTGTGCCTTCCAAAGGGGTTTTCGCAGGCTGCCTTTAAAATCTCACCCTGGTTAGAATGGGATTCCACCAGGTGAAAACAGATAAAGCAGCATTGCTCTAATGAAGTTAGGTGGGAGAAATTCCAAGAGCCTTCTCCTCCCCAATGCAGCCTTCCCCTGACTCTCTTCACCTGTCTAGAAACTGAGTCCAGAGCTCTCTGTAAGATGTGTGTGAGGTGTGGCGCCTGCCACCAGGAGGGCTGCAGGAGATCACATGACTAAACAGCCAGAGCTCAGTCAAGGTGTGCCAGCCTGTTGGGGTAGGGCTGGGGGTGGATCCTGAAGGATCTGTCAAGACAAAAAAGAACAGGCATTTCGATGGTGGGATCAATGTGAAAAATACAGGAACAAAGAGAAGAGCTGATATTTAGGGAGGAACATGACTTCGCTGGAGAGAGAGATCGGCACAGAGCCGGAAGGCCAGATAAGGCCAAAACAGCCAGTGGAGCTGGTGTGGACGTCCTGAGCCGGGCTCTATTCTGAGAGTCCCAAGTGTCACCCAATGCTGTGAGGCAAGATGGTGCTTCGGGGAGACCCCTTTCAACTAGTGTGCTTCCTACCTTGGTGGCGTTTCTCACTTTTAATGTCATTTTATTTATTTCTGGCTCAAAGGGAGCAGAAAAAAATGAGGAAGTGAAAAAAGAAGGATTAATGACTATTCATTTCAGTTCGTATCTGTTGAGGGTCTACTACACACCAAACATTAGGATATCCAACAATTAAATAATAATGTCTGGACATTACAGAATTAAGTAAGAATGTCCAGACATTACTGCCAGAGACACCATCATGAGTAGCACAGACAAGATCTGTGCTCTCATGGAAATCATATTCTAATGGGGGAAACTGGTAACAAGACAGTCACTACCTGGAGAACTAAAATATGGTGATGGAATCAGGAGCGGTTGGGTGGGCAGAAAGGAACCAACTGCAGTTGATCAAAAGAGGGACATTCTAGGTACAGAGAGTAACTAGTGCAAAGGCTTTAAAGTGTGATGAGCTTGAAGTGTTCAAGGAATGGACAGAAAGCCAGTGTGGTCTAAGAAGAGGGGGGAAGGGGGAGCAGGGCTGTAAGATGAGGTCAGAGCGGCCAATAGGGGCCTGACCATGTAGGGCTCTGTATAAGGAGAGAGAGTAGGGCTTTAATCCACAGGCAATCAGAATTCATTATAAGTAAGCAAGACAGTGGGGGACCTGGGTGGCTCAGTCAGTTAAGCATCTGCATCTGGCTCAGGTGATGATCTCAGGGTCCGGGGATGGAGTCCCGAATAGGGCTTCCTGCTCAGCATGGAGTCTGCTTCTCTCTGCCCCTCTCCCCTCCCTCCTCCCTCCCCCTCGGTCTCTCCCCCATCCCCCTGCTCGCGTGCACTCTCTCTCTCTCTCTCTCTCAAATAAATAAATAAAATCTTTAATTAAAAAAAGTAAGCAAGGTAGTGACATAATCTGAGTTATATTTTCAAAGAGCAATCTGCCTGCAGTTTGAGAATAAATTGCAGTGGTGCAAGAGTGGAAAGGAAAACACCAATTAGGGGATCATTTGGATGATCTAAAGCAACAAAATGGAGCTATAGTCTATAGATGTAGATTCAAAAGAAGTGGATTACTTTGGATTACGTTTTTCAAATAGTTCCACATGATTTAATACTGGAATGGATGTGGGGGCTGAGGGGAAGAGAGGAGTCAAGGTAACACCTAGTTGTCTGGGCTTTAGCATCTGGCTGGGTGTTGCTACCATTTACTAAAGTGAAGTCAACCAGTGGAAGAATGGCCTTGGGTGTGGGGATAATCCAGAGTTATACTTTCACTATGTCAGTTTTGTGACGCCTTTTGAACAACCATGTGGAGATGTCAGACAAGTAATAAGCAATTCAAATCTACAGTCCTGGGAGAAGTTAACACTAGCCAATATATTTGGGTACTATCAACACAGAGATTTTTTTTTTTAATTGAAGTATACTGACTATACAGAGATATTTTTATTTTTATTTTTTATTTTTTAAAGATTTTATTTATTTATTTGAGAGAGAGAATGAGATAGAGAGAGAGAGCATGAGAGGGGGGAGGGTCAGAGGGAGAAGCAGACTTCCCGCTGAGCAGGGAAGCCCGATGTGGGACTCGATCCCAGGACTCCAGGATCATGACCTGAGCCGAAGGCAGTCGCTTAACCAACTGAGCCACCCAGGCGCCCCTATTTTTATTTTTTTTTAAAGATTGTATTTTATTTATTTGAGAGAGAGAATGAGAGAGAGAGAGAGAGCATGAGAGGGGGGAGGGTCAGAGGGAGAAGCAGACTCCCCTCTGAGCAGGGAGCCCGATGTGGGACTCGATCCCGGGACTCCAGGATCATGACCTGAGCCGAAGGCAGTCGCTTAACCAACTGAGCCACCCAGGCGCCCTATACAGAGATATTTTTAAAGCCATGGGCTGAGTGAGGTCATCTAGAAAAACTGCACGGATACCGATGAAGAAAGAGACCCAAGATCAATCTGAGACATCCCAAGATTTAGAGGTTGAATAAAAAAAGAAAACAAAGGAAACTGAGAAGTGTCAGCCAGTGAGATAAAAGAAAACCCAGGAGAGTGGGGGGTCACAGAAGCCAAGAGAAAAGAGCTTTTCAAGAAGCAATGCTGCTGGAGACCACACAAGGGAAGACCCAAGAAGTGACCACTGGATTTGACATCATAAAGACCACTGGTGCCCTTGATAAGCAGTGTTTCAGCATGGTAGTGAGCATCTGTTTCAGTCACCTATCATCGAGCGACAAGTCACCAAGCACTTAATGCTTTAAAAGAACAAGTTGTCATTTCTCAAGATTCTGTGGATTGATCGGCAGTTCCTCTGCACGTGGTGTCAAGGGTGAGCTGGAATGGTTACAGTCATCTGGAATCGAATCAACTGGGCTGGAACACCCAGCATGGTTCACTCAATGGCTAAAATTTGATCCTGGCTGTTGGCTGGGAGCTCCACCTGGGCTGTGGACCAGAGAGGCTACACCTGGCTTAGGTTTCTCACATCTCAATTCTGAGAAAGAGTGTCCCAAGAGGGACCAGTCCATGCGACCAACCCAGGCAGAAGATGCAGAGATTTTATAAGCTAGCTTCAGAAGTCATGGAGCACTGCTTCTATCATGTTCTATTGATCAAAGAAAGCTTAGAATCAAGGGCTTTTTTATTAAAGTATAGTTGCCATACAACATTACATTAGTTTCAGGTATCTGACATAGTGATTTGACAAGTCCATCTGTCACCCTACAATACTACTACAGTACCATTGACTATATTCCCTATGCTGTACCTTTTATCCAGTGACTTATTCATTCCATAAATGAAAGCCTGCACCTCCCACTCCCCTCCCCTCATTTAGTCCATTCCCCCCAACCCCTCTCCTCTGACAACCACCAGTTGGTTGTCTGTTTTATGGGTCTGTTTCCAGATTTCACCTTTCAATAAACTAGCAAAGAATATGTAGTTATATTTAATCTTCCATGGGACCATAGCCTAATGGAAGTAAGTTGAGAGGGGAATTTGAGGTGGGGAAGGGGAGCAAGAAGCCTCAGGTAACTCATAATTACCTACACACAAACTCATGAACTTGGCTAAAACAAAACAAGGTCCTTATTCTGATCCTACTAGTAATTCCTCCAAGCTTAACTCCCAATTTACAACCTTACAACTCAGCAAAACTGCGAAATATGAAATTAGATAGGAATAAAAAATCAGGGGTGCCTGGGTGGCTCAGTCGGTTTAGCATCTGCCTTCAGCTCAGGTCATGATTTCTGGTCCTGGGGTGGAGCCTCACATCCGGTTCCCTGCTCAGCACCCCCACCTCTGCTCACGTGCTCGCTCTCGCTCTCTCTCTCTCAAATAAATAAATAAAGTCTTTAAAAAAACTCAAACAGTAAAAGTCCTGGAAGAAAATAATGATAAAATAGTTATGCATAAAAAGGTGGAGGTCTTCCTAAGAGCTCTAACAGTAGAAGCTAAGAAGTAAAAGTCATTTGGACTAGATGAATATTAAAATTTCTATAAATCAAAAAGGATTTTAAAAATCACCAAAACGAACTAAATAATAAAAAATGAAAAATTAATTAAAAATCAACCAAAAACTATGAAACGTTAATAAAATCACTGATGAATTCTTACAAATCAAGAAGAAAAACAAACACCCCAATGGAAATGGGCAAAAAAAAAAACCCAAACAGCCAATAAATAGATAATAAAACATTGAAGCTTCTCTGGCAATAAAAAAAATGCAAAATAAAATGTTGAGATGGCATTTTCTGAAAATTTAATGGGCAATTGTTTTTAAGTCATCACTCGAGGTAGGCAAGTTTCAAGGAAAATGGCACCATCAGATACTGCCAGAAAAAGTACAAATTGGAATATGCCTTTCAGGAGGAGAATTCAGCATTCCTGAATTATCAAAATTCCCAGGTGGATACAGGGTACTATTGCTCTACAAACACAGACGGTTTTTCCTTTTCATCAGGCTTTTGCCAGACCCTTGCCCCCTCTCTGGGATTCCGTACCCCCACACTCCATTGGTAGGAAAATCCTGTTTGTCACTTAAAACCCAGCTCAGCTCTGAATTCCTACAACAGGACTTCTGTAAACCTACGTCTCTCCAAGGTGGCAGAAATCACACCTTCCCATGTGCTATTTCTGTGCCTTTCTCAAGTCTGTGTTGCCGTCGCGCTGCAATATAATTATCCACCTTTTAGCTGGGCCATCTTCCGCAAGGCTCTTAAATGACTCTCAAGTTCTTCATCTGGAAATGAAATTAATACCTATTCTGCAGGGCTGTTGGAAAAATGAAGATACTCTCTATTTGTTGATATGTAAACAACAAAGGACTATTTTTCAAATTCTTGCTCTTTTTATACTCTGTCCAGCTCTCCCCTGCTGCTCGGTAATGGGCTTCCTTAAACATGGTTCACTCCAACTCTACTTCTGTGCAGTCACCTTAAATATTAAAAAGAGTCTCATTTCTATTATAGCTTGGTCCATTTATTTTGTAATTACCATCGCATAAAATTCTCCTCCTTCTTTGCCCTCCAGCCCGGTCATGCTTGCAGTACCAGCAGCCTGGGGCAGGAATTGGATGTGGCAAACGCTCAGCCCTTCCATCTTCCC